>NW_027397150.1:566797-582847 GCF_003265705.2 Callorhinus ursinus
CAACTGTACAAAGAGAAATTAGAGAAACGATTCCATTTATAATAGCACTAAAAACCATAAGATACCTCGGAATAAACCTAAACAAAGAGGTAAAGGATCTATACTCTAGGAACTACAGAACACTCATGAAAGAAATTGAAGAAGACATAAAAATATGGAAAAATATTCCATGGTCATGGATCGGAAGAATAAACATTGTTAAAATGTCTATGCTACCCAGAGCAATCTATACCTTCAATGCCATCCCGATCAAAATTCCAATGACATTTTTCAAAGTGCTGGAACAAACAATCCTAAAATTTGTATGGAATCAGAAAAGATTCCGAATCACCAAGGAAATGTTGAAAAAGAAAAACAAAGCTGGGGGCATCACCTTACTGGATTTCAAGCTATATTAAAAAGCTGTGATCACCAAGACAGCATGGTACTGGCACAAAAACAGACATATAGACCAATGGAACAGAATAGAGAACCCAGATATGGACCCTCAACTCTATGGTCAAATAATCTTTGACAAAGCAGGAAAAAACATGCAATGGAAAAAAGACAGTCTCTTCAATAAATGGTGCTGGGAAAATTGGACAGCCACATGCAGAAGCCACATGAAACTCGACCATTCTCTAACACCATTCACAAAGATAAACTCAAAATGGTGAAAGACCTCAATGTGAGACAGGAATCCATCAAAATCCTAGAGGAGAACATAGGCAGTAACCTCTTTGACATCGGCCACAGCAACTTCTTTCAAGATACATCTCCAAAAGCTAGTGAAACAAAAGCAAAAATGAACTTTTGGGACTTCATCAAGATAAAAAGCTTCTGCACAGCAAAGGAAACAGTCAACAAAACAAAGAGGCAACCCACAGAATGGGAGAAGATATTTGCACATGACACTACAGATAAAGGGCTGGCATCCAAGATCTATAAAGAACTTCTCAAACTCAACACCCAAAAACTAAATAATCAAGTCAAAAAGTGGGCAGAAGATATGAAAAGACGCTTCTCTGTAGAAGACATACAAATGGCTAACAGACACATGAAAAAGTGTTCACCGTCATTAGCCATCAGGGAAAATCAAATCAAAACCACATTAAGATACCACCTTACACCAGTTAGAATGGCAAAAACGGACAAGGCAAGAAACAACAAATGTTGGAGAGGTTGTGGAGAAAGGGGAACCCTCTTACACTGTTGGTGGGAATGCAAGTTGCTCCAGCCACTTTGGAAAACAGTGTGGATGTTCCTCAAAAAATTAAAAATAGAGCTACCATATGACCCAGCAATTGCTCTACTGGGTATTTACCCCAAAGACACAGAGGTAGTGAAAAGAAGGGCCACATGCACCCCAATGTTCACAGCAGCAATGTCCACAATAGCCAAACTGTGGAAAGGGCTGAGATGCCCTTCAACAGATGAATGGATCAAGAAGACGTGGTCCATATACACAATGGAATATTACTCAGCCATCCGAAAGGATGAATACCCAACTTTTACATCCTCATGGATGGGACTGGAGGAGATGATGCTAAGTGAAACAAGTCAAGCAGAGAAAGTCAGTTAACATATGGTTTCACTTATTTGTGGAACATAAGGAATAGCAGGGAGGACATTAGGAGAAGGAAGGGAAAAATGAGCGGGGGGGATTTGGAGGGGGAGATGAACCATGAGAGACTCTGGACTCTGAGAAACAAACAGCGTTCTAGAAGGGAGGTGGGAGGGGCATGGGTTAGCCCGGTGATGGGTATTAAGGAGGGCATGTATTGCATGGAGCACTGGGTGTTATACAAAAACAATGGATAGTTGATCACCACATCAAAAACTAATGATGTATTGTCTGGTGACTAACATAACATAGGGGGTTTGTGCCATAGTTGGAAAGACCAGCTGCCTATTTCCAAAGGGTCTTTCTGCCAACAGGAATGGAGCTCTGACTCCTGGTTGCAATTCCAGTCAGGACATCCCACTGATCTCAGGAAGAACCTGATAATATACAGGGGGACTGACTCTACTGTGGAGTCCCTCCAAGACTCCCCCCTTGGGGGCAGTGACCACTCAGACACAGAAGAATGAATTTTGCCTATAGATCAAGGTGGTGATGGGTCCTACAGGAACAAAGGAATAAAGGGGGTGGTAGCTGAAAAAGACAAGGTGGCTGAGTCAGCCAACGTCAGGAAAGTGTCCCAACTGAGTCCATAATGTGTATAGATTTGCCCTGGATGAGCTGCCACTGGCAAGTGTGCCTCACACTGGGAATGGAAACTTCAGGGAGACAGAGTCGGAGAGCAGAGAAAAAGGTGTCTTTCACCCTCACAGGCATGGACAGTCTGACCTGTTTGCTCTCAGACCTTCAGACCAACCTAGAAAGCTGCACTGGCCAGAGATCTTCAGTTGTCTGAGTAGTACTAGGGGTAGTCTGCTGAAAGACCAAAAAACAAAAGAAGGATGGAAGGATCTCTCTGAAGGGGAAGAGGTAAAATTCCTCACCTTTTGGAGAACAATGTTGGGCTGGTTTCCCCTGTGGCTTCGGATATTCACTAAAGAGTAACGTTGGATACATGTTGTCAATTCTCAAGAAGCACTAGAGTTGGTCCACTAAAGGAAAGTCTCAAGAAATTCCCAGAATATCCAGGGAGAGCCCAGGGCCAGTCAAGTCTTCACATTAGGGTTACCATATGGGCCAACCCAACTGGGTTGAGTCCAGTGGCGCAAGTTGTGGAAGAATTCACCAAAGCCTGAACAAAGAAGATAGAAGTTTATTGGCTACACTTTCAGGGAGCTGTGGGCAGGACAGCAAAGGAGTGACTGTTTGGAAGGAGGCAGTAATGGGCAGTTGTAGTTAAGGGGGAAGGTGAACAGGTATGGGAACTTGAGGAATTTTCCTTCTCTGCTACCTGTGTCTGGGTGTAAGTAAACCATTGGTCAGCTAGAGCTAATGGATATTTTGGGTAGGTCACCTAATAGGCCTGTTTGTATTGAGCCAGGGGGCAGGAGGTCATTCTGGGCCCTTCTATCTTAATCAGGTTTTTGTTGCTCAAGTTCATTGCCTAAAATTGGCCTGTACACATACCCTATTTCCTGGGAAGAGTTTGTCCTTCCCTAGATTTGGGGTTAACAAGTTGCCTGGATACTTCAGGTTTTTGATGGATTCAAGAAAAGTGATTTTGGTTATCCATCTTTTCATAATCTTAAATATGGGAGTGAGCTCTTTTTTTTTTTTTTATGTTATGTTAGGCACCATTACAGTACATCAGTAGTTTTTGATGTAGTGTTCCATGGGAGTGAATTCTTTCTAGCTTTCTGTGTTCCAATCTTTACTTTCTAAAAAATTTTTCCTTCCTTTCATTAGACTGAGATTATTTATGTTTACTGATTAACCAAGAAATAACAAGACAAATAGCCCAAACACATATAACCAGATGATATAAAACACAAACAAATATTGAAGAGCCTTTAAATACTTAAGAACACCATGGAAAAAGAAAGCCAGTTGTCCAGCATAGGCCAGCTCATGATTAGACAAGAATGGAACATTCCAGCAGGATCAGTAAGAAGGGAATCTGGATATGTGATTCCAGAACACTAGTTACACCACCTGGTACAAATTCTCAGTGGGTTCTTACTGCAAGTAATGGGAGATTTGCAGTAGGACTCTCTGTGTGAACTTCATGATTATTAGCATATGCTTGTATCCTAAAGGAGACAGTGTAAGATTCCCATTTCCTCAAATAGGGTTACAACTAGTGTTTTCTGATCCATAAGAAGTTTTTATTTTGAAGCATATTTGGATATCTAAACCAGATTATTTAATCATTTGAGAATTCTGGGCACCTTGGTGGCCTGGTTGTCTGAGCGTATGACTCCTGATTTTGGTTCAGGTCATGATCTCAGGGTCATGAGATCAAGCCCTGTTTTGGGCTCTGCACAGATCATGGAACCTGCTTAAGATTCTCTCTCTCTCGCTCACTTTCTATCCCAATGCTCCTGTTCACACGTGCATTTTTTCTCTCTCTCTCTTAAAAAAGAAAGAGAGAGAGAGAGATGATAGATATATATAGAGAAATATAAAGAAATTTAAAAATACAAGAATAATCTTTGAGCACCTACCACTTTGCAGGTCCTCTGTTAAATGTTGGGGATCCATTAAAAGAGGGGTATATATCTAACACCCAAAGGCAAGCAATGAAGTCATGATTCTGAGTGGGCAAACATCACTTGGGGACACCAGTTTAGAAAATATTATTTCATGCAGTCATGTTGTTGGGTACAGTGGCATATTATAATGGAACTCAGCACACAGAGTTCTGGGGGAGATGATGCAGCAGGAAATCTCTAAGATCACCTTTTCCCAAGTAGATAACACCCATTTCAGTGTAAATAACCCAGAAAAAGACCCCAAAGACTGGCAGAACTAACTGTCTGTAGCCAAATGTAGAGAAGAGGCCACATTGAACAGGGTAGGATGGGTAGAGACACAGTAGGGAGCTAACGGGATCTGAACAATGGCCACAGGAAGAAGGGACATAGTGGGGACAGGTAAGCATAGAAAAAGACTCATATTAGGGAGCCCGCATGGGGAAGACAAATTTTTATAACAATTGATTTTGAAAACCAGAGGGGCTTAATTTTGGGGGTTCTAACAATCCATGGGGACTCATATGGAGAACAACAACAACAACAGCAAATCAGCAGGCTCACCTTTGAGATATCTAGGGGATCAAGAGGAAACTGAAACCTCCCACTTGAAGAGTACACCACCAACAGCCAACAGAGTAACATCATAGAAGCTGCAGTTCGAAATATGACTGGGATTTATGAGAGAGAGAGTTATTTACTAATGTCAGAGTACGCCCCAGAAGGATACAGATAGCTGGAGGACCCCTCCAGGAATAAAGAAGCTTGCAGGCGCCATTTCCCTCCTCCTCCCCTGAGTGTGAGCACACAGATAACTGTGAAAACTTGTGTTGAGACAACGCTCACTAACTCACCTGTTATCAGCACACCACAGACACATATTCCCCTGCAGGCACACTCCCTGCAGTCAGGTTAATGCTCCAGGTGCCCTCCCACAGCAGACCTGTGTAAACCTTGTTAACATTACACATCCTGCCCCAATGCCCTCTGTGGATCCACTCCCTCCAGCCCAGCCTGTTAGCATCTCACTAGCCGTAGACCCCTCAAAAACACTCCTGTGCAATTCTTGCTAACAGTGTGCCTCCAGTCACTGTGTTCTTTTGCAGATCTGCCCTCTCTAATATGTTCTTTGAAAGAGTATATTCAAAGCAGTGCCATAAGCCTGACAATATGCAAGCAGTCTTGACATGGACCACAAAACTCCAGTGTGAGTCTTGCCCACAGGAGAGGGAAAAGAAACTACACAGAACTGTAACTGAGGCCCCAAAATGGACTGGAGGCATACATCAAGTCTGATGCAGGGCCATCCCACCAATGAGAGTTTCTCAAGGGATAACATAGGGAATGTGCCCTGTAGTTTTGTGTTAGACATCTCTGGCAAATGTCATACTTATATGACACAATTAAAGGCAAGGAGGCCCCAGAATGGCCAACCAACAATATAGAGATCAAACTTGCCCACGACAGGCAAGGACAGCCATTGCAGATGACTGGATCGAAGGAAAAATTTGCTCATCTATCACAGGAAGGCACATGAACCACATTAGGAGATACCCCTGCAGCGTCAGACTCTGGTGAACAGGGAACACTGCACTACAGGGCACTACAGAACCTCTTCTTTATAGGATGACTTCTTTCAGGAACAGGAGATGTACCTAATATTACTAACACGCAGAAACAGACAGAGAATTAGACAAAATGAGACAGAGGAATACATCTCAAGTGAAAGACAAAGAAAAAATCACAGCAAGAGTACTAAGTGAAAAGGAGATATTACTATATGCCAGATAGAGAATTTAAAGTAATGCTCATAAAGATACTCACTAGATTGAGAAAGGAATAGAGGACTTCAGTGAGATCCTCCACAAAGAGATAGAAAGCATAAAAAGAACGAATCAGTGATGAACTCAATAAATGAAATTAAAAATACACTGATGGAATGAATAGTAGAATAGAGGAAGGAGAAGAATGATTCAGTAACCAGGAAGACAGGGTAATAGAAAGTGGTCAAGTTGAACAGAAGAGAGAGGGGAAAAAAATACAAAATGAATAGACTTAGGGAAGTCAGCAACACCATAAAGCATAAAAATATTTGCATTATGGATCACACAAGGAGACAGAAAAGGGGGCATTATGGATCACACAAGGAGACAGAAAAGGGAAGAAATAATAGCTGAAATCTTCCCAAATCTGGTGAAGGAAACAGATATCAAGAATCAGCAGGCACAGAGAGCCCCCAATAAAAAATCAACTCAAGGAGGTCCACACCATGATACATACTAATTGTTTTTTATTATTATTTTTTATTGTTATGTTAATCACCATACATTACATCATTCATTTCTGATGTAGTGTTCCATGATTCATTGTTTGTGCATAACACCCAGTGCTCCACGCAGAACGTGCCCTCTTTAATACCCATCACCAGGCTAACACATTCCCCACCCCCTTCCCATCTAGAACCCTGTTTGTTTTTCAGAGTCCATCATCTCTCATGGTTCGTCTCCCCCTCTGATTTACTCCCCTTCATTCTTCCCTTCCTGCTATCTTCTTTTTTTTCTTAACATATATTGCATTATTTGTTTCAGAGGTACAGATCTATGATTCAACAGTCTTGCACAATTCACAATGTTCACCATAGCACATACCCTACCAATGTCTAGCACCCAGGGACCCCATCCCTCCCACCCCCCACCATTCCAGCAACCCTCAGTATGTTTCCTGAGATTAAGAATTCCTCATATCAGTGAGGTCATATGATACATGTCTTTCTCTGATTGACTTATTTCACTCAGCATAACACCCTCCAGTTCCATCTACGCCGTTGCAAATGGCAAGATCTCATTCCTTTTGATGGTTGCATAATATTCCATTGTGTATATATACCACTTCTTCTTGATCCATTCATCTGTTGATGGATATCTTGGCTCTTTCCACAGTTTGGCTATTGTGGACATTGCTGCTATAAACATCAGGGTGCATGTACCCTTTCAGATCCCTACATATGTATCTTTGTGGTAAATACCCAGTAGTGCAATTGCTGGATCGTATGGTAGCTCTATTTTCAACTGTTTGAGGAACCTCCATACTGTTTTCCAGAGTGGTTTCACCAGCTTGCATTCCCACCAACAGTGTAGGAGGGTTCCCCTTTCTCCACATCCCCGCCAACATCTGTCGTTTCCTGACTTATTAATTTTAGCCATTCTGACTGGTGTGAGGTGGTATCTCATTGAGGTTTTGATTTGGATTTCCCTGATGCCGAGCGATGTTGAGCATGTGTCTGTTGGCCATTTGGATGTCTTCTTTGGAAACATGTCTGTTCATGTCTTCTGCCCATTTCTTGATTGGATTATTTGTTCTTTGGGTGTTGAGTTTGATAAGTTCTTTATAGATTTTGGATACTAGAACTCTATCTGATATGTCATTTGCAAATATTTTCTCCCATTCTGTCGGTTGTCTTTTGGTTTTGTGGACTGTTTCTTTTGCTGTGCGGAAGCTTTTTATCTTGGTGAGGTCCCAATAGTTCATTTTTGGCCTTGCTTCCCTTGCCTTTGGCAATGTTTCTAGGAAGAAGTTGCTGCCACTGAGGTTGAAGAGGTTGCTGCCTGTGTTCTCCTTTAGGATTCTGATGGACCCCTGACTCACATTGAGGTCTTTCAACCATTTGGAGTCTATTTTTGTGTGTGGTGTAAGGAAATGGTCCAGTTTCATTCTTCTGCATGTGGCTGTCCAATTTTCCCAACACCATTTGTTGAAGAGACTGTCTTTTTGCCATTGGACATTCTTTCCTGCTTTGTCAAAAATAAGTTGACCATAGAGTTGAGGGTCCATTTCTGGGCTCTCGATTCTGTTCCATTGATCTATGTGTCTGTTTTTGTGCCAGTACCATACTGTCTTGATGATGACAGCTTTGTAATAGAGCTGGAAGTCCGGAATTGTGATGCCGCCAGCTTTGCTTTTCTTTGTCAACATTCCTCTGGCTATTCGGGGTCTCTTCTGGTTCCATACAAATTTTAGGATTATTTGTTCCATTTCTTTGAAAAAAGGGGATGGTATTTTGATGGGGATTGCATTGAATGTGTAGATTGCTCTAGGTAACATTGACATCTTCACAATGTTCTTCCAATCCATGAGCATGGAACGTTTTTCCATTTCTTTGTGTCTTCCTCAATTTCTTTCATGAGTATTTTATCATTTTCTGAGTACAGATCCTTTGCCTCTTTGGTAGATTTATTCCTAGGTATCTTATGGTTTTGGGTGCAAATGTAAATGAGATTGACTCCTTAATTTGTCTCTCTTCTGTCTTGTTGTTGGTATATAGGAATGCCACTGATTTCTGTGCATTGATTTTATATCCTGCCACTTGACTGAATTCCTGTAGGAGTTCTAGCAGTTTTGGGGTGGAGTCTTTTGGGTTTTCTACATAAAGTATCATATCACTGCAAAGAGTGAGAGTTTGACTTCCTCTTTGCCGATTTGGATGCCTTTGATTTCCTTTTGTGTTCTGATTGCTATGGCTAGGACCTCTAATACTATGTTGAATAGCAGTGGTGATAGTGGATATCTCTGCCGCATTCCTGACCTTAGGGGGAAAGCTCTCAGTTTTCCCCCATTGAGAAAGATATTTGCTATAGGTTTTTCATAGATGGCTTTTATGATATTGAGGTATGTACCCTCTATCCCTATACTCTGAAGAGTTTTGATCAAGAAAGGATGCTGTACTTTGTCAAATGCTTTTTCTGCATCTATTGAGAGGATCATATGATTCTTGTTCTTTGTTAATATATTGTATCACGTTGATTGATTTGCAGATGTTGAACCAACCTTGCAGCCCAGGGATAAATCCCACTTGGTCATGGTGAATAACCTTTAATGTAGTCTTGAACCCTATTGGCTAGTATTTTGGTGAGAATTTTTGCATCCATGTTCATCAAGGATATTGGTCTGTAATTCTCCTTTTTGATGGGGTCTTTGGGTTGGGGATCAAGGTAATGGTGGCCTCATAAAATGAATTTGGAAGTTTTCCTTCCATTTCTATTTTTTGGAACAGTTTCAGGAGAATAGGTATTAATTCTTTATGTTTGGTAGAATTCCCCTGGGAGGTCATCTGGCCATGGGCTTTTGTTTGTTGGGAGATTTTTGATGACTGCTTCAATTTCCTTAGTGGTTATAGGTCTGTTCAGGTTTTCTATTTCTTCCTGCTTCAATTTTGGTAGTTGATACATCTCTAGGAATGCATCCATTTCTTCCAGGTTTTCTAATATGCTGGCATATAGTTACTCATAATATGCTCTTATAATTAATTGTACGTCTTTGGTGTTGGTTGTGATCTCTCCTCTTTCATTCATGATTTTGTTGATTTGGGTCATTTCTCTTTTCTGTTGGATAAGTCTGGCCAGGAGTTTATCAGTCTTCTTAATTCTGTCCAAGAACCAGGTCCTAGTTTCGTTGATCTGTTCTACTGTTCTTTTGGTTTCTATTTCATTGATTTCTGCTCTTTTCTTTATCATTTCTATTCTCCTGCTGGGTTTAGGCTTTATTTGCTGTTTTTTCTCTAGCTCCTTTAGGTGTAATGTTAGGTGGTGTATTTGAGACCTTTCTTGTTTCTTGAGAAAGGCTTGTATTGCTATATACTTTCCTCTCAGGACTGCCTTTGCTGTATCCCAAAGATTTTGAACAGTTCTGTTTTCATTTTCATTGGTTTCCATGAATATTTTTAATTCTTCTTTAATTTCCTGGTTGACCCATTCATTCGTTAGTAGGATGCTCTTTAGCCTCCATGTATTTGATTTCTTTCCGACTTTCCTCTTGTGATTGAGTTCTAGTTTCAAAGCCTTGTGGCCTGAAAACATGCAGGGAATAATCCCAATCTTTTGGTACCAGTGGAGACCTGATTTATGAACTAGGATGTGCTCTATTCTGGAGAATGTTCCATGGGTACTAGAGAAGAATGTGTATTCCGTTGCTTTGGGATGGAATGTTCTGAATATGTCTGTGAAGTCCATTTGGTCCAGTGTGTCATTTAAAGTCTTTATTTCCTTGTTGATCTTTTGCTTAGATGATCTGTCCATTTCAGTCAGGGGGGTGTTAAAGTCCCCCACTATTATTGTATTGTTGTCAATGTGTTTCTTTGCTTTTGTTATTAATTGCCTTATATAATTGGCTGCTCCCATGTTAGGGGCATAGATATTTACAATTGTTAGATCTTGTTGGATAGACCCTTTAAGTAGGATATAATGTCCTTCCTCATCTCTTATTACAGTCTTTGTTTTAAAATCTAATTTGTCTGATAGAAGGATTGCCATCTCAGCTTTCTTTTGGTGTCCATTAGCATGGTATATGGTTTTCTACCCCTTCACTTTCAATGTGGGGGTGTCTTTGGGTCTAAAATGAGTCTCTTGCAGACAGCATATCGATGGGTCTTGTTTTTTAATCCAATCTGATACCTGTGTCTTTTGATTGGGGCATTTAGCCCATTTACATTCAGGGTAACTATTGAAAGATAGGAATTTAGTGCCATTGTGTTGCCTGTAAGGTGACTGTTACTGTGTATTTTCTGTATTTCTTTCTGGTCTATGCTGCTTTTAGGCTCTCTCTTTGCTTAGAGGACCTCTTTCAATATTTCTTGGAGGGCTGGTTTCGTGTTTGCAAATTCCTTTAGTTTTTGTCCGTCCTGGAAGATTTTTATCTCTCCTTCTATTTTCAATGACAGCCTAGCTGGATATGGTATTCTTGGCTGCATATTTTTCTCATTTAGTGCTCTGAAGATATCTTGCCAGTCCTTTCCAGCCTGCCAGGTGTTTGTGGATAGGTCTGTTGCCAATCTAATGTTTCTACCATTATAGGTTTCATATCTCTTCTCCCGAGCTGCTTTCAAGATTTTCTCTTTGTCTCTGAGACTTGTAAGTTTTACTGTTAGATGAGGGGGTGTTGACCTATTTTTATTGATTTTGAGAGGGTTCTCTGTGCCTCCTGGATTTTGATGCCTGTTTCCTTCCCCACATTAGGGAAGTTCTCTGCTATAATTTGCTCCAATATACCTTCTGTCCCCCTCCCTCTTTCTTCTTCTTCTGGGATCCCAATTATTCTAATGTTGTTTCATCTTATGGTATCGCTTATCTCTTGAATTCTGCCCTCGTGATCCTGTAGTTGTTTATCTCTCTTTTTCTCAGCTTCTTTATTTTCCATCGTTTGGTCTCTATCACTGATTCTCTCTTCTGTCTCATTTATCCTAGCAGTTAGCGCCCCCATTTTTGATTGCACCTCATTAATAGCCTTTTGAGTTAGACTTGGTTAGATTTTAGTTCTATTGTTTCTCCAGAAAGCGTTTCTCTAATAACTTCCATGCTTTTTTCAAACCCAGGTAGTATCTTTAAAGTCATTATTCTGAACTCTAGGTCCGATGTCGCACTAATGTCTGTATTGAGTAGGTCCCTGGCAGACGGTACTACCTCTTGTTCTTTTTGTTGAGGTGATTTTTTTCGTTTTGTCATTTTGTCCAGAGGAGAATAGATGAATGAGAGAACAAAATGCTAGCAGGTTAACAACGTCCCCAGAGAATTTACTCTAATCAAATCAGAAAAGACCTTAAACCAGGGGAATAGAAAGGGAAAGAAAGAAAAAAGAAAGAGAAAAAAAAAGAAAAAGAAAAAGATAAAAAGAAACAGAAACAGAACATGATCAAATATGATCTGGCTGGTGCATAGATCAGTGCCACATACTAGATTTTGGATTATTTTGGTCTGTTAGAAGAAAGTGCATCCCAACGTTTTAAAGAAAGAAATACTTATATATGTACAAAAATAAGGGTTGATATGATGAAGGGATGGAATATGACTGTAAAGATGTAAATTATAAAAACTTCATAAAAGGAATTGATAAGAAGTTGTTTGAAAAAAGAAAGAAGAGGTTTTTTAATAAAAAGGAAAAAAAGCAATAGAATGTGATTAGGCAGGAGACTAGAACAAAGCCATACACTGGAGATTTAGGGTATATTTTGATCTGTTAGAAGAAACTGTATTTCAATATTTTAAAGAGAGACCAGCTTATAGGTATATGCCAAAAATAAGGATAACTACTCTGAAGGGATAGAATATGACTCTAAAAATAAAAAAATAAAAATATTTTTAAAAAAGGGGATTGATAAGATGTTGGTTGAATAGCAGCAATGTCTGCAATAGCCAAACTGTGGAAGGAGCCGAGATGCCCTTCAGCAGATGAATGGATAAAGAATATGTGGTCCATATATATAATGGAATATTACTCAGCCATCAGAAAGGATGAATACCCAAGTTTTATATCAACCCGGAAGGGACTGGAGGAGATTATGCTAAGTGAAATAAGTCAAGCAGAGAAAGTCAATTATCATATGGTTTCACTTATTTGTGGAACATAAGGAATAGCAGGGAGGACATTAGGAGAAGGAAGGGAAAAATGAAGGGGGAGGAATTGGAGGGAGAGATGAACCATGAGAGACGATGGACTCTGAGAAAGAATCTGAGGGTTTTAGAGGGGAGGGGGGGGGGGGGTGGGTTAGCCCAGTGATGGGTATTAAGGAGGGCACGTACTGCATGGAGCACTGGGTGTTATATGAAAACAATGGATCGTGGATCACCACATCAAAAACTAATGATGTATTGTATGGTGACTAACATAACATAATAAAATTAAAAAAAATTGTTGGTTGAAAAAGGGAAAAAGAAAAATTCAAAAGTAAAAAAGAATTAAAAAAATTAACTTTGAAAGACTAAAGAATCATAGTAAAAAAGCCATGGATTCTATGTGCAGTATTCCCCTAGTTCTGGAGTTCTGCATTTCTTATTGATTGGTAAACTTCGTCTTGGCTGGCTGTTCTTGCTGATCTTCTGGGGGAGAGGCCTGTTGCCGTGGTTCCCAAATGTCTTTGCTGGAGATGGAATTGCCCCACCCTTGCCGGTCCAGGCTAAGTAATCTGCTCGGGTTTGCTCTCGGGAGATTTTGTTCCCTGCAAGCTTTCCGTACAGCTTTGGAGGATGAGAGTGAAAATGGCAGCCTCCCAATCTCCACCCTGGAGGAGTTGAGAACTCAGGGCCCTGCTCCTCCGTGAGCCCCAGAGAAAAGCAGTCAATCACTCCCGTCTCCCAGGTCTCTGGCCGCACTCCATGCTCACCCAGCCTGTGACCGAGTGTTTCTATCTCTGGCACCTGACCCCGTGTGGAGTCTCCAAACCCAGCAGATCCCTGTGGTGCACTCCTGCGCTGCTCCTCTCGGGGGAGGAGGGGAGTCTCCCCAGATCTGCCGCCTGTTGGGTGCCTGCTGGTGGAACTGTGGCCTGAATGTGTGGCGGATCATAGTTTATGGCAACCTGGAGCTGAGAGCCTGAGCCTCAGCTCCGTCTCTGCAGCCGCTTCCCCACTCCAATACGTGGGAGCTCTGCCACACTCAGGCACCCCCGGTCTTTCTGTGACCCCGAGGGTTCTGAGACCACACTGTCCCACGAGGGTTCCACTCCCCCGCTTAGCCACTGGAGTGATGTCCCTCAGCAGAGCTGACTTCTAAAAGTTCCGATTTTGTGCTCTGGGGCTCTGTCACTTGCCAGAAGTGGCTGACGGAGGCCCCCTCCCCCACCGTCTATCCCCCCGAATATCACCTTGGATTCACTTCTCCGCACGTCCTACCTTCCACAGAGTGGTCACTTTTCTGTTGAGAGAGTTGTTGCTATTCTTTTCTTTGATCTCCTGTTGAATTCGTAGGTGTTCAGAATGGTTTGATCCCTATCCAGCTCAATTCCTGAGACCCGACGAAATCCAGGTCTCCTACTCCTCTGCCATCTTGCTCCGCCCCTGAAGAGACTCATTTTAGACCCAAAGTCACCTCCAAATTGAAAGTGAGGGGGTGGAGAACCATTTATCATGCTAAAGGACATGAAAAGGAAGCTGGAGTAGCAATCCTTAAGTCAGACTAACTAGATCTTAAACTAAAGACTGTAATAAGAGATGAAGAAGTAGAGTATATGATAATAAAAGTGTCTATCCAACAAGAAGATCTAACAATTATAAATATTTATGCTACTAACATGGGAGCAGCCAATTATACAAACCAATTAATAACAGAATTAAAAAAAAAACATGGATAACAATACAATAATAGTATGGGACTTTAACACCCTAGTAACAACAATGGACTGATCATCCAAGCAGAAATCAACAAGGAGGTGGGAGAAGCGCAAGATGGTGGAAGAGTAGGAGAGAAAAGTCTCAAATACAAAACCTAACCTTACAGCTAACTGAGCTGGAAAAAGTACAGCCAATAGAGCCTAAATTCATCAGGAGTGGAGAAATAATAAAGATTAGAGCAGAAATTAATGATATAGAAATCAAAATAACAGTAGACAGATCAACCAAACTAGAAGTTGGTTCTTTAGAAGAATTAATAAGATCAACAAACCCCTAGCCAGATTTATCAAAAAGAAAAGAGAAAGGACCCAAATAAATAAAATCATAAATGAAAGAGGAGAGATCATAACCAACACTGAAAATATACACTTATAAAAGAATATTATGAGAAAGTATGTGCCAACAAAGTAGGCAATCTGGAAGAAATGGGAGCATTCCTACAAACATATAAGCAACCAAGACTGAAACAGGAAGAAATAGAAAACCTGAACAGACCCATAACCAGCAAGGAAACTGAAGAAGTAATCAAAAATCTCCAGAAAAACAAGAGTCCAGGGCCAGATGGCCTCCCAGTGGAATTCTACCAAACATTTACAGAAGAATTAACACCTATTCTTCTGAAGTTGTTTCAAAAAATAGAAATGGAAGGGAAACTTCCAAACTATTCTATGAAGCCAGAATTACCTTGATCCCAAAATCTAGCAGAGACCCCACCAAAAAGGAGAATTACAGATCAATATCCCTGATAAACATGGCTGCAAAAATTCTCACAAAGATGCTAGAAAATAGGATCCAACAGTGCATTAAACAGATTATTCACCATGAGCATGCCAGATTTATTCCTCAGCTGCAAGTATTGTTCAACATCCATAAATTGATCAATATGATAAAGCACATTAATAAAAGAAAGGACAAGAATCATATGATCCTCTCAATGGATACAGAATAAGCATTTGGCAAAATACAGCATCCTTTCTTTTTTTTAAAGCTTTCATTTATTTATTTGAGAGAGAGAGAAAGAGAGTGAGAGAGAGAACACAAGAAGAGGGAGGGTCAGAGAGAGAAGCAGATTTCCTGCTGAGCTGGGAGCCTGATGTGGGACTCTATCCTGGGACTCCGGGATCATGACCTGAGCAGAAGGCAGTCACTTAACCAACTGAACCACCCAGGCGCCCTACAGCATCCTTTCTTTTCTGTTTTTTTTTTTTAAATTTTTTATTGTTATGTTAATCACCATACATTACATCATTAGTTTTTGATGTAGTGTTCCATGATTCATTGTTTGTGCATAACACCCAGTGCTCCATGCAGAATGTGCCCTCTTTAATACCCATCACCAGCCTAACCCATACCCCACCCCCCTCCCCTCTAGAACCCTCAGTTTGTTTTTCAGAGTCCATCGTCTCTCATGGTTCGTCTCCCCCTCTAACTTACTGGCCTTCAGGCTTCTCCTCCTGCTATCTTCTTCTTTTTCTTTTTTCATAACATATGTTGCATTATTTGTTTCAGAGGTACAGATCTGTGATTCAACAGTCTTGTACAATTCAAAGTGCTCACCATAGCACATACCCCACCCCATGTCTATCACCCAGCCACCCCATCCCTCCCACCCTGCACCACTCCAGCAACCCTCAGTTTGTTTCCTGAGATTAAGAATTCCTCATATCAGTGAGGTCATATGATACATGTCTTTCTCTGATTGACTTATTTCACTCAGCATAACACCCTCCAGTTCCATCCACGTCGTTGCAAATGGCAAGATCTC
>NW_027397150.1:587847-619798 GCF_003265705.2 Callorhinus ursinus
GCTTCCCGTGCCTTTGGCGATGTTTCTAGGAAGAAGTTGCTGCGGCTAAGGTCGAAAAGGTTGCTACCTGTGTTCTCCTTTAGGATTTGGATGGACTCCTGTCTCACGTTTAGGTCTTTCAACCATTTGGAGTCTATTTTTGTGTGTGGTGTAAGGAAATGGTCCAGTTTCATTCTTCTGCATGTGGCTGTCCAATTTTCCCAACACCATTTGTTGAAGAGACTGTCTTTTTGCCATTGGACATTCTTTCCTGCTTTGTCAAAAATAAGTTGACCATAGAGTTGAGGGTCCATTTCTGGGCTCTCGATTCTGTTCCATTGATCTATGCGTCTGTTTTTGTGCCAGTACCATACTGTCTTGATGATGACAGCTTTGTAATAGAGCTGGAAGTCCGGAATTGTGATGCCGCCAGCTTTGCTTTTCTTTTTCAGTATTCCTCTGGCTATTCGGGGTCTCTTCTGGTTCCATACAAATTTTAGGATTATTTGTTCCATTTCTTTGAAAAAAGTGGATGGTATTTTGATGGGGATTGCATTGAATGTGTAGATTGCTCTAGGTAGCATTGACATCTTCACAATGTTGATTCTCCCAATCCATGAGCATGGAACGTTTTTCCATTTCTTTGTGTCTTCTTCAATTTCTTTCATGAGTATTTTATAGTTTTCTGAGTACAGATCCTTTGCCTCTTTGGTTAGATTTATTCCTAGGTATCTAATGGTTTTGGGTGCAATTGTAAATGGGATAGACTCCTTGATTTGTCTCTCTTCTGTCTTGTTGTTGGTGTATAGGAATGCCACTGATTTCTGTGCATTGATTTTATAGCCTGCTACTTGACTGAATTCCTGTATGAGTTCTAGCAGTTTTGGGGTGGAGTCTTTTGGGTTTTCCACATACAGTATCATATCATCTGCAAAGAGTGAGAGTTTGACTTCCTCTTTGCCGATTTGGATGCCTTTGATTTCCTTTTGTTGTCTGATTGCTGTGGCTAGGACTTCTAATACTATGTTGAATAGCAGTGGTGAGAGTGGATATCCCTGCCATATTCCTGACCTTAGCAGAAAAGCTCTCAGCTTTTCCCCATTGAGAATGATATTGGCTGTAGGTTTTTCATAGATGGCTTTTATGATATTGAGGTATGTACCCTCTATCCCTATACTCTGAAGAGTTTTGATCAAGAAAGGATGCTGTACTTTGTCAAATGCTTTTTCTGCATCTATTGAGAGGATCATACGTTTCTTGTTCTTTCTTTTGTTAATGTATTGTATCACGTTGATTGATTTGCGGATGTTGAACCATCCTTGCAGTCCAGGGATAAATCCCACTTGGTTCTGGTGAATAATCCTTTTAGTGTACTGTTGTATCCTATTGGCTAGTATTTTGGTGAGAATTTTTGCATTCATGGTCATCAAGGATATTGGTCTGTAGTTCTCCTTTTTGATGGGGTCTTTGTCTGGTTCGGGGATCAAGGTAATGGTGGCCTCATAAAATGAGTTTCGAAGTTTTCCTTCCATTTCTATTTTTTGGAACAGTTTCAGGAGAATACGTATTAATTATTCTTTAAATGTCTGATAGAATTCCCCTGGGAAGCCATCTGGCCCTGGGCTTTTGTTGTTGGGAGATTTTTGATTTCTGCTTCAATTTCCTTAGTGACTATAGGTCTGTTCAGGTTTTCTATTTTTCCTGCTTCAATTTTGGTAGTTGATACATCTCTAGGAATGCACCCATTTCTTCCAGGTTACCTAATTTGCTGGCATAGAGTTGCTCATAATATTTTCTTATAATTGTTTGTATTTCTTTGGTGTTGGTTGTGATCTCTCCTCTTTCATTCATGATTTTGTTGTTTTGGGTCATTTCTCTTTTCTTTTTGAAAAGTCTGGCCAGGGTTTTTCAATCTTGTTAATTCTTTCAAAGAACCAGCTCCTAGTTTCGTTGATCTGTTCTACTGTTCTTTTGGTTTCTATTTCATTGATTTCTGCTCTGATCTTTATTATTTCTCTTCTCCTGCGGGGTTTGGGCTTTATTTGCTGTTCTTTCTCCAGCTCCTTTAGGTGTAGGGTTAGGTTGTGTATTTGAGACCTTTCTTGTTTCTTGAGAAAGGCTTGTATTGCTATATACTTTCCTCTCAGGACTGCCTTCGCTGTATCCCAAAGATGTTGAACAGGTGTGTTTTCATTTTCAATGGTTTCCTTGAATTTTTTTTAATTCTTCTTTAATTTCCTGGTTGACCCATTCATTTTTAGTAGGATGCTCTTTAGCCTCCATGTATTTGAGTTCTTTACGACTTTCCTCTTCTGATTGAGTTCTAGTTTCAAAGCATTGTGGTCTGAAAATATGCAGGGAATAATCCCAATCTTTTGGTACTGGTGGAGACCTGATTTGTGACCTAGGATGTGATCAATTCTGGAGAATGTTCCATGGGCATTAGACAAGAATGTGTATTCCGTTGCTTTGGGATGGAATGTTCTGAATATGTCTGTGAAGTCCATTTGGTCCAGTGTTTCATTTAAAGTCTTTATTTCCTTGTTGATCTTTTGTTTAGATGATCTGTCCATTTCAGTCAGGTGGGTGTTAAGGTCCCCCAGTATTATTGTATTGTTGTCAATGTGTTTCTTCGCTTTTGTTATTAATTGCCTCATATAATTGGCTGCTCCCATGTTCGGGGCATAGATATTTACAATTGTTAGATCTTCTTGTTGGATAGACCCTTTAAGTAGGATATAGTGTCCTTCCTCATCTCTTATTACAGTCTTTGTTTTAAAATCTAGTTTGTCTGATATAAGGATTGCCACCCCAGCTTTCTTTTGGTGTCCATTAGCATGGTAAATGGTTTTCCACCCCCTCACTTTCAATCTGGGGGTGTCTTTGGGTCTAAAATGAGTCTCTTGCAGACAGCATATTGATGGGTCTTGTTTTTTAATCCAATCTGATAGCCTGTGTCTTTTGATTGGGCATTTAGCCCATTTACATTCAGGGTAACTATTGAAAGGTATGAATTTAGTGCCATTGTATTGCCTGTAAGGTGACTGTTACTGTATATTGTCTGTGTTCCTTTCTGATCTTTGCTGCTTTTAGGCTCTCTCTTTGCTTAGAGGACCCCTTTCAGTATTTCTTGGAGGGCTGGTTTTGTGTTTGCAAATTCCTTTAGTTTTTGTTTGTTCTGGAAGCTTTTTATCTCTCCTTCTATTTTCAATGACAGCCCAGCTGGATATAGTATTCTTGGCTGCATATTTTTCTCGTTTAGTGCGCTGAAGATATCTTGCCAGTCCTTTCTGGCCTGCCAGGTCACTGTGGTTAGGTCTGTTGCCATTCTAATATTTCTACCATTGTAGGTTACATATCTCTTCTCCCGAGCTTCTTTCACGATTTTTTCTTTTTTTCTGAGACTCGTAATTTTTACTATTAGATGTCGGGGTGTTGACCTATTATTATTGATTTTGAGAGGGGTTCTCTGTGCCTCCTGGATTTTGATGCCTGTTTCCTTCCCCACATTAGGGAAGTTCTCTGCTATAATTTGCTCCAATATACCTTCTGCCCCTCTCTCTCTTTCTTCTTCTTCTGGGATCCCAATTATTCTAATGTTGTTTCATATTATTGTATCACTTATCTCTCGAATTCTGCCCTCATGATCCAGTAGTTGTTTATCTCTCTTTTTCTCAGCCTCTTTATTTTCCATCATTTGGTCTTCTATATCACTGATTCTCTCTTCTGCCTCATTTATTCTAACAGTTAGTACCCCCATTTTTGATTGCACCTCATCAATCGCCTTTTTGATTTCGTCTTGGTTAGATTTTAGTTCTTTTATTTCTCCAGAAAGGGTTTCCCTAATAACTTCCATGCTTTTTTCAAGCCCAGCTAGTATCTTTTAAAGTCATCATTCTGAACTCTAGGTACGACATCGTACTAATGTCCGTATTGAGTAGGTCCCTGGCGGATGGTACTACCTCTTGTTCTTTTTGCTGAGGTGATTTTTTTCATCTTGTCATTTTGTCCAGAGGAGAATAGATGAATGAGAGAATAAAATGCTAACAGTTTAACAACGTCCCCAGCAAATATACTCTATACAATTCAGTAAAGACCTGAAACCAGGGGAAAAGAAAGGGAAAGAAAGAAAAAAGAAAGAGAAAAAACAAAAACAAAAACAGAACAATACAAAAAAAGCAGAATATGATCAAATATGATCAGGCTAGTGCATAGATCAGTGCCACACACTAGATTTTGCACGTATTTTGGTCTGTTAGAAAAAATTGCCTCCTAAAATTTAAAGCAAGAAAGACTTACATATGTCCAAAGTGAGGGTTGATAAAAGGAAGGGATGGAAAATGAATGTAAGGATGAAAATTATAAAAGATTTTATAAAAGGAATTGATAAGATAAGAAGTTGTTTGAAAAAAGAAAGAAGATTTAAAAAAAAAAGGGAGAGGATGTGATCAGGCAGGAGACTAGAAGAAATCAATACAGTTGAGATTTAGGGTATATTTTGATCTGTTAGTAGAAATTGTATCTCAAAATTTTAAAGAGAGAACAACTTATATATATATATATGCCAAAAATAAGGGTAACTACTCTGAAGGGATAAAATATGACTCAAAAAATGAGAAATAAAAAGTTTCTTTTAAAAAATAGATTGATACGATGTTGTTTGAAAAAGGGAAAAAGAAAAACTAAAAAAAAAAAAAATAAAAAAATAACATTTAAAAAGCAGTAATGATTAGCAGTCAGGACTCTGCTCCTGAATTCTATGTGCAGTATTCCCCTAGCGCTGGAGTTCTCCCGTTCTCCTTGATCGGTAAACTTGGTCTTGGCTTGCTGGTTGTTTGTGCTGATCTTCGGGGGGAGGGGCCTTTTGCCGTGGTTCCCAAATGTCTTTGCCGGAGGTGGAATTGCCCCGCCCTGTCGGTCTGGGCTAAGCAAGCTGCTCGGGTTTGCTCTCAGGAGCTTTTGTTCCCTGCCAGCTCTGGTATAGCTTTGGAGGACCAGGGTGAAAATGGTGGCCTCACAATCTCCTTGCAGCGGAGCTGAGAACTCAGGGCTCTGCTCCTCTTTGCGCCCCCAGAGAAAAGCAGTCACTCCCGTCTCCCTGGTCTCCGGCCGCACTCCATGCTCACCTGGGCCTGTGACCGAGCATTTCTATCTCTGGCATCCGACCCCGTGTGGAGTCTCCAAGCCCAGCAGATCCCTGTGGTGTGCTCCCGCGCCGCTCCTCCCCGGGGAGGAAGGGGAGTCTCCCCAGCTCTGCCGCTTGTTGGGTCCCTGCTGGAGGAGCAGTGGCCCGACTGGGCCGTGGATCACAGTTTATGGCAACCCCGAGCTGAGAGCCCAGCCTCAGCTCCATCTCTGCAGCCTGCTTCCCCACTCCAATACCTGGGAGCTCTGCTGCACTCAGGCACCCCCAGTTTCTCTGGGACCTCGAGGGTTCTGAGACCACACTGTTCCACGATGTTTCCACCCCCAGCTTAGCCACTGGAGCGGAGTCCCTCAGCGGAGCTGACTTCTAAAAGTTCTGATTTTGTGCTCCGCGGCTCTATCACTTGCCAGAAGTAGCCGACGGAGGCCCCCTCCCCCGCCATCTATCCTCCCGAATATCGCCTCGGATTCACTTCTCCACACGTCCTACCTTCCAGTAAGTGGTCGCTTCTCTCTTCAGAGAGTTGTTGCTACTCTCCTGTTCGATCTCCTGTTGAGTTCGTAGGTGTTCAGAATGGTTTGATCCCTATTCAGCTGAATTCCTGAGACCAGACGAAATCCAGGTCTCCTACTCCTCCGCCATCTTGCTCCACCCCCGAAACTGGACCATTTTCTTACAACATACACAAAAATAAACTCAAAATGATGAAAGACATAAATATGAGACATAAATCCACCAGAATTCTAGAGGAGAACACAGGCAGCAATTGCTTTGACCTTGCCCACTGCAAATTCTTGCTAGACATATCTCACTAGGCAAGAGAAACAAAAGCAAAATGAACTATTGGGACTTCAAAAAAAGCTTTTGCATAGCAAAGGAGATAGTTAACAAAACGATTGGACAATCTACTGAATGTGACTAGATATTTCCTAATAACATATCTGATAAAGGGTTAGTCTCCAAAATATATAAAGAAGTTGGACAACTCAACACCAGAAGAACAAATAATCCAATTAAAAATGGGTAGAAGACACGAGTAGACATTTCTCTAAAGAAGACTTTCAGATGGCCGACAGACACAGGAAAAAACCTCAACATCTTATCAGGGAAATGCAAATCAAAACCACAATGAGATGTCACCTCACACCTGTCCCATTGGCTAAATTCAAAAACACACAAGAAACAAGTGTTATAGAGGAAGTGGAGTAAAGGGAGCTCTTGTATACTTGGTGGGAATGCAAACTGGTGCAGCCATGGTGGAAAACAGTATGGAGGTTCCTCAAGAAATTAAAAACAGACTTACCATATGATCCAATAATGCTACTACTGGATACTTACCCAAGGAATGTGAAAACAGTGAAATGAAAAGAAACATGCACCCCAATGCTTACTGAAGCATTATTTACAATAGTCCATGTATGGTAGCATCCCAAGTGCCCATAGATAGAGGAATACAAAAAAAAAGTGTGGTATGTACCCACAATGAAATATTTATCAGGAATAATAATGACTGAAATCTTGCCATTTGTAACAACATGTATGGAGCTAGAATATGATGGTAAGTGAAATAATCAGTCAGGGAAAGACAAATTCCATATGATTTCACTCATATGTGGCATTTAAGAAATAAAATGAACAAAGAGAAAAAGTGCCAAAGGAAAAAACAGAATCTTATCTATAGAGAACACACTGCTGGTTCCCAGAGGGGAGATGGGTGGGGGAATGGGGGAAATAGGTGAAGGAGATTAAGATTACACTTATAATTGATGAGCACTGAATAATGTATAGGATTGTTGATCCTTATACTGTACCCCTGAAACTAATATAACACTGTGTGTTGACTATACTAGAACTTAAAATAAAGGAACCAAAGAAAAAGTAACTCAGCACACCAAAATATATAGTTCTTGATTTATGTGTTTTTCTTCCCAAGTAGAATAAAAGCTCCTTGCATAAAGTGATTGCACTGTGAACACAGTATTTTCATGAGTGTAGCAAGGTCCTTGGGTCCAGGCAGGTGCTAAGTGACTGGTGAGTGAGTATATATTAATGCAAGTCAGACTGAGGGGGTATACTTCAGATGTTTCAATGTCCCATGGTCTTTGTGACGGCTACTGGTTCCTCCCTAAGAATAATAGTGAACTGGTGGTTGCTGTTACTGTTACACATGCAATCATGGGGGAACTTGGACAAGGAAATAGAGCAACTGTTAAAAAGAAACCCATTGGCCCAAAATGGCACAGATCAAGTACCCAAACCTTGCTTAATCCCTAACCTAACTACAGTTACCACTTCCCCTAGAAATGTTCACCTGTCAGTGAGATTTTTCTGGTCAGCAACAGTGAGGTAGTCTGTCATATGGACCCTCTCCATCCTCCAAGGAGGGGAGGTCATCTGAATGGTGAGACCCTCTTCTCTCACAATTAAGGAAAAGTAACCTTTCCTGAAACACTCCTTTTTCTTCTTTACGTCTCTTCAGAGTTCCCCTTTACCTGCCAGATGTGTGCTGCCCCATTCTTGAATCACTTAATAAAAACAAATGGATATTCAAATTTACCTGGATCATTTTTTTGTTTTTTAACATATGCAGTGAGAAGTCGGAAATGTGAATGAGCTGGGGTGGGGGTGAGATGGGGAAGGAAATACATGGGGGGTGTCACAAGGGCAGGAGGGACAGAGTGAAGGCAGGGTCCAGTGTTGGGTGCAGGGGGCTGTGTGTTTACATGGGTTTCTCTCTGGAGAAGGAAAAGCCTGAGAGGTGGGGTCAATTTCTCATGCCATATAAGACTTGTTCTGAATTAGGGGACATGGAGCAGAATGGAAGCTGGTGACAGGGAGAAGCTGGAAGCCAGAAGGAGAGTCAGACCAGGAGGGGAAGTGAGAGTCTGAGTAGGTGTTCAGGGTTGAGGGAGGAGCACATTTGCATTGTTGCAGGGAAGGCTGGTGTGTGGAGAAGGAAGTCAGAAGAGAGGTGCTGTGTGGGGTAAGTTTGCTAGAAGAGATGCCAAGGGCTGACTTGTAAGAAAAAAAAGAACATCTGCAAATATAATGCTGTTCCTGCCACTTGTGCTGCTGGTGGTTCTCCTCCCAGGTGGTGACAGTGAAGAAGTTGAGATCTGGCCCTACCCAGTGGGTGCATGTGTGAGTGTGCGTGTGTGTGTGTGTGTGTGTGTGCATATGTGTTTGTGCCAGTCTTTGTTGTGTGTGATGTGTGAACGTGTGCTTGTGCGCACTTCAATATGTATGTAAGTATGTATGAGTATGTGTACGTAGGAGTCTACTTGAATTCCATCTTCCTCTAGGAAAGAGCCTCCAGTGGCTTCTGAACCTCATGTCTCCCCATCAAAAATCTGAATCACACTCATCTAAGCAGGGAGTAGAAGCCAGACCCCAATTCTTGAAAAGCTTCATGTTTTCTGATACTTCACTCCTCTTTTGACCACAGGCTATGCTCTTCTGTTCCCGACTAGTGTCTCCTGACACCACCCCTCTCCCTGGCCTGCAACCTCTCCTCCCTTACTTTGTGACAGACTCCTTGAACTGTACTTGTCTCCTCATTAAGTCCCATTAGTGAACTCTATCTATGTGTTCCCTGTACCCACTGCACTCCCTTGAAGCTAGATTATTTTTACCCCAGCTCTCCCACTGAGCCTTTCCCTATTCTCTGCCCGTACACTTCATCTCTCTCCTCCAATATTTGTTCCTTCCTCTATCTTCACCTCTTCCTCTGCCTCTATCCACCACCACTTCCGCTTTGTGTGAGCGCCCCCTCAAACCAAACTGTGCTTCATTCCCTCTAATCCCCTGAACTTCTCCCTCTGCGTCCACCATCATGGCTTCCACTCATCTCATTTCATCTCTTTCTCTCCCCCGTACTATAACTCAGTTTCTTACAACTCTCTGTGTGCAACCTTGTCTTTCATTTTTGCTTAATGATCAGTTGTCAATATAATCTCAGTTTAATTTAGCGGGGTTTATTTTTCTGTCTTGGTTCTGGAACTTAAACCTCAAAATTTATCTATGAATGGAATGAAGCCACAGCACCTGCTTGGGTGAACAGGCATCAGATGTCACTTCCTCCAGAGAGCCCTCCCTGATTCACAAGTAGAAGCAGTCTCTGCCTGTTGAGAATTTTCACCACCTTTTCCTGAACTTTTGTAAATCTATGCCTCACATTCCACCTCTTGTTACTTACCCCCATTTAGGTCCCTTGTCCCTCCTAATTCTTAGGATTCTTGAGAACAATGTCCACTCCTTTTTAATATTTGTAAACTTGGCAAGGAATCTCACCTGCATGGAATATGTCCTCAATAAAAATCTGTGTGGAATATATGCCACATTTATGGTTTTTTCTTCTTCTTTTACTTCCTGACAAGTTTGTAGTAGTTGAGATGTTTGATGTCCTTCTTGTTAAAAGTCCTGTCACCAGGCTGAGGGAATTCACACTCTTCTGGATTTTTGCTGATGTCTCTGAGCCCCTGAGGAGAAACACAGTTTTGCCTGTGACCCTTCCAGTTATTTAATAGCAGACACCTATTAGCATAGACCTGTTTCCTGATCCTTGTGGTTGATGGCAGGGGAATGAATATTCTCTCTTGTCCTGGATGATAAAGTGTGGGGTAAAAAGCCTGAAACAAGTACAAACCATCTTTCAGCACCAGAGAAGCATGCCTGAGGTTGATATCTGCGTGCAAGAAGGCAGAGAAATTGTATAGATGAAACTTGCCAAGAGGGTAGATCTGAAGTGCTCTCACCACCAGAAAATTAAAGAAAAGAACAGAAAAAGAAACAAGAGGGTCAGGAGGGAGGAGTTTACATGGAAGAATAGTAGGACCCAAAGCTTTCCTGGATCCTCAAACCAAGCTAGATAAGTATTAAATCATTCTGAATACCCAAGAAATCGATCTAACGACTGACAGAACAAATTGCACAGCTAGAGGCAGAGAAAAGGCCCCATCATGGAAGGTAGGCGGTTCAGAGACATGACTTGGGGGAAAAATAGATCATGAGTGCTGTGGAGGAGAGGGAGTCCCGGTCAAGAATAGAGGAGAGAGAGTGAGTGAGAGACAGAGAGAGAGAGAGAGAGAGAGAGAGAGAGAGAGAGAGAGAGAGAAGAGTGTACAGGGGATTACACAGGGAAAACACTTTGCCAAAGCCAATGACTGGGAACTCAAGAGGGGCTGATTTTTGTGTTTTTACAACCAGTGCGGCTCAACAACTGGAGTTTTAGAGGTCTGTGCCTTGGAAATCAATTGGAGTTCTGAGAAAAGAATTGCTGCAATTCTACAAATACAAAAGTGACCACTTTTTGCAAGGTAGAAGGTGTGGAGATGTGAATCTGGGGCAATATATCAAAAGATAAACTGCAGAGGGGAGGGACCTTGCTTAAAGAGGTTACCCAGAAAGTATTATACCCGGGAAGTATTAAAAGTATTATCTAGGCACTGGCTTTCTGCTAGGTGTTGCCATAATCTGTGAACCTCTGCTTGGTCGCATGACTGCTCTCCAGGCAGGGGCCCACCAAAAGGCAGAAGCATGACAAAAAAACCCTCCCTCCCCTGGGAGGAAAAGCACAGGTCCAGGCCAAAGGAATCTGTAAAGTTTGGAGACTGGAAACTGGGTCGCATTCCTGAGGTAAAAACGCTTGGTTGCAAGCTGGGTGAATACTGAGATCTGACAGATACCAGGGAGACAAGTGACTGACTGCTTTTCTTTGAGAGCTCACTGAAGAGTGCGGTGGGGGTGCCTGAACTTCCGTCTCCTGGGCTAGAGATTAGGGAATTGCCATTTTCATCTCCCCCGCATGGATCCTGAAATCCTTCTGTGAGCAAAACAGCACCACAAAGTGCTATCTGGAGCAGATTACCCTGAAACTGGCCCCCTGGCAAGGGGGGTGCAATTCCACCAGGCAAGAACAACTGAGAATCAGTGCAACAGGCCCCTCCCACAGAAGACCAGCAGGAACAACTTACTAGGACCGAGTTTACCAATCATAAAGAACTGCAAAATTTCAGATCTTGGGGAAAACAGTATATAGCGTTCATGGTTTTTTAAATTATTCTTTAGTCTTTTAATTTTATTTTTTCAACTATTTTCTTATTTTTATCAATTCTTTTTTAATTTTTCTTTTACATATACTATACATGTATACTATATATGTATAGTATATGTATTCTGCATACACTATATATATATATAGATTTGTACATATGTATTAATATTTATATATAAACATATATATGTGTATGTATATGTTTCTTTTCACTGTGTTTTTTATATATATATATATATATATAAGTTTTTCTTTCTTTCCTATTTTGGGATCTACTTGCTTTAACAAACAGACCAAAATACACTCAGGGTTAATTTATTGTTTTGTTCTGTTTTACTGCTTGTTTGATTTTTTCTTATTTTGCTTTGTTTCTGTTTCCTTCTGGTTTGTTTTGTTTGTATTTTCTGGTGTTGTTGTTGCTATTTTTGTCTTTTCTCTCCCTTTCATCTGTTCTATTCTGGACATAATGACAAAGCAGAGAAACTCACCCCAAAAGAAAGAATAGGAGGCAGTACTCAATGCTCAATGTGAGGGATTTAATCAATGTGGATATAAGTAAGATGTCAGAACTAGAATTCAAAACAAGATTTATAAGATACTGGTGAGACTTGAAAAAGTATAGAGTACAGTAGAGAATCTCTCATTGTAGAAAAAGAAAAGAACTAAAATCTCATCAGGCCGAAATTTAAAAATGCTACTACTGAGATGCACTAAAAAATGGAGGCAAGGGAAACAAAAACAAAAAATGAACTACCGGGACTTCATCAAGATAAAAAGCTTTTGCACAGCAAAAGAAACAGTCAACAAAACCAAAAGACAACCTACAGAATGGGAGAGATATTTGCAAATGTCTTATCAGATAAAGGGCTAGTATCCAAGATCTATAAAGAATTTATCAAACTTAACAACCAAAAAACCAATAATCCAGTCAAGAAATGGGCAGAAGACATGAACAGACATTTCTCCAAAGAAGACATCCAGATGGCCAACAGACATATGAAAAAATGCTCAACATCACACTTGGTATCAGGGAAAGACAAATCAAAACCACAATGAGATACCACCTCACATCAAAGAGAATGGCTAAAGTTAACAAGTCAGGAAACGACAGATGTTGGTGAGGCTGCAGAGAAAGGGGAACTCTCTTATGTTCTTGGTGGGAATGCAAATTGGTACAGCCGCTCTGGAAAACTGTATGGAGGTTCCTCAGAAAGTTAAAAATAGAGCTACCATATGACCTAGCAACTGCACTACAGGTATTGTATTTATAATGCAAACATAGTGATTTGGAGGGGCACATGCACCTCAATGTTTATAGCAGCAATATTCACAATAGCCAAAATATGGAAAGAGTCCAGATGTCCGTCAATAGATGAATGGATAAAGAAGAAGTGCTATATATATATAACATATATAATATACATATACATATATTATATATATATTATATAAAATGAAATCAGAGAGGGAGACAAACCGTAAGAGACTCTTAACTCTACGAAACAAACTGAGGGTTGCTGGACGGGAGGTGGGTGGGGGGATGGGGCAACAGGGTGATGGGCATTAAGGAGGGCAGTTGAAGTAATGAGGGCTGAGTATTGTATGCAACTGATGAATAACTGAACTTTACCTCTGAAACTAATAATGCACAATATGTTAATTACTTGATTTTAAATTTTATAAATAAATAAATAAAATGCTTCTGCACAGTAAAGGAAACAATCATCAAACTAATGGACAATCTACTGAATGTAAGTAGATATAACATATCCAATATAGGTTTAGTATCCAAATATATAAAGAACTTGGACAACTCAACACCAAAAGAATAAATACCCATTTAAAAAATGGGTAGAAGACATGAGTAGGTATTTCTCTAAAGAAGATGTTCAGGTGGCCAACAAACACAGGAAAAAATGCTCAGCATCTCTTATCATCAGGGAAATGCAAATCAAAACCACAATGAGCTATCATCTCACACCTGTCTCATTGGCTAAATTCAAAAACACACAAGAAACAAGTGTTGTAGAGGAAGTGGAGTAAAGGGAACTCTTGTACACTTGGTGGGAATGCAAACTGGTGCAGCCATGGTGGAAAACAGTATGGAGGTTCCTCAAAAAATTAAAAACAGAGATACCACCTGATCCAGTAATTGTACTACTGGATATTTACCCAAAGAATGTGAAAACAGTGAAATGAAAAGAAACAGGCACCTCAATGTTTACTGAAGCATTATTTACAATAGTCCATGTATGGAAGTATCCCAAGTGCCAATAGATAGAGGAATACAGAAAAAAGGTGTGGTATGTACCCACAAAGGAATATTACTCAGCCATAAAAATGACAGAAATCTTGCCATTTGCAACAACATGTACGGAGCTAGAGAGTATGATGGTAAGTGAAATAGTCAGAGAAAGACAAATACTATATGATTTCTTCACGTGTGGAATTTAAGAAACTAACAAAAGTAACAGAAAAAAGTGCCAAAGGAAAAAACAGAATCTTATCTATAGAGAACGCACTGCTGGTTTCCAGAAGGGAGGTGGGTGGGGGGCTGGGGGGGAATGGGTGAAGGGGCTTGGGATTACACTCATATTGATGAGCACTGAGTGGTGTATAGAATTGCTGAATCCCTATACGGCTTCCCTGAAACTAATATAACACTGAATGTTAACTGTACTGGAACTTAAACTAACCAAAGAAAAAGCAACTCAGCACACCAAAATGTATAGTTCTTGGTCTATGTGTTTTTCTTCCCAAGTAGACTAAAAGCTCTCTGTGTAAAGTGATTGCATAGAACACTATATTTTGATGAGTGTAGCACGGTGCTTGGATCCAGGCAGGTGCTAAGTGACTGTTTGGTGAGTGAATATATATTAATGCAAGTCAGATGGAGGGGGTATTCTTCAGATGTTTCAATGTCCTGTGGTTTCTGTAATGGCTACTGGTTCCTCCCTATGAATCATGGCAGACTGCTGGTTGCTGAAACTGTTACACAGGCAATAATGGGGGAATCTGGACAAGCATAGAGCAAATGTTGAAAAGAAACCCAGAGGCCTAAAATGGAACTTCAGACCATGTCAAATTCCCAAAGCTTGCTTAATCCATAACCTAACTGCTGTTCCCTCCACCCCCCAGAACTGTTTACCAGTCAGTGAGGAATTCTCTGGTCAGCAGCAGTGAGGTACTTGTCACATGGGCCCTCTCCATCCCCCAAGGAAGGGAGGTCATCTGCATTGTAACACGCCCTCCTCTCCCAATAAAGGGAAGGTGACCTTCCCTGAAACACTGATGTCTCTTCTTTTGCCAACTTCCTTTCTTTAAAATCTACCCATTTGCACCATTCCTCAGAGCTCCCCTCTACCTGCCAGATGAGATGCTGCCTGATTCTTGATCAATGAATAGCACCAATTAGATCTTCAAATTTACCTGCTTGCTTTTGTTTTTTAATACAAGCAGTGAGAACTCAGAGATGTGAATGTGCTGGAGTGGGAGTGAGGTGGGGAAGGAAATACATGGGGGGTGTCACGGGGGCAGGAAAGACAGAGAGACAATGGGGTCCAGGGCTGGGTGCTGGGAGCCATGTGTTATCATGGGTTACTGTCTGGGTGAGAAGGAAAGGCACAAGAGGTAGGGTCACTTTTCCATGCAGCACAGGACTCATTCTGTAGCAACTGAATTGGGGAATGTGGAGATGGATGGAAGCTGGTGACAGGAAGAAGCTGGAAGCCAGGGAGGAGAGTCCGACAGGAGGGGAAGTGAGAGTCTGAGTAGGTGTTCAGGGTTGAGGGAGGAGCACATTTGCATTGTCGCAGAGACTCAGGGAAGGCTGGTGTGTGGAGAAGGAAGTCAGAAGTGAGGTGCTGTGTGTAGGGGTAGGTTTGCTAGAACAGACATCAAAGACTGACTTTCTTTTCTTTTTCTTTTTTTTTAAATTTTATTATGTTATGTTAGTCACCATACAATACATCATTAGTTTTTGATGTGGTGATCCACGATCCATTGTTTTCATATAACACCCAGTGCTCCATGCAGTACATGCCCTCCGTAATACCCATCACCGGGCTAACCCATCTTCCCTCTCCCCTCCCCTCTAGAACCCTGTTTGTTTCTCAGTGTCCATCGTCTCTCATGGTTCATCTCTCCCTCCAATTCCCCCCCCCTCATTTTTCCCTTCCTTCTCCTGATGTCCTCCACGCTATTCCTTATGTTCCACAAATAAGTGAAACCATATGATAATTGACTTTCTCTGCTTGACTTATTTCATTTAGCATCATCTCCTCCAGTCCCATCCATGTGGATGTAAAAGTTGGGTATTCATCCTTTCTGATGGCTGAGTAATATTCCATTGTAGATATGGACCACATCTTCTTTATCCATTCATCTCTTGAAGGGCATCTCGGCTCTTTCCACAGTTTGGCTATTGCGGACATTGCTGCTATGAACATTGGGGTGCATATGGCCCTTCTTTTCACTACCTTTGTGTCTTTGGGGTAAATACCCAGGAGTGCGATTGCTGGGTCATAGGGTAGCTCTATTTTTAATTTTTTGAGGAACATCCACACTGTTTTCCAAAGTGGCTGGACCAACTTGCATTCCCACCAACAGTGTAAGAGGGTTCCCCTTTCTCTGCAACCTCTCCAACATTTGTTGTTTCTGTCCCTGTCCATTTTTGCCATTCTAACTGGTATAAGGTAGTATCTCAGTGTGGTTTTGATTTGAATTTCCCTGATGGCTAAAGATGATGAACATTTTTTCATGTGTCTGTTAGCCATATGGTCCTCTTAATTGATGCAGAATAAGCATTTGACAAAATACAACATCCTTTCCTGATTAAAACTCTTCAGAATATAAGGATAGAGGGAACATTCCTCAAGTTCATAAAATCCATCTATGAAAAACCCACAGCAAATATCATCCTCAATGGGGAAAAGCTGAGAGCCTTTTCCTTAAGATCAGGAACACGTGAAGGATGCCCACTCTCGTCACTATTGTTCAACATAGTACTAGAAGTCCTAGCAACAGCAATCAGACAACAAAAAGAAATAAAAAGTATTCAAATTGGCAAAGGAGAAGTCAAACTCTCTCTTTTTGCAGATGACATGATACTTTATGTGGAAAACCCAAAAGACTCCATCCCCAAATTACTAGAACTCATACAGCAATTCAGTAATGTGGCAGGATACAAAATCAATGCACAGAAATCCGTTGCTTTCTTATACACTAACAACGCAACTGTACAAAGAGAAATTAGAGAAACGATTCCATTTATAATAGCACCAAAAACCATAAGATACCTCGGAATAAACCTAACCAAAGAGGTAAAGGATCTATACTCTAGGAACTACAGAACACTCATGAAAGAAATTGAAGAAGACACAAAAAGATGGAAAAAGATTCCATGCTCATGGATCAGAAGAATAAACATTGTTAAAATGTCTAAGCTACCCAGAGTAATCTATATCTTCAATGCCATCCCGATCAAAATTCCAATGATATTTTTCAAAGTGCTAGAACAAACAATCCTAAAATTTGTATGGAATCAGAAGAGACTGCGAATCGCCAAGGAAATGTTGAAAAAGAAAAACAAAGCTGGGGGCACCACGTTGCCTGATCTCAAGCTATATTAAAAAGCTGTGATCACCAAGACAGCATAGGTCTGGCACAAAAACATAGAGACCAATGGAACAGAATAGAGAACCCAGATATGGACCCTCAACTCTAGGGTCAAATAATCTTTGACAAAGCAGGAAAAAACATGCAGTGGAAAAAAGACAGTCTCTTCAATAAATGGTGCTGGGAAAATTGGACAGCCACATGCAGAAGAATGAAACTCGACCATTCTCTAACACCATTCACAAAATAAACTCAAAATGATGAAAGACCTCAATATGAGACAGGAATCCATCAAAATCCTAGAGGAGAACATAGGCAGTAACCTCTTTGACATCGGCCACAGCAACTTCTTTCAAGATACATCTCCAAAAACTAGTGAAACAAAAGCAAAAATGAACTTTTGGGACTTCATCAAGATAAAAAGCTTCTGCACAGCAGAGGAAACAGTCAACAAAACAAAGAGGCAACCCACAGAATGGGAGAAGATATTTGCACATGACACTACAGATAAAGGGCTGGTATCAAGATCTATAAAGAAATTCTCAAACTCAGCATCCAAAAAACAAATAATCAAGTCAAAAAGTGGGCAGAAGATATGAAAAGACACTTCTCTGAAGAAGACATACAAAAAAACTGACTTTCTAAGACAAAGAAAGAACATCTGCAAATAAAATGCTGTTCCTGCTACTTGTGTTGCTTAGTAGTTCTCCTCCCAGGTGGTGACAGTGAAGATGGTGAGAACTCTGGTCCTACCCGGTGGGTGCAACATGTGCATCTGTGTGTGTCTGCCAGTCTTTATGTGTGTGATGTGTGTACATGTACTTGTGTGTATTTGAAAATATGTATATGTGTGTATCTGTGTGTAAGTATGAATGAGTATGTGTGTATTGGTGCCTGTGTAGGTCTGTATGTGTGCATGTGTGTAGGTGTGTGTATGTCTCCATATATGTGTGTATGTGTGTGCACCTATGTGCATCTCTGTGTGGTTGTGTGGGTATGTGTGTGTAGTTTTGTCTCTGTGTGTGCATTCATGATATGGGTTCCCCAGCACATACCTGGGGAGAGAGAGTGTCAGCCTGGTTCCTTCCTGAGCATCCCTGACCCTAGGGACCTGTGCTCTTCTGAAGGATGCTCCGGGCTCTGGGGCAACACATGTCTCCTGAGGCAACTATGGCTTCCCTGTCCTCCAGGTTTTGGTTCCCCTCCCTGGCACCTTCTCCATTCTCTCTCCTTCCCAATGCGCTCCTCTTCCAAAGTCAATCTTTTCTTTTCCTACAGACTTCCAGGAGCCGATCTTTTTCTGAATTATTCTGATCACATCTTTTTACAACCATTCCTGGACATAAAATCAAGGATCAGCTTGGCTGGATGAGATATAGACTCACGCTTGGGACAGCAAGACTGGCGTTTACATTTTCCCGGGGCCTTGAGCCAAGGGCAACTTTAGCAACAAGGAGCTGGTGGAAGTAGAAAAGTTATTCTACACATACTCCGTTAGATCTCCTTCAACATATCATAACCATGTCAGTCAATGGCAGCTTGAATGTGAGTTCAATTCATTTCAGGGGTGGGATGAAGGTATCAGGTATGTGTGCATCTCCTTGAGTTCCTTCTGCTTCTAGGAAAGAACCTCCAATGGCTTCTGAGCCTCATGTCTCCCCATCATAAATCTGAATCACACCCATCTGGGCAGGAGGTAGAAGCCAGACCCCAATTCTTGAAAAATTTCATGCCTTTTTCTACTTCCCATTCCTCTCATTAACTGCAGACTTATCCTACTTCTGACTAGTGTCCTATGACTACCCCTTTCCCTAGTCTCTCACCAGGCACCCTCTGCTCCCTCACTCTGTGAATCACTCCTTGGACAGTACTTTTCTCCCTCTTCAAACCCATGAGTAAACACTGTCTATGTTTTCCCTGTACCTAGCTACATTCCCTTCACCCTAGATTGTTTTTACCCTAACGCTCCCACTGAGCCCTTCCCTATTCTCCACCCTCACTATTCATATCTCCCCTCCAACATTTGTTCCTTCCTCAATCATTCACCTCTTCCTCTGTCTGCATTGACCACCACTTCCCCTTTGTGTGAGTGTCCCCTCAAACCAAACCTTCCTCCATTCCTTCCAATCCCCTGAACTTCTCCCTCTGTTTCCCCCATCCTTGGCTTCCACTCATCTCATTTCCTCCCTTTCACTCCCCCTCTCCTGAAACTCACGGTCTCTCTTCCCCAGATCCCTTCCAGGTACAGCTGGTGTTAGGCTGTGATTCCCACTTTGGAGAAGCATCAGTAGGCTTCATGCGGATTGCTTATCAAGGATCAGATCTCATGAGTTTCCAGAACACATCATGGTGGCCATCTCCAAAGGGAGGAAGTAGGGCTCAGCGGTCTGCACAGTATTCAATCAGTACCATGTTTTCAATGAAATAGCACACAAACTCCTCAGCGACTCCTGCCCCCGGTTCCTGTTAGGTTTTCTGGATGCAGGGAAGGCATATCTCCAGCGACAAGGTAAATCCTGCTCCCTCCCTCCACAAATTCTCTACTCTGCCCTCATACATTTGTACTATTCTTTCAAGTTCAGGGTAAGAAAGAGTCAAGACGGAGGGGGGATGATGGTGATGGGTCTAGAGGTAGAAAGATATCTGTCTAAAGTGATGTGAAGATCTACCCTCTCAGTCTGTGAATTCCTGCCCTGTCTCTGCAGTGAGGCCAGAGGCCTGGCTGTCCACTGGCCCCAGTCCCGGTCCCGGCCATCTGCTGCTGGTGTGCCACGTCTCGGGCTTCTACCCAAAGCCTGTGTGGGTGATGTGGATGCGGGGTGAGTGGGAGCAACGGGGCACCCAGCGAGGTGATCTCCTGCCCAATGCTGATGGGACATGGTACCTTCAGATGTCCTTGGATGTGAAATCCAGGGAGGCAGCTGGCCTGTCGTGCCGGGTGAGACACAGCAGTCTAGGAGGCCAGGACATGGTCCTCTACTGGGGTGAGAAAGACTGGGGTCCAGCTGGGAAAGGGGGTGGGTATTCCTCTGACAGATCAGGAGAGCCAGATGAAAAATAGGACATACTAGAGACTCCAGACCACAAAGGACCAAAAAGTCAGTAATCCAAGAAATGGAAGAGCTGCGGATGAAGGTCCTGGAGATGTGGGAGGATGTGGAGAGTTGGGTGAAGGGTCCATCTCTAAGGAGGGATCAGGGAAGACAGAAGAGGAATGGTGGTTGGTGAGGTCAAAGCTGACAGGACCAAAGAGGACCAGGGTGTTGCAGTTCAACCCAAGGTGGATGGAAAAATGACACCCTCTGTGCACCGAACCCACAGAGCAGCCCTACTCCATGGGTTTGGTCATCCCGCAGTTACAGTGCCCCTGGTGCTTCTGGCAGGTCTGGCATTGTGGCTCTGAAAGTGCTGGTAAGTCTCTTGGAACCCCCTCCCTGCTCTTTCCCAAGTGGCTCCCTACCTTTCAGTCTGTCCTCAGCCCTCCTGCTTCCATTGCCCTTCCTCCCTGCAGTCCTCACCTCCTGCTACAGAGGGACTTCCTCCTCTGTTCCTCCCAGGAAAACACACTGGAGACATCAATGCACTGGCTTCCCTTTGAAGTGAGATCCCAGCAGCCCAGGCTCCAGGACTTACCTAAGCCTAGATCAGTGGTGATGTGCTTGCCACTCTCTGTGTGCAACTTTTTCTTTCAGTTCTGCCTAATGATCAGTTGTCAATATAAGCTTAGTGTAATTTAGTGGGATTTGTTGTTCTGACTTGTTTCTGGAACTTATATCTCAATATTTATATTCAAATGAAATGAAGTCCCAGCACATGCTTGGGTCATCAGGCATCAGATGTCACTTCTTCCTGAGAATGCTTCCTCATTCAGAAGTAGAAGCCGTCTACTGTTGAGAATGTCCACGACTTTTCCTGAACTTTCATAAATCTATGCCTCATTCCCCACACCTCCTTACCTCCAGTTAGGTCCCTCATCCCCTCTAATTGTTAGGATTCATAAGAGCAAAGTCAATGTCTTATTAATATGTATATCCTTGACAAGGACACTCACCTGCATGAGATATGTGCTCAATAAAAATCTGTGTTGAATTTATGCCACGTTTGTAGGTTTTTCTTTTGCTTCCTGACAAGTTTGTAGTAGTTGATATGTTTGATGCTCTTCTTGTTAAAAGTCTTGTCACCTGGCCAAGGGAATTCACACTCCTCTGGATCTTTTCTGAAGTCTCCAAGCCCCTGAGGAGAAACACAGTTTTACCTGTGACCATTCCAGTTATTTAACTGCAGAAACCTGTTGGAGTGGACCTGTTGCCTGATCCTTGTGGTTGATGGCAGGGGAATGAGATGCTCTCTATTGTCCTGATGATAAGGTAAGGGTATGAAGCCTGAGACAAGTATAATTCAGTTTTCAATACCAGAGAAGGAAGCCTGAAGATGAAACTTGCATGGAAGGAGGCAGAGAAATTGTATACATGAAACTTGCCAGGAGGGTATATCTGAAGTGTTCGCACCATAAGGAAGTTAAAGAAAAGAACAGAAAAAGAAGCAAGAGGGTCTGGAGGGAGGAGTAAACATTTAGGAGTGGTAGGAGGACCCCAAGCTTGCCTAGACCCTCCAACACGGCAGGACAAATATCAAATACTTCTGAATATCCACAAAATTGATTTGAGGACTGACAGAACAAACTGCACAGCTAGAGGCAGAGAAGAGACCACATCATGGAAGGTAGGAGGTACAGAGACATGACTCGGGGCAGAAGTGGATCATGGGTGCTTTGGAGGGGAGGGAGCCCTTGTCACAGACAGGAGAGAGAGGGAGAGGGGGTGGGGAGAAAGGAGTGTGCGGGGGATTACACAAGCAAAACACTTCCCCAAAGCCAATGACTGGGAAAATGATGGGGGTTCATTTGTGAGTTTTTGCAACCAGTGGGGCTCAACAACTGGTGTTTTAGAGGTCTATACCTTGGCCGATGTGAAGCCCAGTGGGCACTGCAGTGCTCCTGAGGAGGAGGGCAAAAGTCCAGAGACAGACGGTGTTCTGGTGTTTCTAATAAAAGGGTTTGGTATTTTGTAATTCTGGACTAGGACATCCAATGAAATGCCCTAGAATTTAGGGCGTCCAATACCAGTTGGGGTATATAAACAGTTATCCCTTATCCCAAGGTTAATTTAGAGGCCTCTTCTACCAGTAGGACCATGGATGCCAGTGTTTAGACACAGGGAGGCCATCCCTGTGCCATAGGATCTAGATTCTTAGACAGATATGTGAATGGGCATTTGGATCAAGACTCCAAGGAGAAACACTTCTGGAGGTCGGGCAGGGACATTGGTGTGGCCCTTGTAAATGCCTGTTGGAGAGTTCCAAAAGCTTTTGTCATTTCAGGGTCCCACTCCAGAAACTCCTCCTCAGGTCCCTTCAGGGCCTCATAAAGCAGCTTTGTTATTAATCCAAATTGGGGTATCCATATTTGACAAAACCCTGAGATACCAAAAAGGAATGAAGCTACTGTTTTGTAGGGGGAATTTTCATGTTAAAATGAGACCCTTATGGTGGTCAGAGAGGCTCTTAGTCCCTGGAGTTAATATTAATCCTAAGCACTGAACCTTCTGAGAGGAAATTTGGACCTTTGAAGGGGAAAACTTATAGCCCCAGAAGGGAAGCTCTGAAGCACCAGGATGGTAGTTGTGTCAGAGGTGTTCTCATTAGGGCTGTAGATAAGTAAATCATCAGCATATTGAAGTAAGACACTGTTTCTGGAGAGCGGAAAAATGGAGAAGTCCTTGGCTAAGGCCTGTCCAAATGAATGTGGACTGTCCCTAAAGCCCTGAGGGAGGACAGTCCAAGTTAAGTTTGAGTAACCTGGGTGGAGGGGTCTTTCCACTCAAAGTCAAAAAGGAACTGGGAAGCCAGTGCACTGTGATGCAGAAGAAAGCTTCTTTTAGATCCAGCACTGTGTCTAAAGGGATTTGTCCTAGGAAGGTATATAATGGTTAGGTAAATAGAAATAACAGACTTGTTGATAGCTCTTATGTCTCCTGTACCATTCTATATGAGCTCTTGGACTTTTATTGACAAGATGGGGGTATTACAAAGCAAATTGCTGGGGTGCCAGAGTCCTGTCACTAAGAATTTTTGTTTGAGCAGCTGTAGTCTCTGTCTGGCCTCCAGACATAAGGGTACTGGCATTTTCTGGGGAAGAAATGAGATCTTTAAGTTGTATCCTTATAGTAGTTGTTGATAAGAAATGCCCTAACTTGATGTTTGAAGGGGCAGAGGTCTCAGAGTACAAAAATGCCAGTGGGGGCAGTCAATCTCAGAAAGGCAAAGATTAGTTTAAACCTGTGTCATTAAGTCCCTTCCCAGAAATGGAATGGGGTAATCAGGTAAAGCAGGAAAGGACTGGGTAAAGGTATTGTTACCCAAAGAACAAATTAAAGGGGTACTGAAAGGTCCCCTCTTTGGGTACCCATCTATGTGGGTGAGGAGAGTCTAGGACTGAAATGTGACTCCTGAGTATTTTATAAGCGTGGAAAAGGGACTCCCATATCTATTAGCAATTCAATTTGTCCCTTGCCACATCCGGGGTTACCCAAATCTCTACCATAGTGATGGAGAAGATGGGAGCCTGCACAGCCCCTGGGACTCCTTAGTCAAAGGAGAGATCATCCTCCCCTGCTCTGTAGGGCTCCTTATAATTGAGTACAGAGTTAAGGGCATCTGTAGGTTGTCCAGAGTGGCCTCGGTGATAAAATGCATTGCTAATATTGCCATGACCTCTCGGCCCTCAGGATCTAGGTTAGCATACTTTCTCATGGTCTCTGCTAAGCAAGAATGAAATTAGAGGAGATTTTCATTTGGGCCTTGGGTTATTTCTTTAAGTTGTGCATAATTCAGAGTTTTCATGACTGCTTTTTCATACCCTGATTAGGCAGGGTATCATGTAATCCTGAAGCATTCTACCAGAGTCTCCTGCCTGATAATTCCATCTGGGGTTGGCATTTGGGACCACCTATACCCCCACCAGAGCACAGTCATGGGTATGGGTGTGGGCATCACCAGCCCAGCTCTGAGTCAAAGACCAGATATGGGTTTTTTCCTCATGGGTACAGCACATGGTAAAGATTATATGAATGTCCTGCCAGGTGAGATCAAAAAACAATTGTGAGGCTTTCAAATTCCTTAGTGAAGTGGGAAAGATCTTGGCTAGAGGAGCCAAGTTTTCTCTCTATCTGAGACAGATCAGACACTGAAAAGGAAACAGGGACACTTATGGTCCTGGCATCCTCATTTGCTACCTCATGGAGGGACACAACATTTTGTGGAGAAACAGAAGTCAGGTCGTTAAGCTTGTAGTTAGTGGCAGACTGGGTATGGGACAGGGAGAAGGAGTGTTGGTAGGGTGGTGACATAGTGACTGCAATGGCAGGAGCACCTAGGGCATTAAGAGGATGCAGGGGAGCATCTGGGTCTTCAGAGGGAGGGGTAAGACCATGGGACGGAAAGAAAGAGGGGTATTCTAGAACGTCCACAAGGTCAGATGGGCCATGAAACTGAGCAAGACACATTCCACAGTTTTTTCAGAGGTCAGGGTTTTGGGATAATGCCATGAAGGCTTGTGCATACGAGACCTCTAATCATTTGGAGGAGTGCTGGCAAAAGTGTCAAGCTTGAAAATAGAAAATAAGAACGAGTTCCATGGAGTGGCCTGTCTTTTTGATCTGGGAGTTTGTAGTGAGCCCAGGAAACATTACAGAAAAAGATAAAATGTTATCTCTGAAGACCTTGGGGGTCAAATTTGTTCCAGTTTTTTTTTAAATGTTTTATTTATTTATTCATTTATTTGAGAGTGAGAGAGTGGGAGAGAGCACAAGCCGGGGAGGGAAAGGGGCAAGCAGAATCTGCACTGACCAGGGAGCCCACCTTGGGGCTGGATCCCACCACCCTGAGAATATGACCTGAGCCAAAATCAAGCATCAGACACTCAACTGACTGAGCCACCCAGGCACACTGAAGTTTTTCAGGTTTTTAAGAATACAGCCTAAGGGCGAGTCTGCAAGAATAGAGGCTATTTGTGCCATAGTGGCAAAGACCAGCTCCCAATTCCCAAAAGGCCAGGATGCCAAAGGGAAAGGAGTTCTGACTCCTGGATGTGATTTCAGTCAGGACATTCTACTGAACTCAAAGGGACCTGACTACATATGGAGTGACTAACTCTACTGCACAGTCCCCCCAAGAAGAATGTAATGGCAAATAACAATGGCTATTCTTGGTGGACCATCCCCTGGAACAGGGGTGGCCAGATCTCAGTTAGGCAAATAGGGTTGGAAATTGAGGGGGAGGACTCACCGCTCAGACATGTATTTTGCCTGTAGATCAAGGTCATGACTGGGCCTGTGGGAACAAAGGAATAAAGGGGTGGGACCTGGAAGAAGTAAGGTGGCTGATAGCTAACATCAGGAAAGGGTCCCAATATGTGTGTATTTGTGCACTCCCCTGAGTCCATAATATGTGTGGATTTGCCCTGGATGACCCCCTGCTGGGAAGTGTGCCACACATGAGGAATGGAGACCTCAGGAGGACAGAGTGGGAAAACAGAGAGAAAGGGGTCCTTCACCCTCGCAGGAATGGACAGTCTGACCTGCTCGCTCTCTTACCTTCAGACCACACTGGCAACCTGTGCTGGCCAGAGATCCTCAGTTGTCTGAGTAGTACTAGGTTTAGGCTGCTGAAAGGCCAAAAAAAGAAAGGAAGCGGGTTGGCGGGGGGGAAGATTCCCTCTGAAGGGCATGAGGGAAAATCGCTTACCCTTTCTCCTCAAGGGGTGTCTGTCTGTTTCCCCCTGGGGCTTTAAATGCTCAGGGAGGGGTAACCTTGGCTACCAGTCATCAGTTCCCCAAAGAGTACTAGAGTTGGTCCACTGAGAGAAAGTCCCAAGAAATTCCATGAGTATCTGGGGTGACCCTGGCCCGGTAAAGTCTTCATATTAGGGCCACCAAATGTGGGGCAACCCAATCAGGTCAATGCCAGTGGCGAGATCAATGAAAGAATTCACCAAAAGCTGAACAAAGATAGAAGTTTACTGAATACACTATCAGGGAGCAGTGGGCAGGACAGCAAAGGAGAGACTGGGAGGAAGAAGTGATGCCCGGGTATAGTTAATTGGAAGGTAAGCAAATAGGGGAACATAGGGAAATTTCCTTTTTTGGTACCTGTGTCTGGGGTAAGTAACCCATTGGTCAGCTAGGGCTTATGGATATTTTAGGTAGGTCACCTAATGGGTCTGTTTGTATTCAGCCAGTGGGTAAGGGGTCATTGTGGGCCCTTCTACCTTACTCAGGTTTCCATCACTCAAGCTCATTGCCTAAAAGTGGCTTGTACACATACCTTATTTCCTGGGAGGAGTTTGTCTTTCCCTAGATTTTGGGTTAACAAGCTACCTGGATACTTCAGCTTTCTGATGGATTCAAGACAAGTGATTTAATTATCCAGGTTTTCACAATATTAAGCACAAGGGTGAGTTCTTTCTAACTTTCTGTGTTCTAAACTTTACTTTCTAAAAAAATATATTTCCTTCTTTTCATTAGACTGAGATTATTTCTGCCTACTGCTTAAACAAGATTTAACGAGACAGATAGCCCAAACAAATATATCCAGATGATATAAAGCCCAAACAAATACTGAAGAGCCTTTAACAGTTACGAACACCATAGAAGTAGAAGGTCAGCATGTCCAGCAGAGGCCAGCTCATGTAAAACAAGCATGGAACATTCCAGTAGGAATAGTAAGAAGGGAATCTGGATACATGATTCCAGAACACTCTATTAACTTTGCTTGCTACAAAGTCTCATGGTATCTAATTAAAGTAATAGAAAATTCACAACAGGACCCTCTTGTGAACATCATAATTATTAGCATATGCTCTTATCCTAAAGGAAACAGTGTAAGATTCTCATTTCCTCAAATAGGGTTACAACTAGTGCTTTCTGATCCTTAAGAACTTTTTAAGTTGAAGATCTCCATAATTTTAAGAATAATTGGATGTCCAAAGCAAATTATTCAATCATTCAAGAATTTGGGGCACCTGGGTGGCTCAGTCAGTTGGGCGTCTGACTCCCGATTTTGGCCCAGATCATGATCTCAGGGTCATGACATCAAGCCCTGTTTTGGGCTCTGCACCAAGTGAGGATGCTGCTCAAGATTCTCTCTTTCTAAATTCCCCCTCTGCCCCTCCCCCTACCCCTGTTGCCAATGCTCCCTTTCTCTTTCTAAAAAAAAAATTTAATTTAATAAATAAATAAATAATCTATGAGCACCTATCACTTATCAAGCTTTCTGTTGGATGTTGGGGATCCATTATAAGACAGGTATATATCTAACACCCAAAGGCAACCTATGATGTCACGATTCTGAGCGGGCAAACATCAGTTAAGGGACACCACTTTAGAAAATATTACTTCATGCAGTAATGTTGTTGGGTAGAGTTTGTATATTATAATGAAACTCGGTGCACAGAGTTCTGGGGAAGATGGTGCTGCAGGAAATCTCTAAGATCACCTTTTCCCAACTAGATAACCCCCATTTCAGTGTAAACAATCTATAAAAAGACCCCAAAGACTGGCAGAACTAACTCTCTACAGCTAAATGTAGACAAGAGGCTGCACTGAACAGGGTAGGATGGGTGGAGACACAGTAGGGAGCTAAAGGGACCAGCACAATGGCCACAGGAAGAAGAGATGCAGTGGGGGGCAGGTAAGGCATAGAAAAAGACTCATATCAAGGAGCCCACATGTGGGAAGATGAATTCCCATAATGTCTGATTTTGAAAACCAGAGGGACTTAATTTCTGGGGTTCTTAAAATCCATGGGGATTAATACGTGGAACATAAAAAATCAGCAGGCTCAGCTCTGGGATAGTTAGGAGCTTAAGAGAAAATTGAAACCTCCCACTCTTAAAGAGTATACCACCAAGAGCCAACAGAGTAACAGCATAGATGCTGCAGTTTGAAATATGCTGAGGTTTATGGGAAGAAGTGTTATTTACTAATGTCAGAGCATTCCCCAGAAGGACACAGATAGCTGGAGGACCCCCTCCAGGAGGAAAGGAGCTGGCAGGTGCCATTTCCCTCCTCCTTCCCTGAGTGTGAGCACACTGACAACTGTGGAAACCTGTGTTGAGCCAACAATCACTAACTCCCTTGCTATCAGCACACCACAGACCCATGTTCCCCTGCAGGCACACTCCCTCCAGTCTGGTTAATGTTTCAGGTGCCCTCCCACAGCACACCTGTGTAAACCTTGTTAACAACGTGTATCCTGCCCCAGTGCCCTCTGTGGATCCACCCCCTCCAAACCAGCCTACCTACATCTCACTGGCTACAGACCCCTCCAACAACACACCTGTGCAATTCTTGCTAACACTGTGCCTCCAATCTTAGTTTTCTTTGTCAGATGTCTCCTCTCCAATATGCTCTTGGTAGGAGTATAGTCAAAGCAGTGCCACAATCCTGGCAACGCACGTCCAGTCCTGACATGGGCCACACAACTCCAACATGAGTCCTGCCCCAGAGAAAGGTAGCTACACAGAAATGGTGACTGAGGCCCCAGAACCTCTTCTTCAGAAGGCCACTTCTTTCAAGAACAGGAGACATACCTAAAATTCCTAACACACAGAAACAGACACAGAGACTTAGACAAAATGAGGAGACAAAGGAATACTTCTAAGGGAAAGAAGAGGACAAATTCCAGCAAGAGTACTACGTGAAAAGGAGATAAGTAATATGCTAGATAGAGAATTTAAAGTAATGGTCATAAAGATACTCACTAGACTTGAGAAAGGAGTAGAGGACCTCAGTGAGATCCTCAACAAAGAGATAGAAAGCATAAAAAAGAACCAATCAGTGATGAACTCAAAAAATGAAATTGAAAATATACTGGCCCGACTTATCGAAAAGAAAAAGAAAGGACCCAAATTAACAAAATTATGAATGAAAGGGGAGAGATCATGACTAACACCAAGGAAACAGAAACAATTATTAGAAATTACTATCAACAAATATATGCCAATAAATTAAACAACCTGGAGGAAATGGATGCTTCCTGGAAACCTATAAACTACCAAGACTGAAACAGGAAGAAATTTACAACCTGAATAGACCAATAACCAATAATGAGATTGAAGCAGTGATCAAAAACCTCCCCAAAAACAAGAGTCCAGAACCTGATGGATTCCCTGGGGAATTCTACCAACCATTCAAAGAAGAAATAATATCTATTTTCCTGAAGATGTTTCAAAAAAAAAATAGAAACAGAAGGAAAGCTTCCAGTCTCATTCTTTGAGGCCAGGATTGCCTTGATCCCCAAACCAGACAAAGACCCCATCAAAAAGGAGAATTTCAGACTGATATCCCGGATGAATATGGTTGCCAAAATTCTCAACAAGATCCTAGCTAATAGGATCTAACAGTACATTAAAGGATCATCCACCATGACCAAGTGGGATTTATTCCTGGGATGCAAGGGTGGTTCAACATTTGCAAATCAATCAATGTGATAGAACACATTAATAAGAGGAGGGAGAAGAACCATATGGTCCTCTCAATTGATGCAGATAAAGCATTTGACAAAATACAACATCCTTTCCTGAAAAATTCTTCAGAGTGCAGGGATAGAGGGAACATTCCTCAATTTCATAAAAACCATCCATGAAAAGCCCATAGTGAATATAATTCTCAATGAAGAAAAGCTGAGAGCCTTTTCCTTAAGATCAGGAACATGTCAAAGATGCCCACTCTCACCACTATTGTTCAACATAGTACCAGAAGTCCTAGCAACAGCAATCAGACAACAAAAAGAAATAAAAGGTATTCAAATTGGCAAAGGAGAAGTCAAACTCTCTCTTTTCACAGATGACATGATACGTTATGTGGAAAACCCAAAAGACTCCACCCCTAAATTACTAGAACTCATACAGCAATTCAGTTAAGTGGCAGGATACACAATCAATGAATAGAAATCAGTAGCTTTCCTATACACTTACAACATAACTGTAGAAAGAGAAATTAGGGAATCAATTCCATTTACAATAGCACCAAAAACCATAAGATACCTTGGAATAACCGTAAGCAAAGAGGTGAAAGATCTATACTCTAGAAACTACAGAACACTTATGAAAGAAATTGAAGAAGATACCAAAAGATGGAAAACATTCCATGCGCATAGATTGGAAGAATAAACATTGTTAAAATGTCTATGCTGCCCAAAGCAATCTATACTTTCAATGCCATCCTGATCAAAATACCAATGACATTTTTCAAAGTTCTGGAACAAACAATCCTAAAATTTGTATGGAACCAGAAAAGACCCTGAATAGCCTAAGGGATGTTGAAAAAGAAAAACAAAGCTGGAGGCATCACATTACCTGATTTCAACCTATATTACAAAGCTGTGCTCACGAAGACAGCATGGTATTGGCACAAAAAAGGACACATAGATCAATGGAACAGAATAGAGAGCCCACAGATGGACCCTCAACTCTATGGTCAACTAATCTTTGACAAAGCTGGAAAAAATATCCAATGAAAAAAAGACAGTCTCTTTAATAAATCATGCTGGGAAAATTGGACAGCTATACACAGAAGAATGAAACTCAACCATTCTCTTACACCACACAAAAAGATAAACTCTAAATGGATGAAAAATCTCAATGTGGGACAAGAATCCATCAAAATCCTAGAGGAGAACATAGGCAGTAACCTCTTTGACATTGGCCACAGCAAATTCTTTCAAGACCTGTCTCTAAATTCAAGGGAAACAAAAGCAAAAATGGACTTTTGGGACTTCATCAAGATAAAAAGCTTTTGCACAGCAAAGGAAACAGTAAACAAAGCAAAGAGGCAACCCACTGAATGGGAGAAGATATTTGCAAATGACACTACAGATAAAGGGCTGGTATCCAAGACCCATGAAGAAATTCTCAAACTCAACACCCAAAAAGTAAACAATCAAGTCAAAAAATGTGCAGAAGACACGAACAGACACTTCTCTGAAGAAGACAAAGAAAGGGCTAACAGACACATGAAGAAATGTTCATCATCATTAGCCATCAGGGAAATTCAAATCAAAACCACACTGAGATACCACCTTACACCAGTTAGAATGGCAAAACTGGACAGGGAAAGAAACAACAAATGTTGAAGAAGTTGTGGAGAAAGGGCAACCCTCTTACACTGTTGGTGGGAATGCAAGATGGTCCAGCCACTTTGGAAAACAGTGTGTAGGTGTCTCAAAAAATTAAAAATAGAGCTACCCTATGACCCAGCAATTGAACTCCGGGGTATTTACCCCAAAGACACAGAGGTAGTGAAAAGAAGGGCCATATGCACCCCAATGTTCATAGTAGCAATGTCCGCAATAGCCAAACTGTGGAAAGAGCTGAGATGCCCTTCAACAGATGCATGGATCAAGAAGACGTGGTCCATATACACAATGGAATATGACTCAGCCATCAGAAAGGATGAATATCCAACTTTTGCATCCACATGGATGGGACTGGAGGAGATGATGCTAAGTGAAATAAGTCAAGCAGAGAAAGCCAATTATCATATGGTTTCACTTATTTGTGGAACATAAGGAAGAGCAGGGAGGACATTAGGAGAAGGAAGGGAACAATGAAGGGGGGGAATGAGAGGGGGAGACGAACCATGAGAGACGATGGACTCTGAGAAACAAACTGAGGGTTCTAGAGGGGAGGGGGTGGGGGGATGGGTTAGCCCGGTGATGGGTATTAAGGAGGGCACGTACTGCATGGAGCACTTTATATGTTATATGAAAACAATGAATCGTGGATCACTACATCAAAAACTAATGATGTACTGTATGGTGACAAACATAACATAATAAAATAAAATAAAATAAAATAAAACAGCAAGAGAAAAAAAGACAGTTTCACCCAAGGGAAACCCATAAAGTTTTCAGCTGAGTTTTCAGGAGAGACTTTGCAGGCCAGAAGAAAATGGCATGATATATTCAAAGTAATGAAAGGAAAAATCTGCAGACAAGAATATTCTATCCAGCAAGGCTATCATTCAGAATAGAAGGAGAGACAAAGAATTTCCCAGATGTGGGGCGCCTGGGTGGCTCAGTCATTAAGCATCTGCCTTCGG
>NW_027397150.1:624798-662248 GCF_003265705.2 Callorhinus ursinus
TGGAAGTTATTAGAGACACCCTTCCTGGAGAAATAAAAGAATTAAAATCTAACCAAATCGAAATCAAAAAAGGCTATTAATGAAGTGCAATAAAAAATGGGGGCACTAATGGCTAGGATAAATGAGGCAGAAGACAGAATTAGCAATAGAGAAGACCAAATGATAGAAAATAAAGAAGCTGAGAAAAAGAGAGGTAAACAACTACTGGATCACGAGGGCAAAAATCGAGAGATAAGCGATAGGATAAGATGACACAACATTAGAATAATTGGGATCCCAGAAGAAGAAGAAAGAGAGAGAGGGGCAGAAGGTATATTGGAGCAAATTATAGCAGAGAACTTCCCTAATGTGAGGAAGGAAACAGGCATCAAAATCCAGGAGGCACAGAGAACCCCTCTCAAAATCAATAAAAATAGGTCAACACCCCATCATCTAATAGTAAAACTTACGATTCTCAGGGACAAAGAGAAAATCCTGAAAGCAGCTCGGGAGAAGAGATATGAAACCTATAATGGTAGAAACATTAGATTGGCAACAGACCTATCCACAGAGACCTGACAGGCCAGAAAGGACTGGCATGATATCTTCAGAGCACTAAACGAGAAAAATATGCAGCCAAGAATACTATATCCAGCTAGGCTGTCATTGAAAATAGAAGGAGAGATAAAAAGCTTCCAGGACAGACAAAAACTAAAGGAATTTGCAAACACGAAACCAGCCCTCCAAGAAATATTGAAAGGGGTCCTCTAAGCAAAGAGAGAGCCTAAAAGCAGCATAGACCAGAAAGGAATACAGAAAATACACAGTAACAGTCACCTTACAGGCAATACAATGGCACTAAATTCCTATTTTCAATAGTTACCCTGAATGTAAATGGGCTAAATGCCCCAATCAAAAGACACAAGCTATCAGATTGGATTAAAAAACAAGACCCATCCATATGCTGTCTGCAAGAGACCCCTTTGAGACCCAAAGACACCCCCAGATTGAAAGTGAGGGGGTGGAAAACCATTTACCGTGCTAATGGACACCAAAAGAAAGCTGGGGTGGCAATCCTTAATATCAGACAAATTAGATTTTAAAACAAAGACTGTAATAAGAGATGAAGAAGGACATTATATCCTACTTAAAGGGTCTATCCAACAAGAAGATCTAACAATTGTAAATATCTATGCCCCGAACAGGGGAGCAGCCAATTATATAAGGCAATTAATAACAAAAGCAAAGAAACACATTGACAACAATACAATAATAGTGGGGGACTTTACCACCCCTGTGACTGAAATGGACAGATCATCGAAGCAAAAGATCAACAAGGAAATAAAGACTTTAAATGACACACTGGACCAAATGGACTTCACAGACATATTCAGAACATTCCATCCCAAAGCAATGGAATACACATTCTTCCCTAGTGCCTGTGGAACATTCTCCAGATTAGATGACATCCTAGGTCACAAATCCGGTCTCAAGCAGTACCAAAAGATTGGGATCATTCCCTGCATATTTTCAGACCACAATGCTTTGAAACTAGAACTCAATCACAAGAGGAAAGTCGGAAAGAACTCAAATACATGGAGGCTAAAGAGCATCCTACTAACGAATGAATGGGTCAACCAGGAAATTAAAGAAGAATTAAAAATATTCATGGAAACCAATGAAAATGAAAACAGAACTGTTCAAAATCTTTGGGATACAGCAAAGGCAGTCTTGAGAGGAGAGTATATAAGAATACAACCCTTTCTCCAGAAACAAGAAAGGTCTCAAATACACAACCTAACCTTACACCTAAAGGAGCTAGAGAAAAAAAGCAAATAAAGCCTAAACCCAGCAGGAGAAGAGAAATGATAAAGATCAGAGCAGAAATCAATGAACTAGAAACCAAAAGAACAGTAGAACAGATCAACGAAACTGGGAGCTGGTTCCTTGAAAGAATTAACAAGATTGATAAACCCCTGGCCAGACTGATCAAAAAGAAAGAGAAATGACCCAAATCAACAAAATCATGAATGAAAGAGAAGAGATCACACCAACACCAAAGAAATACAATTATAAGAACACATTACAAGCAAGTATATGCCAGCAAATTAGATAACCTGGAAGAAATGGGTGCATTCCTAGAGATATATCAACTACCAAAATTGAACCAGGAAGAAATAGAAAACCTGAACAGACCTATAGCCACTAAGGAAATTGAAGCAGTCATCAAAAATCTCCCAAGAAACAAAAGCCCAGGGCCAGATGGCTTCCCAGGGGAATTCTATCAGACATTTCAAGAAGAATTAATACCTATTCTCCTGAAACTGTTCCAAAAAATAGAAATGGAAGGAAAACTTCCAAACTCATTACCTTGATCCCCAAACCAGAGAAAGACCCCATCAAAAAGGAAAATTACAGAGCAATATCCTTGATCAACATGGACGCAAAAATTCTCACCAAAATACTAGCCAATAGGGTCCAAGAGTACATTAAAAAGATTATTCAGCATGACCAAGTGGGATTTATCTCTGGGCTGCAAGGTTCAACATCCACAAATCAATCAACGTGATACAATACATTAACAAAAGAAAGAACAAGAATCATATGATCCTCTCAATAGATGCAGAAAAAGCATTTGACAAAGTACAGCATCCTTTCTTGATCAAAACTCTTCAGAGTATAGGGATAGAGGGTACCTACCTCAATATCATAAAAGCCATCTATGAAAAACCTACAGCGAATATCATTCTCAATGGGGAAAAGCTGAGAACTTTCCCCCTAAGGTCAGGAACATGGCAGGGATGTCCACTATCACCACTGCTCTTCAACACAGTATTAGAAGTCTTAGCCACAGCAATCAGACAACAAAAAGAAATCAAAGGCATCCAAATCAGCAAAGAGGAAGTCAAACTCTCACTCTTTGCAGATGATATGATACGTTATGTGGAAAACCCAAAAGACTGCACCCCCAAAGTGCTAGAACTAATACAGGAATTCAGTCAAATGGCAGGATATAAAATCAATGCACAGAAATCAGTGGCATTCCTATACACCAACGACAAGACAGAAGAGAGACAAATGAAAGAGTCGATCCCATTTACAATTGCACCCAAAACCATAAGATACCCAGGAATAAATCTAACCAAAAAGGCAAAGGATCTGTACTCAGAAAATTATAAAATACTCAGGAAAGAAATTGAGGAAGACACAAAGAAATGGAAAAACATTCCATGCTCATGGATTGGGAGAACCAACATTGTGAAGATGTCAATGCTACCTAGAGCAATCTACACATTCAATGCAATCCCCATCAAAATACCATCCACTTTTTTCAAAGAAATGGAACAAATAATCCTAAAATTTGTATGGAACCAGAAGAGATCCCAATAGCCAGAGGAAATTTGCCAAAGAAAAGCAAAGCTGGGGGCATCACAATTCCGGACTTCCAGCTCTACCACAAAGCTGTCATCATCAAGACAGTATGGTACTGGCACAAAAACAGACACATAGATCAATGGAACAGAATCGAGAGCCCAGAAATGGACCCTCAACTCTATGGTCAACTCATCTTTGACAAAGCAGGAAAGAATGTCCAATGGAAAAAAGACAGTCTCTTCAACAAATGGTGTTGGGAAAATTGGACAGCCACATGCAGAAGAATGAAACTGGACCACTTCCTTACACCACACACAAAAATAGACTCCAAATGGTTGAAAAACCTAAACGTGAGACAGGAGTCCATCAAAATCCTATAGGAGAACACAGGCAATAACCTCTTCGACCTCAGCCGCAGCAAATTCTTAGAAACATCGCCAAAGGCAAGGGAAGCGAGGGTAAAAATGAACTATTGGGATTTCATCAAGATAAAAAGCTTTTGCACAGCAAAAGAAACAGTCCACAAAACCAAAAGACAACCGACAGAATGGGAGAAGATATTTGCAAATGACATATCAGATAAAGGACTAGTATCCAAATTCTATAAAGAACTTATCAAACTCAACACCCAAAGAACAAATGATCCAATCAAGAAATGGGCAGAAGACACGAACAGACATTTTTCCAAAGAAGACTTCCAAATGGCCAACAGACACATGAAAAAGTGCTCAACATCGCTCGGCATCAGGGAAATCCAAATCAAAACCTCCATGAGATACCACCTCTCACCAGTCAGAATGGCTAAAATTAACAAGTCAGGAAATGACAGATGTTAGTGGGGATGCGGAGAAAGGGGAACCCTCCTACACTGTTGGTGGGAATGCAAGTTGTTGCAGCCACTCTGGAAAACAGTATGGAGGATCCTCAAACAGTTGAAAATAGAGCTATCATACGATCCAGCAATTGCACTACTGGGTATTTACCACAAAGATACAAATGTAGGGATCCGAAGGGGTACGTGCACCTCGATGTTTATAGCAGCAATGTCCACAATAGCCAAACTGTGGAAAGAGCCAAGATGTCCACTGACAGATGAATGGATAAAGAAGAGTTGGTATATATACACAGTGGAATATTATGCAGCCATCAAAAAGAATGAGATCTTGCCATTTGCAATGTCGTGGATGGAACTGGAGGGTGTTATGCTGAGTGAAATAAGTCAATCAGAGAAAGACATGTATCATATGACCTCACTGATATGAGGAATTCTTAATCTCAGGAAACAAACTGAGGTTTGCTGGAGTGGTGGGGGTTGGGAGGGATGGGGTGGCTGGGTGATAGACATTGGGGAGGGTATGTGCTATGGTGAGTGCTGTGAATTTTGCAAGACTGTTGAATTACAGATCTGTACCTGTGAAACAAATAATGCAATATATGTTAAGAAAAAAAAAGAAGATAGCAGGAGGGCAAGAAATAAGGGGAGTAAATCAGAGGAGGAGTCGAACCATGAGAGACGATGGACTCTGAAAAACAAACTGAGGGTTCTAGAGGGGAGGGGTTCGGGGGGATGTGTTAGCCTGGTAATGGGTATTAAGGAGGGTATGTTCTGCCTGGAACACTGTGTGTTATGCACAAACAATGAATCATGGAATACTACATTAAAAACTAATGATGTAATGTATGGTGATTAGCATAGGAATAAAAAAATAAAAAAAAAGAAAAGCAAAGACCGAAAGGAAAGGAAGCACAAAACAATAAAAATAAAGATATTCATAAACATCTTCAAGGAACTCACACAATAAAAGGATATAAATTATGACAAAATATACCTAAAACAGAGGTTGTGTGTGGGAGAGGAGTAAAGGATGTGTTCAAACTTAAGTGACCTTAACTTAATATTGACATCTAGATATAAAAGCTGTTCTATACATACTGAATGGTAACCAGAAATCAAAAGTTAGCAATAGGTATGCAAAATGTAACGAGAAAGTATTCAAGTATCTTGTTAAAGAAAGCCAACTATCCATTGGAGAAAAAGGCAAGAGGAGAAAGGAACAGAACTACAAAAACAAACATAAGTAACAAAATGGCAATAAGTACATATCTATCAATAATTACATTGAATAAAAATGGATTAAATGCTCCAATAAAAAGAGGTAGTGTGATGGGATGGATTAAAAATCAAGACACATTTCTGTCCTGCCTACAAGAGACTCATTTCAGACCTAAAAGCAAATGAGATTAAAAGCGAAGGAGTGGAGAAGCATTTATCAAGCAAATGGATGTGAAATGAAAGCCAACATAGCAATACTTGTATCAGATAAGATAGACGTTAACAGAAAGACTGTAACAAGAGGCAAAGGAGGACACTATATACTAATAAGGGGAATAATCCAACAAGAAGATATAACAATTGTAAATACTTGTGCACCCAAAATGGGAGCACCCAAATACATAAAGCAGTTAGTAACAAACATGAAAGAAGTAATCAATAGTAATGCAATAATAGCAAGGGACTTTAGCACCCCATTTACATCAATGGACAGATCATCTAATCAGAAAATCATCAAGGAAACAGTGACCTTGAATGACATATTGAACCAGTTAAATAAATAATATTTCAGACCATTCCATCCTAAAACAGCAGAGTACACATTCTGATATTTGTATACACTAATAGTGAAGCAGCATAAAGAGAAATCAAGAAAACCATCCCATTTCAATTGCACCCAAAATAATTCAATACCTAGAAATACACCTGACCAAAGAGGTGAAAGACTTGTATCTGAAAACTATAAAATACTGATGAAAAAAATTGAAAGTGACACAAAGAAATGGAAAGATATTCTATGCTTATGGATTGGAAGAAAAAATATTGTTAACATTTCCATACTACCTAAAGCAACTACAGATTTAATGCAATGTCTATCTAAATACCAATAGCATTTTTCACACTACTAGAGCAAACAATCTTAAAATTTGTATGGAACCACAAAATACTTTGAATGGCAAAGGAATCTTGAAAAAGACAAACAAATCTGGATGTATCACAAGTCCATATTTCAAATTATACTACAAAGCTGTAGTAATTAAAACAGTATGGACCTAGCACAAAAGTAAACACTAGGGTCAATGGAACAGAGCAGAGAGCCCAGAAATAAACCCAAATTTTATGGTCAATTAAACTTGAAAAAGGAGGCAAGAATATGCAATGGGAAATAGAAAATCTCTTCAACAACTGATGTTAGGAAAACTGGACAGCACATAAAAAAGAAAGAAACTAGATCACCAAGACAGCATGGTACTGGCACAAAAACAGACACATAGACCAATGGAACGGAATAGAGAACTCAGATATGGACCCTCAACTCTAGGGTCAAATAATCTTTGACAAAGCAGGAAAAAACATGCAGTGGAAAAAAGACAGTCTCTTCAATAAATGGTGCTGGGAAAATTGGACAGCCACATGCAGAAGAATGAAACTCGACCATTCTCTAATGCCATACACAAAGATAAACTCAAAATGGATGAAAGACCTCAATGTGAGACAGGAATCCATCAAAATCCTAGAGGAGAACATAGGCAGTAACCTCTTTGACATCGGCCACAGCAACTTCTTTCAAGATACATCTCCAAAAACTAGTGAAACAAAAGCAAAAATGAACTTTTGGGACTTCATCAAGATAAAAAGCTTCTGCACAGCAAAGGAAACAGTCAACAAAACAAAGAGGCAACCCACAGAATGGGAGAAGACATTTGCAAATGACACTACAGATAAAGGGCTGGTATCCAAGATCTATAAAGAACTTCTCAAACTCAACACCCAAAAAACAAATAATCAAGTCAAAAAGTGGGCAGAAGATATGAAAAGACGCTTCTCTGAAGAAGACATACAAATGGCTAACAGACACATGAAAAAATGTTCATCATCATTAGCCATCAGGGAAATTCAAGTCAAAACCACACTGAGATACCACCTTACACCAGTTAGAATGGCAAAAATGGACAGGGAAAGAAACAACAAATGTTGGAGAGGTTGCGGAGAAAGGGGAACCCTCTTACACTGTTGGTGGGAATTGCAAGTTGGTCCAGCCACTTTGGAAAACAGTGTGGATGTTCCTCAAAAATTAAAAATAGAGCTACCCTCTGACCCAGCAATTACACTACTGGGTATTAGCCCCAAAGACACAGAGGTAGTGAAAAGAAGGGCCATATGCACCCCAATGTTCATAGCAGCAGTGTCCCAATAGCCAAACTGTGGAAAGAGCCGAGATGCCCTTCAAGAGATGAATGGATAAAGAAGATGTGGTCCATATACACAATGGAATATTACTCAGCCATCCGAAAGGATGAATACCCAACTTTTACATCCACATGGGTGGGACTGGAGGAGATGATGCTAAGTGAAATAAGTCAAGCAGAGAAAGCCAATGATCATATGGTTTCACTTATTTGTGGAACATAAGGAATAACAGGGAGGACATTAGGAGAAGGAAGGGAAAAATGAAGGGGGGGAAATTGGAGGGGGAGATGAACCATGAGAGACTATGGACTCTGAGAAACAAAAAGGGTTCTAGAGGGGAGGGGAGAGGGGGGATGGGTTAGCCCGGTGATGGGTATTACGGAGGGCATGTACTGCATGGAGCACTGGGTGTTATACGAAAACAATGGATCGTGGATCACCACATCAAAAACTAATGATGTATTGTATGGTGACTAACATAACATAATAAAATTTAAAAAAAAAAAGAAAAGAAACTAGATGACTTTCTTACACCATACACAAAAATAAATTCAAAGTGGATTAAGACCTAAATGTGAGACCTGAAATCATAAAAATCCTAGAAGAGAACACAGGCAAGTATCTTACCCCATTCCATGGATTGCCTTAGTTTTGTTGACTGATTCCTTTGCTGTGCAAAAGCTTTTTATCTTGATGAAGTCCCAAAAGTTCATTTTTGTTTTTGTTTCCCTTGAATTTAGAGACATGTCTGGAAAGAAGTTGCTGTGGCCGATGTCGAAGAGGTTACTGCCTATGTTCTCCTCTAGAAATTTGATGGATTCCTGTCTCACATTGAGGTCTTTCATCCATTTAGAGTTTATTTTTTTGTATGGTATAAGAGAAAGGTCAGTTTAATTCTTCTGCATGTGGCTGTCCAGTTTTCCCAGCACGATTTATTGAAGAGACTGTCTTTTTTCCATTGGATATTTTTTCCTGCGTTGTCAAAGACTAGTTGACTATAGAGTTAAAGGTCCATTTCTGGGATATCTATTCTGTTCCATTGATCTATGTGTCTGTTTTTGTGCCAATATATACTCTCTTGTTGACTACAGCTTTGTAATATACCTTGAAGTCAGGCATTGTGATGCCCCCAGCTTTGGTTTTCTTTTCCAACATTCCCCTAGCAATTCGGGGTCTTTTCTGTTTCCATACGAATTTTAGGATTGTTTGTTTCTGCTCTGTGAAAATGTCAATGGTATTTTGATAAAGATTGCATTTAAAGGTAAATTGCTCTGGGGAGCATAGACATTTTTACATTTCAGATAAAGGGCTGGTATCCAAATCTATAAAGACCTTACCAAACTCAACACCCAGAAACAAATAATCCAGTCAATATATCTGCAGAAGACATGAACAGACACTTCCCCAGAGAAGACATACAAATGGTTAATAGACACATGAAAAAATGTTCCAGATTTCAAAGTATACTAGCCATCAAGGAAATACAAATCAAAACCACAATGAGATACCACCTTACACCAGTTAGAATGGCAAAAATGAATAAGACAGGAAACAACAAGTGTTGGCAAGGATGTGGAGAAAGAACACTCTTACACTGTTGGTGGGAATGTAAGCTGGCACAGCCAGTCTGGAAAACAGTATGGAGGTTCCTTAAAAAGTTAAAAATGGAGCTACCTTACAACCCAGCAATTGCACTACTAGGTATTTATCCCAACGATACAGATATAGTGAAAAGAAGGGGCACGTGGACCCCAATGTTCATAGCAGCAGTGTCCACAATAGCCAAACTATGAAGGGAGCTGAGACGCCTTTCAACAAATGAGTGGATAAAGATGTGATACATATATACAATGGAATATCACTCAGCCATCAGAAAGGCCATCAGAATACCCACCATTTGGATAGACATGGATGGAACTGGAGGGGATTATGCTAAGTGAAATAAGTCAAGCCGAGAAAGACAATTATCCTATGGTTTCACTTACACGTGGAACGTAAGGAATAGCGTGGAGGACCACAGAGGAAGGGAGGGAAAATTGAACAGGAAGAAATCAGAGAGGGAAACAAACCATGAGAGACTCTGGACTCCTGGAAACAAACTGAGGGTGAGGGTTACAGAGGGAGGAGGGTGCGGGGATGGGGTAACCAGATGATGGGTATTTAGGAGGTCACGTGTTGAGATGAGCACTGGATGTTATACGCAACGAAGGAATTGTTGAACACTACATCAAAAACTAATGATGTACTATATACTGGCTAACTGAACATAATAAAAATAATAAATAAAAATAAAAAAATAAAGATTATGCTGTGGGAAAAAAAAGAGAGAGAGAGCACAGGCAGTAGTCTCTGACATCAGCCACAGCAACATTTTTCCAGATATGTCTCCAGAGACAAGGGAAACAAAAACAAAAATAAACTGTTGGGAGTACATTAAATAAAACGCTTCTGTACAGCAAAGGAAACAATCAACAAAACTAAAGGACGATCACTGAATGTGAGTAGATATTTCCTAATAACATATCTGATAAATGGTTAGTATCCAAAATATATAAACAACTTGGGCAACTCAACACCAAAAGAGCAAATAATCCAACTAAAAATGGGTAGAAGACATGAGTAGATATTTCTCTAAAGAAGACATTCAGATGGCTGACAGACACAGGAAAAAATGCTCAACATCTCTCATCATCAGGGAAATGCAAATCAAAGCCACAATGTGATATCACCTCACACCTGTCCTATTGGCTAAATTCAAAAAACACATGAAAAACAAGTGTTGTACAGAAAGTGGAGTAAAGGGAACTCTTGTACACTTGGTGGGAGTGCAAACTGGTGCAGCCATGGTGGAAAACAATATGGAGATTCCTCAAAAAATTAAAAACAGAAATACCACGTGATCCAGTAGTTGTACTACAGGATATTTACCCAAAGAATGTGAAAACAGTGAAAAAAAAAAAGAAACATTCACCCCAGTGTTTACCGCAGCATTATTTACAATAGTTCATGTATGGAAGCAGCCCAAGTGTTCATACATAGAGGAATACAGAAAAAAAACATGGTACATTCAATGGGATATTAGCCATAAAAACGACAGAACTCTTGCCATTTACCACAACATGGTATGGAGCTAGAGAGTATGGTGGTAAGTGAAATAGTCAGAGAAAGACAAATACCATATGATTTCTTCATATGTGGAATTTAAGAAACTAACAAAAGTAACAGAAAAAAGTGACAAAGGAAAAAAAAAAACAGACACTTGTCTATAGAGAACACACTGCTGGTTCCCAGAGGGAAGGTGGGAGGGGGGATGGGAGGAAACGGGTGAAGGGGCTTGGGATTACACTCATATGGATGGGCACTGAGTGGTGTATAGAATCGCTGAATCCCTATACTTTACACCTGAAAGTAATATAACACTGTATGTTAACTATCCTGAGTCTTAAAATAAATTTGGAACACCGAAATATATAGTTTTTGGTTTATGTGTTTTTCTTTTCTAAAAGCTCCTTGAATGAAGTGATTGCACTGTGAATACTGTATTTTCATGAGTGTAGCACGGTGCCTGGATCCAGGCAGGTGCTAAGTGACTGTTTGGTGAGTGAATCTATGTTAATGCAAGTCAGATGGAGGGGGTATTCTTCAGATGTTTCAGTGTCCTGTGGTTTCTGTGATGGCTTCTTGTTTTCCCCTAAGAGTAATGGTGAACTGGTGGTTGCTGATACTTTTACACAGGCAATCGTGGGGGAATCTGGACAAGCAAATAGAGCAACCATTAAAAAGAAAACATTGGGCCCAAAATGGCACCTTGGGGCAGACTAAGTCCCTAAACCTTGCTTAATCCCTAACCTCTCCCCGAAATTTTCACCAGTCAGTTAGGAATTCTCTGGTCAGCACCAGTGAGGTACTCTGTCACATGGGCCCTCTCCACCCCCAAGGTGGGGAGATCATCTGCATAGTAAGACCCCCTGCTCTCCTTATTAAGGGAAGGTGACCTTCCCTGAAACACTCCTTTCTCTTCTTTGCCAACTTCCTTGCTACGAAATCTTCCCATTGCGACCCTCCTTATAGCTCCCCTCTACCTGCCAGATGGGATGCAGTCTGATTCTTGAATCACTTAATAAAACCAATTAGATCTTCAAATTTACCTTGTTGATTTTGTTTTTTAACATAAACAGTGAGAAGTCAGAGATGTGAAGGAGCTGGGGTGTGAGTGAGATGGGGAAGGAAATACACGGGGGGTGTCACAAGGGCAGGAGGGACAGAGTGGCAGCAGGTTCCAGGGCTGGGTGCTGGGGATCCTCGTGTTTTCATGGGTTTATGTCCGGATGAGAAGAAAAGGTAGGAGAGGTAGGGTCAGTTTCCATGCTACACAGGACTCGTTGTGTAGCATTTAAACTAGGGGATGTGGAGCAAGATGGAAGCTGATGACGGTGAGAAGCTGGAAGCCAGAAGGAGAGTCAGACCAGGGGGGGAGGTGAGAGTCTGAGTAGGTGTTCAGGGTTGAGGGAGGAGCACATTTGCATTGTCGCAGAGACTCAGGGAAGGCTGGTGTGTGGAGAAGGAAGTCAGAAGAGAGGGACTGTGTGTGGGGTAGGTTTGCTAGAAAATAGGTCAAAGACCGACTTTGTAAGAGAAAGAAAGAACATCTGCAAGTACAATGCTGTTCCTGCAACTTGTGTTGCTGGTGGTTCTCCTCCCAGGTGGTGACAGTGAAGATGGTGAGAACTCCGGCCCTGCCCAGAGGGTACACAGTGTGGTTTGTGTGTGTGTGTGTGTGTGTGTGTGTGTATCTGTTTATGTGTCTGTGTCTGTTTATGTGTGTCTGTGTGTTTCTGCCAGTCTGTGTGTGTTTGTGTAAGTCTGTGTGTTTGTGATGTGTGTACATGGGCTAGTGTGCATTTGAATATGTGTATATGTATGTGTGTAGAGGTGCCTTGTGCATCTCTGTGCATGTGCATGTGTGTATGTGTGTGGGTATGTGTCTGCATGTCTGTGTGTGTATATGTGCACATCTCTGTGTGTGTCTGTATGTGTGTATTTGTGTCTCTGTGTGTGTGCACTCATGGTCTGAGTTCCCCAATGCATAACTGTGGAGGGAGAGTGCCAGCCTGGTTCCTTCCTGAGCATCCCCGACCCCAGGGCCCTGTGCTCTTCTGAAGGTTGGATATGAAGCTGGGGGATCTGTCTCCCGAGACCACTATGGCCTCTCTGGCCTCCAGATGTCGGCTCTCCACCCTCTCACCTTCTTCTCCAATCTCTCTCCTTCCCGTTCAATGTTTATCTGTCCTTTTTCCACAGCCTTCCAGGAGCCAATCTCCTTCCGAATCCTCCTGACCACATCTTTTTGCAACCGTTCCTGGACACAAAATCAAGGCTCAGCTTGGTTGGATGAGCTGCAGACTCATGGCTGGGACAATAAGACTGGTGCTTTCATTTTTCTGCAGCCTTGGTCTAAAGGCAACTTCAGCAACGAGGAGCTGGTGGAAGTAGAAAAGTTATTCTACAAATACTCCATTAGGTCTCCTTCAGTATATCATAACCATGTCAGTGAATGGCAGCTTGAATGTGAGTTCATTTCCCTCTGGGTTGGGTTGCAGGTGGCAGGTATGTGTGTGTCTCATTGAGTTCCCTCTTTAGGAAACGAACTGCACTGTCTTCTGAACCTCACCTCTCTCTATCTGGAAATTGAATCACACCCATCTGGGCAGGGGGTAGAAGCCAGACTGTGATTCTTGAAAAGCTTCATGTTTTCTTTAGCTTCCCCCTCCTCTCATTGACCACAGGCTCTGCTCTCCTGTCTCCCCCTAGGGTCTCCCATGACCACCCCTTTCTCTGGCCTCCAACCAGGTATCCTTGCTCCCTCACTTGTCACTTACTTTGAACTGTGCTTTCTCCCCATTCAATCCCAGCAGCGATGTCTATTTGTACCCCATTGCACTCCCTTCACCCTAGATTGTTTTTACCTCAGCTCTCCTGCTGAGTCGTCCCCTATTCTCTGCCCAAACCTTTCATGTCTCTCTTCCAACATTCGCTGCCTCCTCAATCATTCGCCTTTGCCTCTGCCTGCTGCAACCACCTCTTCCCCTTTGTCTGAACCTCCCCTCAAGTCAAACTTTGCTCCATTCCCTCCAATCCCCAAATTTACCCTTCTACATCCAGCATCCTTGGCTTGCACTCATCTCATTTCATCTCCTTCATTCCCTCTGTATTGTAACTCACAGTCTCTCTTCCCCAGATCCCTTCCAGGTACAGCTGGTGTTAGGCTGTGATTCCCACTTTGGAGAAGCATCAGTAGGCTTCATGCGGATTGCTTATCAAGGTTCAGATCTCGTGAGTTTCCAGAACACATCATGGTGGCCATCTCCAAAGGGAGGAAGTAGGGCTCGGCAGGTCTGCACAGTATTCAATCAGTACCATGTTTTCAATGAAATAGCACACAAACTCCTCAGCGACTCCTGCCCCCGGTTCCTGTTGGGTCTTCTTGATGCAGGGAAGGCATATCTCCAGCGACAAGGTAAATCCTGCTCCCTCCTCTATGAATTCTCTACTCTGCCCTCATACATTTGTACTATTCTTTCAAATTCAGGGTAAGAAAGAGTCAAGAGGGAGAGGGGATGATGGTGATGGGTCTAGAGGTAGAAAGATATCTGTCTAAAGTGATGTGAAGATCTACCCTCTCAGTCTGTGAATTCCTGCCCTGTCTCTGCAGTGAGGCCAGAGGCCTGGCTGTCCACTGGCCCCAGTCCCGGTCCCGGCCGTCTGCTGCTGGTGTGCCACGTCTCGGGCTTCTACCCAAAGCCTGTGTGGGTGATGTGGATGTGGGGTGAGCGGGAGCAACGGGGCACCCAGCGAGGTGATCTCCTGCCTCATGCTGATGGGACATGGTATCTTCAGATGTCCTTGGATGTGAAATCCAGGGAGGCAGCTGGCCTGTCGTGCCGGGTGAGACACAGCAGTCTAGGAGGCCAGGACATGGTCCTCTACTGGGGTGAGAAAGACTGGGGTCCAGCTGGGAAAGGGGGTGGGTGGTTCTCCAGCAGAGCAGGATAGCCAGATGAAAAATTTGGGTGGTTAGACCAAAAGTGACTAAAAAAAATTGGTAATCCAAGAAATGGAGGAACTGAGAGTCAAGTCTCGCAAATATGGGAGGATGCATCGGATTGGGTGAAGGGTCCATCTCTGAGGAGGGTTGGGAGAAGTGAAAAGAGGAAGGGTGGTTGGTGAGGCAGAGGTTGACAAGAGCGAGGAAGACAGGGAGGTGCAGTTCAACCCAGGGTCGATGGGAAATGACACCTTCTGTGCACCAAACCCACAGAGCAGTCCCACTCCATGGGCTTGGTCTTCCTGGTGGTGACAGTGCCCCTGGTACTTCTGGCAGGTCTGGCATTGTGGCTCTGGAAGCGCTGGTATGTCTTTGGAGCCACCTCCCTGTTCTTTCCCCTGTGTCTTCCTACCTTTCAGTCTGTCTTCAGCCCTCCTGCTTACAGTGGTCTTCCCCCTGCTGTTCTCACCTCCACCTGCTGCAGAGTGACTCTTCCTCTGTTTCTCCCAGGAAAACACACCAGATACCTCAGTGTACTGACCTCTCTTCTGAGCGAGATCCCAGCAGCCCAGGCTCCAGTACTTACCTAAATCCAGCTCAATGGTGACGTCCTTGCAACTCTCTGTGTGTAATTTTGTCTTTCATTTTTGCTTAAGGATCGGTTGGCAATATAAGCTCAGTGTAATTTTGGGTGATTTCTTGTTCTGACTTGGTTCTGGAACTTAAGTGTCAAAATTTAACTTGGTGTAAAATGATGTCCCAGCACCTACATGGGTCACAGGCATCAGATGTCACTTCCTCCGGTCAGCCCTCCTTTATTCAGAAGTGGAAGCAGTCTGTCTGGTGAGAACTTCCACCACATTTTCGGGCACTTTGACAGTTCTGTTCCTGACCCCTGGTGCTTGTTTTCCCCAGTCAGGACCCTCATCCCTTCTAATTCTTAGGATTCTTGAGAGAAAAGTCCATGTTTTCTTAATATTTGTATACTTGGCAAGGTGTCTCACCTGCATGGAAAATGTCCTCAATAAAAATCTGTGTTGAATTTATGCTAAATACATAGGTTTTTCTTCTTCTTTTTCTTCCTGACATGTTTGTAGCAGTTGAGATGTTTGATGCTCTTCTTGTTAAAAGTCTTGTCACCTAGCCAAGGGAGTTCACAGTTTCCCTGTTCCTGTTGACATCTCCAGGCCTCTAAGTAGAAACAAGTTGTTTTGTGAAGATCTGTATTATTTAACTACACAAACCTATTGGATGGATCTGTTGTTCCAAGTATTCTGAATTAAATAGAAAGGCAGGACTCAGCCTTCTTGATGTTTGTTGGACTTAGAGCAGCAGCAGAGCTGTCACCCTGAGGCTTTTTAAAAAAAATATAAGGTCTTGTCCTCAGCTGACTTCCTGAATCACAATTTGCATTTTACCAAAATTAGCAGGGAGATTCACAGGTGCATAAATGTGATGCCTGAGAGGTAGCAGTGCCTGTGTGTCCCTGAAGGGAAAAGAGATGCTCCAGGAAAAAGAACAGGAGTGTTTTGGTCAAGAATGAGTCCGGGGATCCAGCAAGGACCATGCATACAGTGCCTCCTGGCATTCGTGGCTGCTGTGTTACCATCCCAAGGACATGGAGTCAGGGACAGTGAGCCACTGTCCCTGGGGGAGATGTGGGGTACAGGTTCTGGGAGCCTCTGTTCACAACACTTGCCACCTGATGACTACCCAGCCTTGTTTCATGTGTATTCCTGTTTAAAGACAGCTTCTTGGGATGCATGGGTGGTTCAGTTGGTTAAGTGTCTGCCTTTGGCTCAGGTCATGATCCTCTCTTTTTCTCCTTCTCTCATTTTCCCTCTCCCTCTGCCCCTCCCCCTGTTTGTGCTCTGTCTCTCTCTTTCTCCCTCTCTCTCAAATAAATAAATAAAATATTAAAAAATAAAGATAGCTTCTTTAATACATATGTATTTGTAAATAATTTATTGTATGGAGTATTTCCCCACACTTAAACACCAGCTCAGAAGTGTGCAACATTTCCCAGCTCGGGTACTGTGATCGCCCGGGTCTTTGGCTTTCAGCCCCACAGCTGTGCTGCCCAAGATGGTTTTAGAGACTAGGAAACAGTCATCATCTCATGAATCCAAGAACAAAGCTCCTTTTCCCCTTTTTCTTGGTGTCATCATGCCGTCATCATAGCCTCCTAGATGTTACTTTAGCACTCGCTGGTGTGGCTCCACATTGATGTCATGAATATCCTGTTCCTTTTCTGGATTTACTGCACTGTTGACTCATTACCACTGAACTCAGGGCCCACAGCTCTGCATCAGGAGCCTGAGCGAGCCTCACTTACACAGGTGTTTTGTCATGAGGCACATCCCACCTTCTTCTGCTTAGGACACCAGTTAACCCTGCAGCTCTGGGCTTCAGGGCCATTTTAAACACTGAAATCACCAAGAAAGACCACAGAAGTGCAGAAAATATGGCACCAAATGGACCATGAATAGGACACATGTTTACAGTGTGGGAATTAACACAGGAAGGCAGAAGGGCACTTGGTTCAACCTTGGCTTGGGACACCTGTGGTGGTTGACTCTTGTCAGGCCACTCTACGTGTCCATGAATAGTGGTGAGGGCCTGTGTCTGGGGGTTACAAATCAATGTCAGCAGGTAGGCCAATCAATACAGACAGACTCCGAGAATAATGAAGATGGACCTTTTGTGACTGATGACCCCCGTGGCAGTGTGAGTGGAGACATCCATAGCTAGACCTCAGTTACTCTCAGTTTCATTAATTAACTCAACAAACCATTCTCAAACACTGATTATGCAGCAGGGACATTCTGACTGTCAAGTAGTGGGGAGGAAAATGTCTTCCCTGTCTTCAGAGCTTGAAAATTTTACTTTCTGATTTGATTGTGGTTTTCATTGCTCTTTCTAGCCAGTTTGTTAGTCAGCAACTTATGTGGGTTGAACTAGGGGACAGGGGGTTAGTTCTATTTTTTTTTTTTAGGGCTGAAAGTGGGGCCCAAGACTGAAAAATGTCCAGAGGGACCATGTGCAGGTCCCAGCCCTACACATGTGGATGCTTCTGGAAAATAACGTTGAGATGGGAGAGGTGGCAAAGGTGAAAATATGGGAAAGGGGAGAGCAAATCATGGGGACTTCTGCAATATCCCCACCTGAATCAGACTGCTTGGCTGTTTCTCTAACTCCCAGTCCACCTTGTCACCCTCTCATGGCCACCATGTGGATTTTGGTTGGTTGACTCCACCCTCATGTGTAACCTTGGGTTCTGATCAGCCTGAGGCCATCAGGAAAAAGCATATTTGTCAATGTGACATGTTGAGGGATGGACAGGTAATCTGCAGGTCAGGCCAATCATCAGACAGATGCCATTTGTATCACCCAGAGTGATGGTTCAAGGCCAGGAACCTACTCCAGGTACACACAGCCTGATTCTTATGGAGGATGGAGGGAAAAGAAATGTGCTCTCTTGTTCTGGATGATAAGGTCAGGTTTGAAGCCTGAAAGAAGTACAATCAGTTTTCAGCATCAGAGAGGCAAGCTGAGGATGAAGCCTGCATGTAAGAAGGCAGAGAAATTGTATACATGAAATTTGCCAAGAGGGTAGATCCCAAGTGTTCTCACCTGAAGAAAGAAAAACAAAAGAAAAGAAAAAGAAGAGTTCTGGATGTGAGGTGGTGGCTGAGTTAACTGGCCTGGTTGTGGGCATCACGTCACCATGTACACATACACCAAACTTCTAATGGTTACTTCACTTTATGTTTTTAAAAGAAAATGTCAATTAAAGTATTCCAAGATGTGATGAATGCTACATAAAATATTAATTTTCATGATTTGCTTAAAATCAAGTTTCTTGACCAGTTCCGCATTTTCCTTCTGAAATGCTGCATACCCTCACTGGAGGCACTGCAGGTAAGGACATGACCATTCAGGTGCAGTTCCGTGCATGCTCCATGTGCACCAGGCTCCCGTGGTTCTTCAGGCCGTCCTCTCTGAGAAGTTGTTGGAAGACTTTCCTCAGAAGGACTTTCGTTCATGTTACATCACAGGCTCTGCTGCACCTGTTAGAGCCCTCGAGGGTCCACATGGCCTGTGGTGCCCCCCAACCTTCTTCCCTGGGAGGCTGGAAGGCGGCACACTATCTATAGGTCCAATGTTCATTTGTCACCATACTCCAGTGATGCCGAAAACAGCAGCAATAACAAAACCAAAGCATCAAATAAGTGAAGGCAGACACACAGACTCACAGAAGGTGCTGGAGCCCCAATCACTCTGGGCTCCCCAGTTCCATCAGCCAATACATTCCCCACATGGTTTCAGCTCTACATGGTGGACTTCTATCCTTAGTGACTGGAAGCTCCCCTCTGATGGACGTGGACGTGGCCTCAGGGGGACACTGGGCTAATGTCTCTCTTCCTTGCAACGTTCCTCCTCACTTCCCTCTTTCTTTCCCTGGATTCTTGAAAATATTCCTCTATTCCTTTCTTGTCTGTTTGCTTTTTTCTTCACGTGTCCTCATATTGTGACACTCTTACCCTGTCTTGCATGTTAACCCTGCCATCTGGATCAATCCCTGTCCTGGGTGTTTTCATGGATTTCTAACAAACCACTGGCCAGGAATTGAGGTGCTGGGTCTGCTGCTGATTAGTGACTGGCAGAAATTCATCCTCCAGGGTTTTCATAGAGACCAAAGCACAAGCTGCACCAGCACATGATAACTCGGGAAGTGCTGTGGTAATGACAGTTAAATATTCAACATGCAAGAAATTTTCTGTAGATTTCTTCCTGACACAATATGTCCATTCATTCTTTCATTTCATCATGTATTCAGCTTTTCCTATTTTTATGGTAAATATATTCTCTGTGAGTGGTTCCACTGTGTATGAGACGCAGCTCTGTGTCCAGATATTTAAGATACAATGAATCTCTTCCTCCAAGCTTGTTCCTTTTTTGATGTTTACATTTAATCACCCAGAGGCTAACTTCAGAAATCTTTGTAGGTTTTCCATCCCAGCTTTTTTGTTTTTGCCAAGTTATTCTCTACAAAATCTCTGAAAACTTTCTTCCCTTCCCTATGGTGGGCCTCATGAACATCCATATGGGGTGTGGACAGAGCTTTCCTCTCTCCCTGAAAGCATTCCTGTTGGTTTCCTAAACAGAGGCTCTACCTCAGCCACGGTGGGCTCGCATTTAAGGGATGGAAGTGTCCATTGGGAGAACCTCCTCTTGGAAAGTTCTAGACTTATAGTCTAGTGGCCAGTTTGTGATTGGACACAGGAGAAAGGAGAAATGAGAACTTTCTGGATCTGGCAGTTGGAAGGAGGGGCAGTCTTCTCTGAATCCATGGGCTGACAGGGAGCAGGTGAGAGAGTGATGGCGGCCACTCCCACTCTGCAGACGTGGCAGCTTCTGGGCGTTGTGCCCCCACTCTGCATCCCTCTCCTGACTGCTGGACATAAAAGTAATGTGATCAAGTTGAAAGGTGAGATATTTTAAAATGTGAAGTTAGGTTGAATAGTAAAAGTGTGTTAAGTTAGTATGTGATGTTTTCCTAATTTATTCATTAGATCCTAATTTTGTTCTAAACTTGTTAATGGCATGTAAGAGCCATTTTTTTTTTATTATGTTATGTTAGTCACCATACAATACATCATTAGTTTTTGATGTGGTGATCCACCATCCATTGTTTTCGTATAGCACCCAGTGCTCCATGCAGTACGTGCCCTCCTTAAGCCATTTTTTTTTTTTTTTAGGACATTCAGACATATGACTAGATGGCTACAGTCAGCTTTGTACGTGAGAGAAGAGTTAACTCATCATTACATGATCACATTTATGAATCTTTATGTTTACTATTGTAATAATTTCATTATGAATCCTTTAAGTTTTAATTATTTTAATTGTTTGTGGTCACCTTAAAAAAATCATTTTCTTATTCTCACATGAGAGTAAGTTTACTTGGCCAAGTCCGGAGCAAGCTGCAAGTGTCCAGGGAATTTCTCTGTTCTAGAGAGATTACAAATGAACTTGAGAGCAAGGATGAGTACTGCAGGGAAAAAGAAGGGAAAGGACATTTCTTCTCAAATGAGGGCTGGACACGTCTGCACACCAATGCATGCTTCCTCATTAGCAAGAGGGAAGGAGAAGCCAACCTAGGGCATGTATCAGCACAATTAGTATTAACCTTTCTTGCAGTGAAATCCACTTTCTGTGTGACTTTAGTTTGGGGCTAGGTACACGCATTGGTGAATTTGATCATTGCTGTGGTCTCTACATTTCAGAAATAATTTGCTTCTGCTTTGTCCCCGTTTCTGTGGTGACTTGTAACTTGAGTCCTTCAATATTTTTAACGGGAAGCAGACCTTAAAGGACCATGAACAAGGTGTGTATCTGGCCCCTGTTTCTGCATTTGTTCAGTTTTAAATATTCCAGACTATTAAACAGTGGTCACTAAGGACTGGTTTTCGCAGTCTTATGGACAGATATTGCTTTTACATTGCTGAGTACTTATTCTCTTTTTCTGGCTCAAAATGATTGTGAAGTGACAAGTATTGGGAGAATTTACATCTTCAAAGGCATTTATTTGTAAGCAAGATGGACTAAAAACAAATGAGTTAAGATTTTAATTAAGAAGCTAGAAAAAAGACAAAGTCAGTAAAAATCTAGAAGGTAAAAAATTCATTTAAAAGCACTAAAAGTTAAAAAGAAAGAGCAAAACAAAGAAACAAAGGGATAAAAGTGACTGACAACACCAAAGATGGCCTTTTGAGAAAATTAATAAAAATATAACAGTTCTCTCAGAACTGATCGAAAGAGTAATAAATATGAGAAAGTGGACATGTTACAGGAATGGCACATAGATTGAATAAGAACATGTTATTTATGACTTATATCAACACCTTTGTTATAGATAAAATTTTACCTTAAAAAATCCTAGAAGAGGGAGAAAGTCTGAATGCACCATGCTTGCTAAGGAATAGGAGAGAGGGTCAGAGTTCCTGCTAGTTGCACAGGGTCCTAGGTACAAACTAGAGGTGCAGCAGGTAATTACACTCCAGATGCTTTGTTCCAGGCAGAGAAAAGGATAGGAAAGAATCCCAACTAATTGTCCAATGCAAAATCATCATGACACCAAAGCCAGCAAGGCTTTTCCCAGAAAAAAAAATAAAACAATTATTAAAATAGTGACTATCTGCTCACCTCATTTTTGCATACTTACAGGGAAATTAGGTATTTGCAAACAGAAACCAGCACCAGATGAAGTGGGATTATCCATAGAATGCAAGGACTGTTTACCATCAAAAATCTTTTAATAGTATCCCTTTAACAGATTAAGAAAATAAAGGCATATAATCATCTCCAGAGGTACAGAAAAAGGCATTTGATGTATTTAAATGTCACCTCTGATAAAACCTGCCGACCCAGAATAGAGGGAAACGTAGCTGCAAACAGCCTGTATGACACATATTTGATTCTAAAGGTTGAAAAACATTCCAGTGAATCAAGGACAAGATGCTGACCCACTGGAATCCTCAATCCTCTGTAGAATACTACAAGCCCTTCTTAATCCAGCAAGGCAAGGCAAATAAGGAGGCATGAAAATAGAAATTAAAGAAAATATTATTATTAATGCATATCATATGATTATATATAAGAAAATAAAAAGTTAAATATTGGGAGTAATAAGAGAGTTCAGGAACTTATCTAGATAAAAATTTAACATGTAAATAAAAATTGTAAGGATTTCAAGAGAATAAGTATCTTTTTTTTTAAGATAATATGATTTCTACCTAGAAAATAGTGTAGTAAAAGCAAACAATTAGACCTAACATAAAAATGTAGCAAGTTCGTTTTTTTTAAAAAAGATCTTATTTATTTATTTATTTATTTGAGAGAGAGAGAGAGAGAGAGAGACAGAGAGACAGAGAGACAGAGAGTGCAAGCAAGGAGTGGTGGGGAGAGAGACAAACAGACTCTGCATTGAGCAGGGAGCCCGATGCAGGGCTCAGTCCCGGGACCCTGAGATCATGACCTGAGCCAAAACCAAGAGTTGGATGCTTAACTGGCTGAACCGCCCAGGTGCCCCAAAATGTAGCAAGTTCTTTAGGCGCAAAATAAATATTAAAAAATCAACAGCACTTTTTAATACTAGCAAAAAGAGCAAGTAAGATAAAATTAGATATCATTTATGATAACAACAAAATCTATAAAATAACTAAGAATTAGCTAAAGAAAGAATATGAAAGAATTCTACAGAGAAATTATAAAAACTATTAAAGATCATAAAAGTATCTCTAATTAATTAGAGTTACATAAATGGAGTTATTTATAAAAAATTATTCTATAACTTCAGTAAATTCCTGATTAAAATTTCAGTTGGATTTCCGAAGGTACATGGTAAGCTTATTTTTTTATATTATGTAGTAGAATAAATGACTACAAATATCTAAGTCATTTTTGAAAGAGTAGAGCAAAGACTTATTGACAATGGAATAAAGTCGTACATGCAAAAGACAACACTACAAAATTAGTAGCATATAACAAAGCAGAATATTTTCATGACCCATTGGTGGGGAATTATTTCTTAAACTAAATTCCCAGATTGGAAATGGCAGAGCCTTGGAGAAAAATGGTCTATGGTGGTTGTTCACCCACCTCCCATATACACATACTCCGCTCCAGTTACAGGGGCCAGGAACTAAGTCAGGTCCTGCCAGTCAAGGGTCCTGGGCTCTCCACCCTTAGGGAACAGGAATGGGCATGTCCAGGAGGAGTGGGAGGCAACACAGACTGTTCCACTATTTTGCATATTGTTGCTTCGGTACCACAAAATGTATAAAGTGGGTGGACTTTTTGGGAAAAAAAATTAAAAAATAAAAGCTGTTGAATTTTACTTTGCAAAATGAAGGCTTTCTTATTAACCAAGTATAAACTGAATAAAATTAATGGTGGAAAATTGAGAGAAGTATTTGGAATTCTAAAATTAAAATATGTATATACACAGAGCACTACGGGGAGGTCTTTAAGACAGTGCTCAGTGAGATATGTTAGTAAATGGAGCATACGGCATAATACCTTTTGTGGAAACTGACGTTGTGTACATGAAAGCACCACATTTTCCAAGAACACAGAAACAGAAGGATAGCACATCAGTACAGGAGAGTGTGGCGAGCAGAAGGGAACGGGATGAACACGAGGAAGTGTACAGAGGAAGTCTGTCCAGGCCAAGTGACGACCGGGAGCCACAGTTGGAGAAGGATTAGTTCAATCGTCTGCACTTAAGATTCTACACTCAAAACACAACAGAGCAAAACTAATACCGGAAAATGTTTTTAGATTAGGTTCTATAGAATAAAAAGACTGAATTGGGATAATGGATTGCACCAGGGGTAAAACACTAGGAAAAAAACCCCATAAAATATACAATATTGTATAAAATATTTCGATTTCTAAGCAGAGTATCAAAATATGTGCAACATCAAAACCCTCTGGTTGAAAATGTCAGGGTTTTTATAATCACCAAAGGCTACAGGTTGGGATAAATTTCTATATTTTACCTCTGGGTGGCAGTGCAGATTAAAACAAAGCTTCTGTGTCCTTGTTCCTAAAACATTGGAAGCCCCCCAAATCAAGCACCTTACAAACCCAGGCTTGAGTTCACAGTAACTTGTTAGCTTGTCATTGACATGACTTACAAAACCATGCATGTAAGACTAAGTTTATCAATAATAATACAGGGATAGAGCCCAAGGGAATATGTGGCTGGTAAAGAAAGATGAAGCCAAGAATGGGGTAAATTTTGAAAAGCATCATGACGCTCTAAACATTGACTGTATGTGGGTTGTCAATTATGAGAGGGCTCGGAGGTGACTGAGACAGGGTCTAGAAGGGTCTAGAAAGATACAGTCAGGTAAGTCATTTGGAAAAAGTACAGCTCTTCCTGGTCCTCAGGCCACAAAGAAATTTCTCCCATCAGTTCTTAGAAGGAAGAAACTATGTAGTGCTGTGAACGACGTTCTCAGGAAAATTTGTTCCATCAGTTTCATGAGTTTCCTAGGCCTGCTTCAGTCTCTTAAATAAAGTGATTATATCAGCCTACATGAAAAATAAGAAAGCAAGTCTATACAACACAACAGGATTGAGCCGGGTATGCATCTCTCCCACTTTCTGGCAAGCTCAAGGGTTGATTTGGCACTCTCTGTAGGAATGAGCATATTGTCTGTATTGAACAGATTTCATGAGTCTTGAGCAGCAGTGATATTGAGACTCCATGCTCTGACATACATGTCATGTACCACAATTTTATATCATCTGTTATGTGCAGAGCAGTAGCCAGTAATCAGTTGAGTTATGGGTGGGATTGGCAACTGGACATCTCTCACGGCTTTTGGAGATCTATTCAAAGACTGTCACTTGAATCTCAGATTTGCTCCCTGCAGGCTGACAGCATCTCCAGGGAGTACCAAGATTCTTCCTGAGGTAAAATTTTGGTGCTACTTTAAGACAGAGGCACTTGGGGGCTTAATTATGTTCCCAGTGCATGACCAATACTACTTCAACAAGAACGCTGGATGCGACTTTAGGCAGGAACAGGTATGAGCCCTAATTTGGGTACAAAGTATCCTGAGAAAAGCACCCATGGTGTTTGAGCTTTGAGCAGTGTTATTAGCGGTTACCTTATTCACGTGAAACTGCTCGCGAACCATCTACCCATGTGCCTCCGTGGGCAGATGAATTGTCCAATGGGGCTCCGTGGCAGAGACCGCTGGTTGTCTCCAGAGTCTATTTTCTGCTTCCTCTAGAATAAATCAAGCCCCATTTATTAGTTGGGCTGAATCGAAGCTGCTTCCTTAAACCCCCTGTGAGCTGGTGTGGGTGTGTGTCTGCGGTCTGACCCATGGACATACAACTGCAGGGACGTGGAACCAAAGCAGCTGCAGGTGGGTGTGCTCAGTCTCGTCCCTTCTCATGACCACTGGTCGGACCGTGGGCTTGAAGGAAGGACCTCTAGCAACCACCTCGGAGTATGGGGTGACTTTCAGAACAAGGACCAAGTGCGGTAAAGACCATAACAGGACAAAACAAAGCAAAACGAAACATTCAAAAACCCCCAAAACCAAAGAGGAAGCTGGCCACCAAGTCCCGGATGCAACAGAATGGCACAGCCCTGAACTGTCCCCTTCCAGAGTGTTCACGAGGCAGAGATATGCTATCTTTTTAAAGGTAGTGCTAATTTGAATTTTTAATAAAATAAAAGTCAAATGTGTACTTTCAAAAATATCCTTTAAATTGATATCCTTAGCCTTAGTTTGGCACGATATTTTAGTAAAATTAATACCAAGTGCAGGATGATATTAGAATCCCAGTTCAATGTACTTAATTCCTTGTAAGCTTCAAAGGATTAAGGGATTTTTTTTTTTTTAAAGAAAAATGAAGTGGTGAGGTCAATAAGAAGAGAGTCATCGATGCAAACAAAGTTTGCATTTTTTAAATTTCGACTCTAAATCTTATGATGTAAAGTCAGTCTTTGCATAGAGTGTGGGACTATAAAAATTGATCATGCAAGCCTCACTCTTACAAAAATATCTGCCTTCTGTCTGGCAAAAAAAAAATAGTACCGTTCATATATAATTACACACAGAAATCTAAGGGTCAAGTGATAAGGCAGTGTTGTAGTTTTCATATTTTAGCCAAGGTAGTGGCAGGTCTTTGAATGGATGGACGAGGAGATAAGCAGGAGAGGGGATGAAGAGAGGAGGTGCTGGGAGCTCAGATGAAGGGTGAACAGAGAACAATGTTTACACAAGATAGAAAAGTGAGAAATGAGACCCAGAAAAGAGAGAAAGAAAAACCTCTATAAATAAAAATGAATGTGAACACAGACCAAGTCAGACAATGTTAAAGTTGAAACCAGATTAGAGAACATCTGGTTCTCTCCATCAGAGGTGTCACGGTGGGGGATAGAGACCAGCTGCAGCCAGTGCATTCTGCAGGTGCCCTGTGGGGCTTATCCTGCCCTCGGTGCTGTGGATGGGGGGGCCTGTGGAAGACACAAAACAGAGACAGGGCTGCTGCTGGGAGCCAGGCAGGGGAGAATAACCTGAAGGCGTGTTCATGGGGAAATGAAAGGGGCAGTAAAAAGCCATGTGGTTGTGGGAGGCAGTGAGATTTCTCAAACAGGGAAGTGGTCAGAGGGTGAGGTTTGGTAGGGAGCGGATGGCAGAGCAGGGGTGAGACCATGTGAGCTGGGCTCACAGTGGGGAGCTGAGGAGAGCTCTCTCTCTGAGGGGCAAGCATCACCCACAGAGGTGAACCTGGTGTACCTGCTCTTCTCATTCCCCTGAGGCTGAATTTCCCCACATACTTCTCCTTTCCTTCATTACTCCGTATTCTTTCCTGTGGCAATCACATGGATTGCATCACGGGTGAGTCCAGGAGAGAAACCGGGTAAAAAGTAGGTCTCTACACCTTCTTCCCATGCCCAGAGGGTTGTCCTGGTTTCCTCCAGCCTGTGTGGGCTCTGGCAGAGCAGGCCTAACCCCATGGTCACCTTCTCCAAGATGTTGAGACTAGAAGTGCAAGACAATTTGATTTCCAGTGAATTTTCTCTCCCTGGCTTGTAGACAGCTGCCTTCTCAGTATCTCCTCACATGACCTTTCCTTGGTGCCTGGGGACAGGGAGAGAGGGAGACAGAGAGCTCCTTCTCCGTCATCTCTTCTTGTAAGGCCCCCTGTTAGTATCTCCTGTAACCACAATTACTTCCTAGAGTTCCCATCTTCAAACAGAACCACACAGGGCAGGAGGTGCTGTTAAGGCTTCCATGCATGAATTTTGGTGGGGGGTGAGGGACACAAATAATCAGTTTATAACAATAAGACCACTTCATTTGGAGTTCAATGACAGCAAAATTACTTGGATTACACATGTAACAGAAATTCTCTAGAAGTTTTATCAGAAGTGAAGCTGATAATTTGATTGATAATCTTATGCTTTACATCTCTATCTCATTTGGTTCTGAGTTTAGGAGGGGAGAGAATGCTAGTTACCCGGTTCTACAGGCTCTATAATACTAACCAGTATGGCTGGGTTGGGTTGCAGTTGTAAGTAAACTTGAGAATCTTAGAGGCTTGCTTTCTGACACCAGCACACCACACGCGGCCTCTGTCTCGGGGCTGCCATCCGAGGCGGCGGCTCTCCCAAAGCTCTGCAAAGCCAGGTGCTCAGAGCCCTGTAGGTGGCCTATGTCTGCAGCACCACACAGGAGGGATGTGTGTTTCCTACAGGGGACTGTGATAACCATACAGCATCGTGTGGGCTGTGGCTTCCTAACACCGGAGGTTGCCATTGACAAGAAGGTTCGGGCAATGATGGGGCGTGTGCAAGATCTGGGTGGGGCTGAAATCATGGTTGGTGGTTCTTGGAGGAGTTTGTGGCACATAGAAATCGCCTCGTATCTGTAGGGGTAATAGAAAGAGCTCACTGACTGTGACCTCCAGCCTCATTATTAATGCTGACAAATGTGAAAGAGAAATGGCTGCAAACGGGATTTAAGTAAGTGTCCCCTGCACTCAGTGAGTTCTGGAAGTTATTAACGGGCACTATAATAACGTATGGCTTGGGTCTTTGAAAGATCGGAACTCATGTATTCACACAGTTCACCAGTCAGAACCATCAACAAATCACCAGGCACTTCTCAAAACGGGCGACGTACATATTTTTGAACATGAACAAACGCCACTCTTTTTTGACAATGTATTTGCATCAGATCACACTTACCGTCAATGAGAACGTTCAAAGCCTTCCCTTGCCTGTGTCTCCGTGAAAAGCTGCACCTCTGACCCCTCCTCCCCCCAATCCATCCCTGTACGCGTTGCCACCACACCCTCAGGTTGAAAAGCACAGCTTCCACTCAAGACTTCAAGTCATGGACACTCCAGGGGCCAGGCGATCAGAATGCCTCCCTGGAGAATGTTGTCCTTGTGTCTGGGATGCTAGACACTGAAACAGCAATTATCACAATGTATTTCAATTCTTGGTTTAAATACACTCGTCCATCTCTGTATGTTCACATACCTACTAAGATACTTGGTGCCAAGCATGTGTTGAGGGACTTTTTGGTGAGGGAATACACAAATTAAACTCAAGAGGAGGGCATATACTTTGTATTGTTGATAGTCCTATGTACTCTGGGGTGGCTACACTTTCATCTCTAAGGATAGTGGTGAACCAGCTACGGTTTATGCAGGTGCCTGCGGAGGTGGCAGCAGACGTGAGAATGCAAATCCTCCCATTTACAAAGGAGCCAGCGAGACTCGGGGAAGGAGACAGGTGGAAGGAGACAGGGTGAGATAGGCTTGACGACACCATGCAGTTTCTGTTTTTTGTTGTAGTGGTGAGACACAAGTCTCCAAGAGGTAAGGAGACCTTCCACTGTCGCACACAACTTCCAGGAGGGAATCCAGCAGGGGGAGGCTGAGGACGAGGAGAGCAGCAGGAAGCCAGGCAGAAGGACAGTCTTGGTCCGAGCTGGAGGGGAAACGAGAGCACGAATAGGAGGCTGGAGTTTGAAGGAGGAGCAGATCGTCTTTTGTTTCAATTAGCAGTTGGTGGGGAGCACGGCTTTTTGGTGGAAGAAGGAAGTCAGACCAGAAACACTGAAGGGCAGGTTTTCTGAGAACGGAGGGAAGTTGAGAAACATCTGCAAGTGACATGCTGTCTCTGGAACTCGTCCTGCTGGCTGCTCTTCTCCCGAGGGGTGACAGTGCCGGAGGTAAGAGCTCTGCCGGCTGCCCAGCCCTGATCCGGGCAGGGCGTGCTCCCTTTCCCTAGACAGATCAGGATTCTCAGGTCACCGGAGTGCTCACGCCCCGAGGGCTCCTGTCTCCTGGTAAGGCTCACCCTTTGAAAGGATAGTGGTGAGTATGGGCCCCAGGTGAGGGAAATGCCGTCACTAACCTGGTCATAACTTGTCCCTCTCCCTCCCCCTTCTCTCATTTCTTCTCTCTCTGTCCCTCTCTCTCCCTCTCTCTCTCTTCCTGTCTTTTTCCCCCTCCTTCCCTCTTTGTCTCTGTCTCTCTGTCTCTCCCTCTCTCTCTTCTTCCCTCCTTCTCTCTCTCTCTCTGTCTCTCATCTCTCTCGTAACTGCTTCACTTTCCATCTTCTCCTTCCTGCTTGCCTCCTTTTTCCCTTCAACTACCTGACCCTCCACTACCCTCAGCCACCGAGGAACACATCTCGTTCCATGTCATCCAGATCTCGTCCTTTGCCAACCACTCCTGGGCACAACATCGAGGCTCAGGTTGGCTGGGTGATGTGCAGACTCATGGCTGGGAGAGCGAGTCTGGCACGATCATTTTCCTGCACACCTGGTCTAAGGGCAACTTCAGCGACGAGGAGCTGATAGATCTGGAGCTGCTATTCCGTGTCTACTTCATTGGATTAACTCGGGAGACTGAAGAATATGCCAGTCAACTGCACTTTGGATGTAAGTTCAATCTACTCCATTAAGGGAATCCCTCAGAAGGTTCTTCTGTTTCTGGGAAACATCCTCATATCGTTCTGGACCCAAGGTCTACGTCCACAACCCAACAACCATTATGGCCTGTGTCATGTGCCCTGGAGAGCTGTAATTGCAGCTCCTTCACATGGGCTCCTACCCGGCGCCCTCCCCCTCCAACCTGTGACTCACCTGTCATTTCCCCGACTTCTTCAAGTCAAATTCTTGATTCTTGGCATGTATCCCTTATGGCCCCTTCCCCGTCCCATCAATTCTCTTCCTTATTCCTGGTCAAACACTTCTTTAGCTTACTCCCACACCCCTATAAAATTTTCTTGCTCCACTTTTTTTTTAAAGATTTTATTTTTATTTATTTGACAGGGAGATAGAGAGAGAGCATGAGCAGGGGGAGTGGCAGGCAGAGGGAGAGAGAGAAGCAGGTCCTCCGCTGAGCAGGGAGCCTGACACGGGGCTCAATCCCAGGACACTGGGCCGAAGGCAGACGCTTAATGACTGAGCCACCCAGGCTCATCCTCTTGATCCACTTTTTTATAAAGTTCTTATATTGTTTCTCTCATATTTTTTCACAAATCTCTATTTCTTTTTTTTCTTCCTTCTTCCTAGATCCTTTTGAAGTACAGGTGAGAGCTGGCTGTGAGCTACATTCTAGTGACATTGAAAAAGGCTTCTTACAGGCAGCTTATGAAGGATCAGATTTCCTGAGTTTCCAAAACCTGTCATGGGTGCCAGCTCCAGAGGGTGACAGCAGAGCCCAGAGTGTCTGTGATCTCCTGAACCAGTACGAAGGCATCAAGGAAACCGTGCACAGGCTCGTCACAAACACCTGTCCCCGGTTTGCCTTGGGTCTCTTCGATGCTGCGAAGGTGGATTATAAGAGGCAAGGTTGGTGCAGCCCCCTCCTCTAAGATTTTTCCATACAAGTCTTGCCCCTTCCCACCATCCCTTTCAAAGTCGGGACAAGGAAGAATTCAAGACAGATAGGGTTTGCTTTGTTATCTTCCTTTCCCAAAGGAAGCTAATACATGCATATGGATGTGGTTAAAGACCCCTAAGCTGTTGTGTTAGGGTCCCCATCTGAATACCTCTCATGCCCTCTGCAGTGAAGCCTGAGGCCTGGCTGTCCGCTGGCCCCAGTCCCGGTCCCGGCCGTCTGCTGCTGGTGTGCCACGTCTCTGGGTTCTACCCAAAGCCTGTGTGGGTGATGTGGATGCGGGGTGAGCAGGAGCAGCGGGGCACCCAGCGAGGCGACGTCCTGCCCCATGCTGATGGGACGTGGTATCTCCGAGTGACCCTGGACATGGAGGCTGAGGAGGCGGCCGGCCTGTCCTGCCGGGTGAGACACAGCAGTCTAGGAAACCAGGACATCATTCTCTACTGGGGTGAGTAAGATGGGGTCTGTAGGTGTGCGAAGGTGGTTGTTGAGCCTAGAGATTAGGGCAGAGGAAGGTTTCATGACACCAGAATTACGTGAGCACGGTATCAGGAAGGAATGAATACAAGTGACTTCAAGAATGTAGGGATGGAACGATGGGACACAAAGGGCACTCAGATGTAAGAGACTTAGGGAGAGATGAGGTGCCCTTCCCTGAGCAGGTGTGAGAATACCGTGACAAGGTGGGTTGAAGATGGCCCTCATACCCAATGCGTATGTTGACGTGGGGGGAAAATCAGTGGACAGAGTAGAACTGACAGTGGGTGGAAAATGACATCGGTGTGTCTCTCCAATACCCACAGGACACCACCTTTCCTTGTACTTGATCCTGTTGGCCGTGATAGTGCCCCTCATTCTTCTGATAGTCCTTGCATTGTGGTTTAAGAAGCGCTGGTAAGTTCTTTGTGTTTCCTCCTTTCTTCCCAGTATCTTATTTCACATTCCATTTTTATCTCTCTTAGCTTCTGTCTCCCGACACTCCCCTCATCCTCACTTACCACCTCCAATGCACCCAGTATCTCCCATTTCTTTTCCACAGCTCCTATCAAGACATCCCGTGAGCTGCCTCATCACACCTTCCCCAGTGGCCCAGGGAACCTAGGACCACAGAGTGATGATACCATTCTTTCTGCCCTCTATTTAATTTTTTTCTTGTTTCTGCTTTATAATCATTGTTCCCATAAACTAATTTAGTTCTGTAACTCTGTATGGAATCCCTTCCTTGTAATCTCCATCTGTTCAATAGTCCTCTACTTTTGAAGTCCATTCTGATTCTCATCCTCCAGGGTGTTCCCTGATCCATGGGCGGGAAGCCCTTCAACTCTGCTATATGTGCACCTCACTTCTACCCTGCACGCAGTTACCCAGGTCTTTCTTCCCCTTCCAGTGTGCAAGCTCCTTTGGGACAATGATCATGACGAAGGTGCGTTTCCTGCGTATAATACATGCTCAGTGAAAATCAAACCTAAACAAACCATATCCAAGTTAGATCCACTGTCATGTTGATAGTCTTTCTTCATAATGTTCATTCCTGACCTGGTTGTAGTATTTGAAGGATTGACGTTTCCCTTCTTGTTCCAGTGTTTCTTGTTTGGCCCGGAAAGCCCACATGCCTTTAGCTCCCTCGTTTTCTCCCTAACTCTTAAGGAAAAATGCAACTTTGCCCCCTGCCATACTTACTTTATAAATACAATGAGCCATGCTTCTCCAACTTATTCTAAACATGGAGAGAGAAACAGTGAGCAGGCAACGTCTGCAGGGCAGTGGGGCAGACGTGTCGCTGAATGGTTAATAAAAAGGAACAAGAGAGCTGGTCCTCAGGATAAGGACGGGACCAAGGCAAGGGATGTATATGGAAAACAAACCTCTCAAAGGGTAGTGTTATCTCAGACACCTGTCTGGAGTTCTTTTCCTTTAAGTTTCATTCACTAATTCAAGTAATACTTGTCGAGCACTAAACACAAGACAGGCATACACCCTCATAAATTGGTGGGCGAGGAAAGAGTCAGGGCTGCACCCACCTGCCTGGAGGCACCAAGTCTACTTCTTCAGTCTGTCTATGTCCTTTGGACTGGGGACAATATTTTGTTTCTTTTTAGGAATTTTTGAATCAACTTTATAGATATGTAATTTACTTACAATAAAATATATCTGTTTTAAGTGTGGAGTTCCATTCATTTTGACAACTGTATACACCTATGTAAGCAATACCACAATCAAGAAACAGCACATTCCATTACCCGGATACCTCTGTCCCCATGTGCAGCTAAACCGCCAACCGGGCATCCTTGAAACTACTGGTATGCTTAATGATATGATTAAGCTTAGATTTGTCTTTTCTATATTTGTATTAAAATACAATCATCTGTATGTACTCTTTGTATCTAGGTGCTTTTTCCCCACCTAGCGTATGGTTGTTAGGTCATCCTACATTCCTTCTTATTGCTCAATTGATTCCATGTATGAATATACCACCTTTTTTTTTTTTTTTTTAATTCATCCACTCTTTGATGGTTATTTGTTTTGTTTCTAGTTAGAGGCTCTTTGAATAAAGTTGCTTTGTTTGTTTTATTACCTGCCTGGACTAATTCTGTGGATTCTGGCTGCCCCGCAGTTTGCCCTGCTCACTTTGTTTTTTCATCCAAGTGACAATTGGTATATAACATTACATTAGTTCCAGATGTACAATGTAAATTTTAGATCATTGTCTACATTGCAAAGTGGTCACTGGAAGAAGATCTCTTTTTCTCTCCTCCCTTCTTCCTCTCCTCCCTCCTTCCCTCCCCTCTTCTCTTTCTTCCTCTTTCCCGCCTTCCTTGGAGTCACTCCCACCTGTCCTTCCTATATGGGATGCTGCCCGATCCATGAATGATTTGATAAAGCCAATTATATCTTCAGATTCATTAGGTTAAATTTGTGTTTTAGCAGCACCTTAAAGGGGTAAGGCTCACACCTTTTGTTGAGGGGACATGTGTGGATCGGAGTGCACGTTTACCATTCAAGCAGCTTATAAAGCTGCCCTGACTTCTACTTTGTTTGCAAAAAGCTTCATGTCTGGCGAGGGAAAAGCAGAGAACTGTGACACGCTTCACTTTCTGCTTAGTGTGTGTGCAACCTTCCACACCTCTAGGAATACGTGAGAGCTCGAGGTCCACCATGACTGACTCACTTCCTTGATGTCTGTGAAACTTCAGTGGCTCTGTTCTTTGCCTCAACTGGAATTGCAGCTGTAGGCAGCGGTCATGTTGACCTTTGATTTCTGCCTGACTGCTATCGTTTCCTACAAACTCCCTGGACACGGACCCTCTCTGTGGAGTTCCAAATTGGGTCTACTCTTCTGGTGACAGCAAGACCGTAGGTTCTCGGCCTCCGGAATCGCTGCGCCAGGGGTGGGGTGGGGGCAGTCTAGTGTTCGGTCACCCTGTTGTTCTTGCTGGGGGTAAGGCAGCTTTTGAATTAAGTATTTCTTAATCTGTTGCATGCCTTTGGTCATTTTCCAGAATTCTGAAATAGTTTATTCAGAAAATTATGTCCAGTATTATCACTGATATTTAGGGAAAGAAAGTCCTGAGCCCCTTACCCAGCCATTTGGGGTGTCCTGCTCCATGTAGACACTTTGTAACATTATAAATCAAACAAACAAGAGTTTCAGTTCCTAACCATTGAAAGCAAAACACAATACGCATAACCACTTACCAAGTTGGTGACAAACCACAAATCAGGAACTATTTCAAGCAACTTTAAAGCATAACAATTTACTTATGTCCAGGGGATATACCCTAGGGTCATAAAACAATACTTAAATTGTTTTCAATAATCATATTTCTCATGATAGTGTTGGTATTGTTCTAAGACTCTGTTGTGTGTATGGTCTAGTGGGATATAGGTTACAGTGTGGGATGGGTGAATACATAATTATATTCATTCATCAGCAACCAGGATTTTCTGTAGGGGGAGAAGAGATTGATGTGAGATAAATGAGTAAAACTCTGGTTCTAGACTCAAATCAAAGTATAAATATGAACTCATTACAGTATTCTTTTCTTCCTAAGTCAATCTTTTAATGTATAGACATTAAAAAATGACAAACCAGAAAACAGTTTTACATTGACCTAGTGGAGATCATCCATTACGTACAGCCATGTTAGCAAACCCCATAGCTGGACATAAAGTCAGGACAGGTCCTGCTCGATCCTAGCCTCAAGGCTGAGCTGTCCTGCCCCGTTCACGTAGAATCAGTGCATTCAGGGAGCAAAGCCAAGCTTCTCACACCTCTGCTTTGACTCTTCCTTCTGAACCAAGAGGCAAGAGAAGAACAAGCAAAGGTCATGTTGTTACCCAGAAGGAGATGGTAAGAGCAGCACTGGGAACTTCCTTTACTCCTCATGGCTCGGTGCCCACAGAATGACTTTAAGAAGCCCCTCTGCATAGATGTGATTGCCTCCAAGTGCAGATATTTTGGTCTGAACTGTGAGGTTTATGGCAGACACAGAGTGGGTGAGTGGTAGGGAACAGCCAAAGAATGTGTGTCTCTGAAGACAAATGCTATGTCTTCAGAGAAATAAGGCAGGTACTGTTGCCCCCAAACACCATGAGGCAAGGAGTGGCTCAAATCAGGGTCTTTGCAGAAACAGAATCTGTGTGCTGAGGGTCCCCCTTCCCATGAAAGCTGAAGGCCCTAGAACAGAATGCTGGAGAGCCTTTTATTAATCCCCTGGGTTAAAATGACAGTTAAGTTCATTTGGGGAAAAAGAGAAACACTAACCACTCTTCCCTTCAAGTTTTAGTAGCCAACAGGAATCTGGGCTCTGAAGAGTCACAAACACCTTTTTTTTTTTTTTTTTCCCCCAGGATTATATACAGTAGTGGCTGCTGATCAAATGTGTTGTTGTGGGAAATCCGGGAGCACTGATGTGAGTGGTGCTCCATTTGAGGAGCTATGCCAGGAGTATCGTCCAGAGTCGCAGTCCCCATGCAGGGACAGTCATGCACAGGACCAAAGGTGGGGGTGCTGGGCACAAGTGATTCTGTGTTCTATGGATAATGGTATAGAAGGACGGTAAAAAGGTAAGGTATAAGCACAACCTTTGGAAACATCTCCTTCAGACATTCTGTTAATAAAATCTTAAGAGCTTAGGAGCCTGGAAAGGTTGAGAAATTCTAAAGAACTAAGCAAAAACAAACAAAAAGAGAGGGTGGAAGGTGTCAAAGACGTGGGAGCTCTTTGTGGGTGTCGACTGGCCCACTCTGTCCCCACGTGCATCTTCCTGTTTGCTCGGACTGGAGAGGTGGGGCATAGACATCCAGCCTGTGTCAAGGGCAAGAGCTTCTGGTGGTCCTTTCTGGCACTGACACTCAGCAGGTCCTGGGGTCCCTGCAGAGAGCCTTGGGCAGCCTGACAAGGTGGTGATGGTGGCGCCATGGTTTCTGGGGGTCACACTGTGTTGTCAAGAATTCTATAGTAGTCTTGCAACCCATGCCAGCGCCTAATCTGCCCATGTGAACTGAGAGCCAGTCTGGGCTGTGCTGAACGCAAGATCCTCCTCAATAAAGACATGGTCTCCAATACGTAAAGGAAAGAACAAAGAACCTTCGCTGAATTTCTGGAAAGGTGGCCTTATGACATGCTGACTTTTCCCAACACAATGAGGTCCAGCCCTTACACCTGCCAGAACCACCCCCCCCCGACCCCTGGGGTGATAGACGCTCATCACAATGGTCTTCACAACACTGACGGTCCACACAACACTGACAGGTGACTGTGCCCCCAAATGCTGCCCCCTGTGTTCAGACTTGCCATGGAGTCACTTGCCCAGCCCCATGGCCACCAACTCCTTTCTGCAGCTTTGTCAAAGTTGGCCAGCCCCTCCGTCTATCTGGGATTCTCCACAATATTTATTCTTTAAAAAAAAGAATAGAGCAAGATGGCGGAGGAGTAGGAGACCTGGATTTCGTCTGGTCTCAGGAATTCAGCTGAATAGGGATCAAACCATTCTGAACACCTACGAACTCAACAGGAGATTGAAGAAGAGAGTAGCAACAACTCTCTGAACAGAGAAGTGACCACTTACTGGAAGGTAGGGCGTGCGGAGAGGTGAATCCGAGGCGATATTCGGGAGGATAGACGGCGGGGGAGAGGGGGCCTCCGTCGGCCGCTTCTGGCAAGTGCTAGAGCCGCGGAGCACAAAATCGGACCTTTTAGAAGTCGGCTCCGCTGAGGGACGTCGCTGCAGTGGCTAAGCGGGGGGTGGAATCCTCCCGGGACGGTGTGGTCTCAGGACCCTCGGGGTCACAGAGGGACCAGGGGTGCCTGCGTGCGGCAGAGCTCCCAGGTATCGGAGCGGGGAAGC
>NW_027397150.1:672248-681080 GCF_003265705.2 Callorhinus ursinus
TATAACCACTAAGGAAATTGAAGCAGTCATCGAAAATCTCCCAAGAAACAAAAGCCCAGGGCCAGATGGCTTCCCAGGGGAATTCTATCAGACATTTCAAGAAGAATTAATACCTATTCTCCTGAAACTGTTCCAAAAAATAGAAATGAAAGGGAAACTTCCAAACTCATTTTATGAGGCCAGCATTACCTTGATCCCAAAACCAGACAAAGACCCCATCCAAAAGGAGAATTACAGACCAATATCCTTGATGAACATGGATGCAAAAATTCTCACCAAAATACTAGCCAAGAGGATCCAACAGTACATTAAAAGGATTATTCACCAGGACCAAGTTGGATTTATCCCTGGGCTGCAAGGTTGGTTCAACATCCGCAAATCAATCAACGTGATACAATATATTAACAAAAGAAAGAACAAGAATCATATGATCTTCTCAATAGATGCAGAAAAAGCATTTGACAAAGTACAACATCCTTTCTTGATCAAAACTCTTCAGAGTATAGGGTTAGAGGGTACATACCTCAATATCATAAAAGCCATCTATGAAAAACCTACAGCGAATATCATTCTCAATGGGGAAAGGCTGAGCGCTTTTCCCCTAAGGTCAGGAACGCGGCAGGGATGTCCACTCTCACCACTGCTATTCAACATAGTATTAGAAGTCCTAGCCATAGCAATCAGACAACAAAAAGAAATCAAAGGCATCCAAATTGGCAAAGAGGAAGTCAAACTCTCACTCTTTGCAGATGATATGATACTGTATGTGGAAAACCCAAAAGACTCCACCCCAAAACTGCTAGAACTCATAGAGGAATTCAGTAAAGTAGCAGGATATAAAATCAATGCACAGAAATCAGTGGCATTCCTATACACCAACAACAAGACAGAAGAGAGACAAATCAAGGAGTTGATCCCATTTACAATTGCACCCAAAACCATTAGATATCTAGGAATAAATTTAACCAAAGAAGCAAAGGATCTGTACTCAGAAAACTATAAAATACTCATGAAAGAAATTGAAGAAGACACAAAGAAATGGAAAAACGTTCCATGCTCATGGATTGGGAGAATCAACATTGTGAAGATGTCAATGCTACCTAGAGCAATCTACACATTCAATGCAATCCCCATCAAAATACCATCCACTTTTTTCAAAAAAATGGAACAAATAATCCTAAAATTTGTATGGAACCAGAAGAGACCCCGAATAGCCGGAGGAAGTTTGAAAAAGAAAAGCAAAGCTGGCGGCATCACAATTCCGGACTTCCAGCTCTATTACAAAGCTGTCATCATCAAGACAGTATGGTACTGGCACAAAAACAGACACATAGATCAATGGAACAGAATCGAGAGCCCAGAAATGGACCCTCAACTCTATGGTCAACTTATCTTTGACAAAGCAGGAAAGAATGGCCAATGGAAAAAAGTCTCTTCAACAAATGGTTTGGGAAAATTGGACAGCCACATGCAGAAGAATGAAACTGGACCATTTCCTTACACCACACACAAAAATAGATTCCAAATGGTTGAAAGACCTAAACGTGAGACAGGAGTCCATCCAAATCCTAAAGGAGAACACAGGTAGCAACCTCTTCGACCTCAGCCGCAGCAACTTCTTCCTAGAAACATCGCCAAAGGCAAGGGAAGCCGGGGAAAAAATGAACTATTGGGATTTCATCAAGATAAAAAGCTTTTGCACAGCAAAAGAAACAGTCCACAAAACCAAAAGACAACGGACAGAATGGGAGAAAATATTTGCAAATGACATATCAGATAAAGGGCTAGTATCCAAAATCTATAAAGAACTTACCAAACTCAACACCCAAAGAACAAATAATCCAATCAAGAAATGGGCAGAAGATATGAACAGACATGTTTCCAAAGAAGACATCCAAATGGCCAACAGGCACATGAAAAAGTGCTCAACATCGCTCGGCCCCAGGGAAATACAAATCAAAGCCTCCATGAGATACCACCTCTCACCCGTCAGAATGGCTAAAATTAACAAGTCAGGGAACGACAGATGTTGGCGGGGATGTGGAGAAAGGGGAACCCTCCTAAATTGTTGGTGGGTATGCAAGCTGGTGCAACCACTCTGGAAAACAGTATGGAGGTTCCTCAAACAGTTGAAATTAGAGCTACCATTCGATCCAGCAATTGCACTACTGGGTATTTACCACAAGGATACAAATGTAGGGACCCGAATGGGTACGTGCACCCCGATGTTTATAGCAGCAATGTCCACAATAGCCAAACTGTGGAAAGAGCCAAGATGTCCATCGACAGATGAATGGATCAAGAAGAGGTGGTATATATACACAATGGAATATTATGCAGCCATCAAAAGGAATGAGATCTTGCCATTTGCAACGACGTGGATGGAACTGGAGGGTGTTATGCTGATTGAAATAAGTCAATCAGAGAAAGACATGTATCATATGACCTCACTGATATGAGGAATTCTTAATCTCAGGAAACAAGCTGAGTGTTACTGGAGTGGTTGGGGGTGGGAGCGATGGGGTGGCTGGGTGATAGACATTGGGGAAGGTATGTGCTACGGTGAGCGCTGTGAATTGTGCAAGACTGTTGAATCACAGATCTGTACTTCTGAAACAAATAACGCAACATATTTTAAGAAAAAAGAAAAAGAAGAAGATAACAGGAGAGGAAGAATGAAGGGGAGTAAGTCAGAGGGGGAGATGAACCATGAGAGACAATGGACTCTGAAAAACAAACTGAGGGTTCTAGAGGGGAGGAGGGTAGGGGGATGGGTTAGCCTGGTGATGGGTATTAAAGAGGGCACGTTCTGCATGGAGCACTGGGTGTTATGAACAAACAATGAATCATGGAACAGTGCATCAAAACTAATGATGTCATGTATGGTGATTAACATAACAATAAAAAAATTTTAAAAAAAGAATAAAGTTTGGCCACTTAAAAAGCCTAGAAACGAAGAGTAGCTGGGTCTCAGTGTATGGCTTCCACATAGTATTTTTACCCTATAAGGGACCAGAGAACCACCGGGAAATGACTTGATTTCCAGTTTGGGGCAGGGAGCTTCAACCTGAGTCCGGAACAGCTCTGCTGAACCACAAAGGAATGGAGAGCCCAGTGAGAAAGGAGTGTTGCGCAATCAGAAGCAGGCTGATGTAGAAAGGATCCCAAGCCACAGAGGGGGCAATTTGAGTCTCAGCAAAAACAATGGCTAGGATAGGGTCAAGCATTTCAAATACGCTGACATTCGTGCATTTGCAGCAGAAAAAGTAATTCACTGGTCACCTGGAAGCTATACAAACAATTCACTCTCTTGAAGACTGGTAAATAAATGGAAAAAATTGAATACTTATTCTGTCTTTGGACATCTCAGAGTAATGAGATAGTTACTGAGGAGAAAATATCTTTTTAGAAATATTTTAACTAATAAAGGAGGTAGAATACCTTTGTGTATCCCCTGAAGAAATACCAGATTTAGGCCAGTTGGTGTCAAGGTGTGTTCAGGTGTACCTGGGAGCTCCTGACACCCCTCCAGAGGCTCCATGAGTTCAAGACTATTCTTGTAACAATACTACGATGATATTTTAGTGTACATTGTTTTCCAGAGACTGTAGTCATGTCATATTTCATCAGATGGTATTTGGAAGCAGTTATGAAAATATAGCTGCCTTCTATTAAGTGAGATGTTAAAGAGGATTGCAAAAATATTTTAAAAACCCACAGAGCCACTATTCTCACTATATTTTTTTGTTTTTTTTAAATCCACATTTAGTTTATTTTCATTTTAAGTTAGTAAATAAACACATGTTTAAAAATGTTTTGGTTTTTACTTCTAATATATTAACTATCTAAAATTCCAATCCTCTCATGTGGCTGGGGGAATGTAAAGTGGTACAGCTGCTGAGGAAAATGGTTTGGCAGTTCCTCAAAAAGTTAACCATAGAATTAATCATTTGACCCAGAATCTCACCTCTAGGTATTTCCCCATAACAACTGAAAACAGATGTTCAGGCAAATATGTGTATGCAGCACTATTCACAATAGTGAATAGTGAGTAGAAGAAACAGCCCAAATTTCCATCAGTGGATAAATGGAAAAACAAAATGTGGTAGTACATACAATGGAATATCATCCAGCCATAAAAAAGAAAGAAAAAATGGTACAACATGGATGAACCTCAGAAACATGATGCTCCATGAAAGAAACCAGACACGAAGAAGCTCATGTTGTGTGACTCCATTTATATGAAATGCTCAGAATAGGTAAGTCCATGGAAACATAAGGAAGATTATCAGTTAATAAGGGATTGGCATGGGGCGGGATGAAATTGGGTGACTGCAGAGTAGATGTGGGATATTCTTTTGGGGTGATAGAAATTTTTTGGAAGTTGTTAGAGCTCGTTGTTATGCAACATTGTAATATACTAAATGCTGCTGAATTAACACTTTAAAACAGTTAATTTTATATTGTGTTTCACCTCAATAAGAAAAAATAAGCAATTAGATATTCACACTATAATATGAAACTCCAGAGTCTAAGTATAAGATGTTCCATTTTAGAAAAGAATGGAAGGAAACATGGAAAATCTTTGGAGAAAAAATTGCCTACAAAATAATAACAAATAGAATAATAGAAGTTTCCTTTTCAACAGTAGATGCAGGAAAATAATAAGCTAGAATGTGACACTTGAATTTGAAATTCAGACATCCCCAGACCTTTATCTGCTATAAGGATCGTATGGACCCCACCATATGCACTCTTAATAGACAACAACAGCAGAAAACAAAGTAAACCTACAGGAACAAAGTCATGTGAAAAAAAAAAAAATCAAAACCCAAAAACATGCAGCTTGGTTTGACAGACCTATAAGGTAAAAATGCAGTGGGTTTTCCAATCACTGTCCCAGTACTGGGGAGGTGGGGTCACTGTCACTAGAAATACCCCCTTGCAGCTCAAATTTGAGGTTTTTTCTGACTCAAGAATCTGTGGGTCCTGGGCTAAGTTAAGCCAATCAAGGTTCCTGAGCTTAAAAGGGAGTTTGTTAACTGACTTCCAAGTTTGGGATAGGGTGGGACGGGGGATGAGAATTTGGATGGTGAAGAGGTAGCTCAGAGCTGCTACAAAAGCATATAGTGGCTGCTCAATTAATACTTGTTCGATAAATGAATGTGTGCATAATAAATAAGTCGGTCAAGGTACACTTGTTTTTGGTTCTGTTGTTAACTTTTATTCTTTGGTTTAAAACACAGAATTTGAAAGAAAGCAATACAAGGGGCTGCTCATTTGCTGGCTTTCCTCTGGCCAGCTTAGGGTCTTACAGGTACTGTGACCGCGGCTCAGGCTGCAGGACGCGCACAGCACGGACCTCAGGCTGCTGCTGGCTGTCAGCTCCGGGGCTGCTGCCTGCACTTTGGTGGAGGGGCCCCTGCTGGCCCCAAATCTGCAGAAATCTCATGTTTGGCTCCAAGATGTTTATCTTCTTTGCTTTTGGGGTAGAATTTCAGGGTTATTTGTTGTATTTCTAATTTTGGGATCTTGGAGGAATCAGAGGTACGTTTTCAGCTATTAATCCTGTTCTCTCTCCTTTTCACCAGTAAAAGGCAGGACCCTGTCTTCTGAGCTTCTTGATTGGTGCAAACTGGGCGTCGAGAGATTTGTGTCCACTCAAGCTTTTGTTTTGGAGGCATGGGCCATTTGGGAGAGGAGACTTTATAGCCTGAGTGTGGAGTAGCTGTGTCACAACCAAGCTCTGGGTGTGCCTCTTGCATGAACGCCTTAGGTCTGGTTTGCATCGAGCAGGGGTGGTGGTGGGGATAGTAATAGTGTACGGGGCCTGGGGGGCAGGAGTACCTGTCCAGTGCCTGGCCCTGAAACGAGGCTACAGTTCTCAGTCTCTCCTTGAGTGTGCACCAGGACACCGTGGGTGCTCATGCTGATGCAAGGGCATCCTGTCCCAGCCCAGCTGCACCGCCTCCCCGTGCTGCCACATTGCTCTCAGTGGGATATTTGTCCTGTGGGAGAATTAATCTACTAATTATGCTTGCATACCACTAAGTTTTTCACATTTGTGCATGCCAGCGAATTGACAGCACACCCAACAGTCTTGGGTATTCTACCTCAAACTGAAGGCTTACAGAGAAAAAAAAAAAGACAGTGTCAATGGCAAGTAATGTTTAAATCTCTGCTGTCATCTGGCTGTGACCCAAAAAGTGAATTAGCTTATGTGAGGTATCGGATTCCAGGAATATTGTCCTGACTCACATACTTTGCAATCTGGACTTCGCAATCAGGCTTGAATAAAGGCCACTCTTAATACCATGAGCCATTTATTTCCAGGCATAGAGATCGTTACAATCCTCATTTTGCATTTTTTATCTATGTAAATCGATCAGTTAGTGAAAGCCCCCAAGCATGGAATGTTTTACTACCACCTTTCTGCTAGATGATATATAGATCTATGCAAACTTGTCATTTTTTTCCTGATTGGAGAAAATCCAAGGATTATCTTTACAACTAACATTGATTAGAGACCGAATATTTCACTCAACAGTGCTCAATATATTGTTACAATGTGCCAAGGGCATTCATGGGGAAGACAGGGGATGGCATCTTAGGACAAACACCTCTGAACTTTTGGGGAAAAGTGACAAGCTCCTTGTTCACCTAGTAATCTTTTATTTGTTATCAGTAAGGCCAAAATGCAGATTGAGGTTGGGGATGTTGCAAAAGGAGGAAGAGGCTCTATTGCTTGTGAACCTTCTACAAAAAGCTACCTTTGCCTGACTCCCCAGGTTCTCCTGTCCTCAAGAAGATGTGTCACTCCCAGCTCCAAAGCTCAAGAGCTACTAAAAAGAAGATCATATGCCAGTAGAAAATACCATTTTTACCCTCAAAAAATGGCTGTGGTATAAGATAAATTTGCTTGCATTGTACATGGCAGTATTTATCATATTTGATTCTGGGATTTGGATCTGTAGCACTACAAGCTGGGTGGGGTTTGCAATGCTCTGCCTTGGTGTAAGTGATGGTCAACATATACCCCCCCCCAAATGAGAATGTGGGTTAGAGGGGGATGAGACAAAGGGCGTGAGATGAGCAACAGGAGCCACTGAGGATGCTGGGAGTGGTGACAATGGAGGGCCAGAGCAGGGAAGCAGGGAGAAGGTCGAGCTGCATGGACAAACCCAAAGGGCCCTTCCAGATACAGCTGTATCTAGAGAGAGTCTGAAGAGCAACAGAGAGCCCGAGACATTTGTCCCGGAGGAGATGTCCAACATCACCCTCTTCTTTGGCATTGTGGAAGTACGCGACAGGGGAGGCGAAATGACCCTTCAAAATCACACGGGGGCTCTTGCAAGGTAGTAAGTAAGAAGGGAACTGAAGACGGGGAAGCAGCTGGAAGCCGGGCAGATAAGAAAATAAATGCTGGAGTCAGGCTGGAGTGGAAATGAGAGGCGAGTGGGAGGCCCGGGGCTGTGGGAGGTGCAACTCTCCTCCGCTGGTTGGTTTGTGTATACTTGATTGTCTCAAACCCCAAATCTCAGACCTGGAGATTTCCCAGAGAGAGGGAGTCACTGTCGAGCTCTGAGCGGAGCTGCTGAAGACTGAGACCAGCAGTGGCTCTGAGAGTCTCCGGGGAGATGCTGCTTCTGCTGCTGGTGTTGCCCGAGGTTCTCTGCCCAGGTGGTGGTGGTGAGAAAGGTGGGCGACTGGCCACACCAGCATGGAGACAGGGTCCAGATAAAGCTACGGAGGCTCAGGCTTCCCCAACACTCCCCACCACCCTCCAGAGGTGGGGAGGCGGCCTGAGGCCCCGGGGACAAATGTCTCGGGCTCTCTGTTGCTCTTCAGACTCTGGGTTCCTTTTCTCTAGATCTTTCCAATGTTCATGCTCTCATTGTTCCCCGCTTCTCCCTTTCTCCTCACTTTCCTTATCCTCCCATTACCCACAGCCTTTCAGGGGCCCACCTCCTACCACGCCATCCAGATCTCATCCTTTATCAACAGCAGCTTGACCCAGACCCAGGGCTTGGGATGGTTGGGCGATGTGCAGATTCACGGCTGGGACAGTGTCGGCAAAAGGGCGGTTTTCCTGAAGCCCTGGTCCAAGGGGAACTTCAGTGATGAGGAGGTGAATGAGCTGGAGGAGCTCATCCAGGTCTACCTTAGTGGGTTGGTCCTAGAAGTGCGGGACCATGCCTCTGAGTTCCAGATGGAATGTGAGTCCGGTCCTCTGATCTAGGGAGGCTCTTGCTGAATTTTCTCTCTCCTGCTTCAGGCTACTACTCCTTCTGATCTTTGCCCCTCCTTCCTGCATTACCCAGCTGCACACATACACTTCTCTGGAGCAGTTGCACCCTCTGACTCCACACCCCCACGGAGCATTCCAGGTTCTTCCTGCTGCCCGCACTCTCCTCTGACAGGTGAAGGTGCCCCATTGTACCATCTCCTGGTTGGCTCGTGTATAACTTGCTTCTCTCAAACCCTAAGCAAGAAGCCCCGCTTCTCTTCCCCGACGCCTGAGCGACCGCCTCCTGCAATCCCCCTCTTGGAGCCTCCTGCCTGGCCCTCTTCCCAATGCACTCCTCTTATTCACCCTGGATGGCTGGCCCCCAACCTTCATACTCTGCTCCTCCTCCCCTCGGCCCACATACGTCATTGCAACTGCTTCTCTACCATTATGTGATATGCGTGCCTCCCTGGTTTTCAGCTTTCTGAAGAATCTCCAATTGCTGTAAATGAGAGTTTGGCTCATCATTTCACACTTCAGAACTTTTGCATCACCCAAATCCCAAATCCCAGGTTCTTCCCTCATCTCGTTCTTGCTTGCTTCTT
>NW_027397150.1:681090-685154 GCF_003265705.2 Callorhinus ursinus
ATCCCAAATCCCAGGTTCTTCCCTCATCTCGTTCTTGCTTGCTTCTTACTAACTGTCTGTTTTCCTTCTATCCAGACCCCTTTGAGATCCAGGGCATAGCAGGCTGTAAGCTGTATCCCAGTGGGGGCACCGTGAGCTTCTTTTGGGGAGCTTTAGGAGGACTGGACTTTCTGAGCCTCAAGAATTACTCCTGTGTGCCCGCCCCAGAGGGCAGTAGCAGGGCGCAGCGCATCTGTGAGCTCATCAGTCAGTACAAAGGCATCCGGGATATCGCAGAGAAGCTCCTCTTTGAAACATGCTCTCGGTATCTCCTGGGTGTCCTCGAGGCAGGGAAGGCAGAACTGCAGAGACAAGGTTAGTCCTGTTCCCCCCTAAGGCTTTTCCGTTTCACTTCTCACCACTTTCCTTAAATTCAAGAGGAGGAAGTACCTAAGAAGAGAGGGGTTTAATCAATAATTTGGTTTCCAAAGGAGGAGAAGGGGTCACTGTCCAAACTTGTGAGTTTCCAAATCCCTGTGCTCTAGAGTAGAGTCATAATCTGACACTCTCCCTGCTCCTTCCTGCCCCAGTGAAGCCCGAGGCCTGGCTGTCCACTGGCCCCAGTCCGGGTCCCGGCCGTCTGCTGCTGGTGTGCCACGTCTCGGGCTTCCACCCAAAGCCTGTGTGGGTGATGTGGATGCGGGGTGAGCAGGAGCAGCGGGGCACCCAGCGAGGCGACGTCCTGCCCCATGCTGATGGGACGTGGTATCTCCGAGTGACCCTGGACGTGGCGGCCCAGGAGGCGGCTGGTCTATTGTGCCGGGTGAGACACAGCAGTCTAGGGGGCCAGGACATGGTCCTCTACTGGGGTGAGAAAGAGCGGGGACCTGGCTAGGCATGGGGGAGATGGTCCTCAAGCATAGAGGGAGGCACTGGCTACAAGTGGGGCTTCACCAAAGAGAGGAGGGTGGGGAGAGGGAGGAGGGGAGGGATGAAGGGACGGGAGAGGGAGGGAGGAATGGAAGGGGGAGAAGGAGGGAATAAAGGGGAGAAGAGGAGAGGGGAGGTGGAGAGGGAGGGCCAGAGTTGGGGGGGAGGGACACAGGTAGCATACATCAGCAGCAAGTGACCGTCAGGTAGGCAAAGGAAGGCCAGAAGAATCAGAGAAGGGGTTTTGAAGTGACATCCTGTGTCCTTTCCCAATTTCCAGGAGACCCCATCTCCATCGGCTTGATATTTTTGGCAATAATAGTGCCCTTTTTGATCCTTTTCATAGGTCTTCTGTTTTGGTTTTTGAGGTGCTGGTGAGTTTTTATTTTTAATCTTTCTTTTCTGTCTACGCATCTACTCTTTCTACCATTTTATCAATTTACATCACATTAGCCTCAGTCTTTCCACCAGACTCTCCCCTTTCTTCCCAATCCCATCTTCTTTATGCAAATCTATTGTTTAAATTGTGGTAAACCTACCCTCAAAAACATAAAACCTATGGTCTTCGCCATCTCCAAATGCACAGCCTAGAATTATGAAGTACACCCACATTTTTGTGCAACCAATTTCTAGAGCTATTTTCGTCTTGAAAAACTAAAACTCTATACACATTGAACAACACCTCCACGGTCCCTGCTCCCCAGGCCCCAGCACCCACCATTCTATGCTCTGTCACTAGAAATTTGACGATTCTGGGGACTTCATATAATTGAAACTTTTAGGAGTTGTCCTTTTGTGACCGGCTTATTTCTCTCAGCACAAGGTCTTCGAGGTTCATCTGTGTGGCCCCCATGTGTCACAGTCTCCTTTCTTCTCAAGGATGAGTAATGATATTCCATTGCACGAACATGACATTTGTTTATCATTCATCTGTCGATGGATAACTGGGTTGATTCCATGTTTTGACTATTTGTGAATAATGTCACTGTGAACATGGGAGCATGAGTATCTATTCTGTAGAGATATTTTTTGCTTGTGTTCTTCACAGGTCATATCAGAGTATCTCATGAACCCTTGACATGACTTCTCTTCCATTTGGAATAAGCACCCAGAAGCCCAGAAGCTCAAGTCGTCAGCCCTGGGGGGTCGATTGCATCATATTTCATCAAATAATCCTCCTATTTGATCACATCAGAGTTCCCATAGGATGTAAGATAAATCACTACTCATAACTAGCAGAAAAATAATAGAAAACCATCAGTTTTTTGTGAGATGGTATCAATAGTACGATTCGCCCTGATCTCCTACACATGAGATGTGGAAAAGAATGTGTCTTAGGATAAATGAAATATGGTATACAACTTGCTGGTGACAATCCTTTGGTTTCTTATTTTAAAACTTTTTTTGTTCTGCTTCTGCTGAAATGTCATTTGTCAAAGTAAGCTAACTATAATTAAGCTGCAATCGTTGTATTTGCAGGGATGCTGAGCATGTTTAACATAATGTCTCTGTCTCTGCCTGGATGACTTTCTAATCCTTGAGGCACAGAGAGATGCTTCTTCCTCCAGGAAGCCTTCCTTAGTGCTACAGTGGAAATGACCCTCCCTTGTCTGGTGTCACAAAGAGACCTACTTCACTCTGTACCCACGGCATTGAGCTATTTTTGTCATTTTAACATATTGTTGGATATCATCAGGGATATCGGTCTGAAATTCTTTTTGATGGGATCTCTGCCTGGTTTGGGGATGAAGGTAATGCTGGCCTCACAGAATGAGTCTTGAAGCTTTCCTTCTGTTTCTATTTTTTGAAACAGCTTCAGGAGAATAGATATTATTTCTTCTTTGAATGTTTGATAGAGTTCCCCAAGGAATCCATCAGGTCCTGGACTCTTGTTTTTTGGGAGGTTTTTGATCACTGCTCCAATCTTGTTACTGGTTATTGGCTTATTCAGGTTGTCAATTTCTTCCTGTTTCAGTCTTGGGAGTTTATAAGTTTCCTGGAAGGCATCTATTTCTTCCAGGTTGCTCAATTTATTGGCATATAGTTCTTGATAATAATTTCTAATAATTGTTTCTATTTCCTTGGTGTTAGTCATGATCTCTCCCCTTTCATTCATAATTTTATTAATTTGGGTCCTTTGTTTTTTCTTTTGAATAAGTCTGGCCAGTGGTTTATTGATCTTATTAATTCTTTCAAAGAACCAGCTTCTAGTTTCATTGCTCTGATCTACTGTGTTTCTGGTTTCTAATTCATTGATCTCTGCTCTAATCTTAATTATTTCTCTTCTAATGCGTGGCTTGGGCATTATTTGTTGCTTTTTTTTAAATTTTTTTATTGTTATGTTAATCACCATATATTACATCATTAGTTTTTTATTGTTATGTTAATCACCATATATTACATCATTAGTTTTTGATGCAGTGTTCCATGATTCATTGTTGGTTCATAACACCCAGTGCTCCATGCAGAACGTGCCCTCCTCAATACCCATCACCAGGCTAACCAATCCCCCTACCCCCCTCCCCTCTAGAACCCTCAGTTTGTTTTTCAGAGTCCATCATCTCTCATGGTTCGTCTCCCCCTCTGACATACTCCCCTTTTCTTCCTCTCCTGTTATCTTCTTCTTTTTCTTTTTTCTTAAAATATGTTGCGTTATTTGTTTCAGAAGTACAGATCTGTGATTCAACAGTCTTGCACAATTCACAGCGCTCACCGTAGCACATACCCTCCCCAATGTCTATCACCCAGCCACCCCATCGCTCCCACCCCCAACCACTCCAGTAACACTCAGTTTGTTTCCTGAGATTAAGAATTCCTCATATCAGTGAGGTCATATGATACATGTCTTTCTCTGATTGACTTATTTCAATCAGCATAACACCCTCCAGTTCCATCCACGTCGTTGCAAATGGCAAGATCTCATTCCTTTTGATGGCTGCATAATATTCCATTGTGTATATATACCACCTCTTCTTTATCCATTCATCTGTCGATGGGCATCTTGGCTCTTTCCACAGTTTGGCTATTGTGGATATTGCTGCTATAAACATTGGGATACACGTACCCCTTCGGGTCCCTACATTTGTATCTTTGGGGTAAATACCCAGTAGTGCAATTGCTGGATCGAACGGTAGCTCTAATTTCAACTGTTTGAG
>NW_027397150.1:690154-691565 GCF_003265705.2 Callorhinus ursinus
TTGTTTGTTCTGGAAGCTTTTTATCTCTCCTTCTATTTTCAGTGATAACCTAGCTGGATATAGTATTCTTGGCTGCATATTTTTCTCGTTTAGTGCTCTGAAGATATCTTGCCAGTCCTTTCTGGCCTGCCAGGTCTCTGTGGATAGGTCTGTTGCCAATCTAATGTTTCTACCATTGTAGGTTACATATCTCTTCTCCCGAGCTGCTTTCAGGATTTTCTCTTTGTCTCTGAGACTCGTAAGTTTTACTATTAGATGTCGGGGTGTTGACCTATTTTTATTGATTTTGAGAGGGGTTCTCTGTGCCTCCTGGATTTTAATGCCTGTTTCCTTCCTCACATTAGGGAAGTTCTCTGCTATAATTTGCTCCAATATACCTTCTGCCCCCCTCTCTCTCTCTTCTTCTTCTTCTGGGATCCCAATTATTCTAATGTTGTTTCGTCTTATCGTATCACTTATCTCTCGAATTCTGCCCTCGTGACCCTGTAGTTGTTTCTCTCTCTTTTTCTCAGCCTCTTTATTTTCCATCATTTGGTCTTCTATATCACTGATTCTCTCTTCTGCCTCATTTATCCTAGCATTTAGTGCCCCCATTTTTGATTGCACCTCATCAATAGCCTTTTTGATTTCGATTTGGTTAGATTTTAGTTCTTTTATTTCTCCAGAAAGGTTTCTCTAATAACTTCCACGCTTTTTTCAAGCCCAGCTAGTATCTTTAAAGTCATGATTCTGAACTCTAGGTCCGACATCGTACTAATGTCCGTATTGAGTAGGTCCCTGGCTGAAGGTACTACCTCCTGTTCTTTTTGCTGAGGTGATTTCTTTCATCTTGTCATTTTGTCCAGAGGAGAATAGATGAATGAGAGAATGAAATGCTAACAGTTTTACAACGTCCCCAGCAAATATATTGTATACAGATCAGAAAAGACCTGAAACCAGGGGAAAAGAGAGGGAAAGAAAGAAAAAAGAAAGAGAAAAAAGAAAAAAAAAGATAAAAACAAAAACAAAACAATACAAAAAAAGCAGAATATGATCAAATATGATCAGGCTAGTGCATAGATCAGTGCCACACACTAGATTTTGGGCGTATTTTGGTCTGTTAGAAAAAAGTGCCTCCTAAAATTTTAAAGGAAGAAAGACATATATGTACAAAATAAGGGTTGATACAATGAAGGGATGGAAGATGACTGTAAAGATGAAAATTATAAAAGATTTTATAAAAGGACTTGGTAAGATAAGTTGTTTGAAAAAAGAAAGAAGATTTAAGAAAAGAAAAAAAAAAGGAAAAAGGGAGAGAATGTGATCAGGCAGGAGACTAGAACAAAGCCATACACTAGTGATTTAGGGTATATTTTGATCTGTTAGAAGAAACTGTACCTCAAAATTTTAAAGAGAGAACAACTTATATATA
>NW_027397150.1:691665-736966 GCF_003265705.2 Callorhinus ursinus
CATGGTAAAAAAAAAAAAAAAAAAAAGCCATGAATCTATGTGCAGTATTCCCCTAGCGCTGGAGTTCTCCCGTTCTCCTTGATCGATCAACTTGGTCTTGGCTTGCTGGCTGTTTGTGCTGATCTTCTGGGGGAGGGGCCTGTTGCTGTGGTTTCCAAATGTCTTTGCTGGAGGTGGAATTGCCCCGCCCTTGTCGGTCCGGGCTAAGGAAGCTGCTCTGGTTTGCTCTCAGGAGCTTTTGTTCCCTGCAAGCTCTCCGTACAGCCTTGGAGGACCAGGGCAGAAATGGTGGCCTCCCAATCTCCACCCGGAGGAGCTGAGAACTTGGGGCCCCGCTCCTCAGTGTGCCCCCAGAGAAAAGCAGTCACTCCCGTGTCCCCGGTCTCTGGCCGCACTCCGTGCTCACCCGGCCTGTGATCGAGCGTTGCTATCTCTGGCACCCGACCCCGCACGGAGTCTCCAAACCCAGCAGATCCCTGCAGTGCGTTCCCGCACCGCTCCTCCCCGGGAAGGAAGGGGAGTCTCCCCGGATCTGCCGCTTGTTGGGTCCCTGCTGGAGGAGCCGTGCCCCGACTGGGCCGCAGATCACAGTTTATGGCAACCCCGAGCTGAGAGCCCGCGCCTCGGCTCCGTCTCTGCAGCCGGCTTCCCCGCTCTGATACCTGGGAGCTCTGGCGCACTCAGGCACCCCCGGTCTCTCCGTGACCCCAAGGGTCCTGAGACCACACTGTCCCGGGAGGATTCCACCCCCCGCTTAGCCACTGCAACGACGTCCCTCCGCCGAGCCAACTTCTAAAAGGTCCGATTTTGTGCTCCGCGGCTCTATCACTTGCCAGAAGCGGCCGGCGGAGGCCCCTCCCCCGCCGTCTATCCTCCCGAATATCGCCTCGGATTCACTTCTCCGCACGCCCTACCTTCCAGTAAGTGGTCGCATCTCTGTTCAGAGAGTTGTTGCTACTCTCCTGTTCGATCTCCTGTTGAGTTCGTAGGTGTTCAGAATGGTTTGATCCCTATTCAGCTGAATTCCTGAGACCAGACGAAATCTAGGTCTCCTACTCCTCCGCCATCTTGCTCCGCCCCCAAAAAAACCATTTGTTGCTTTTTGTCTAGTACTTTGAGGTGTAGAGTTAGTTGGTGAATTCGGGATTTTTTATTTTTTTGAGTGAGGCTTGGGTGGCTATGTATTTCCCCCTTGCTGCCTTTGCAGTACTCCATAGGTTTTGGACCAATGTGTTTTCATTCTCATTGATTTCCATGAATTGTTTAAGTTCTTCTTTGATTTCCCGGTTGACCCAAACATTCTTGAGCAAAGTGGTCTTTAGCTTAAAAGTGTTTGAATTTCTTCCAAAATTTTCTTGTGATTGAGTTCCAGTTTTAAAGCATTATGGTCTGAGAATATGCAGGGAATAATCTTAGTCTTTTGGTATTGGTTGAGACCTGATTTGTGACCCAGTATGTGGTCTATTCTGGAGAAAGTTCCATGGGCGCTTGAGAAAAATGAGCATTTTATTGTTTTAGGCTGGAATTTTCTGTATATATCTATGAGGTCCATCTGGTCCAGTGTGTCATTCAAAGCTCTTGTTTCTTTGTTGATTTTCTGCTTAGATGATCTGTCTATTGCTGAGAGTAGAGTATGGAGGTCTCCTACAATTAACGTATTGTTATCAATATGATTTTTTATTTTGGCTAACAGTTAGCTTGTGTAGATGGCTGCTCCCATGTTGGGGGCGTAGATACATACAATTGTTAGATCTTCTTGTTGGATAGATCCTTTAAGAATGATATAGTGTTCTTCTGTGTCTCTAGCTACAGTCTTTAGCTTAAAATCTAATTTGTCTGATATAAGAATTGCTACCCCAGCTTTCTTTTGAGGTCTGTTGGCATGGAAGATGGACCTCCATCCCTTCACTTTCAGTCTGGATGTATCTTTAGGTTCAAAATGAGTCTCTTGTAGACAGCATATGGATGGGTCCTGTCTTTTTATCTGATCTGCAACCCTGTGCCATTTTATGGGAGCATTTAGGCCATTCATGTTGAGAGTGATTATTGAAAGACATGAATTTATTGTCATCATGTTGCCTGTGAAGACCTTGTTTCTATAGATTGTCCCTGTAAATTTCTGTTCTATATCACTCTTGGGGGTCTTTCTCCTTTTATATAACCCGCCCCCTAATATTTCTTGCAGGGCCCGCTTAGTGGTGACATATTCTTTCAATTTCTGAGAAGCTCTGCATCTCTCCATCCATTCTAAATGATAGCCTTGCTGGATAAAGTATTCTTGGCTGCATGATCTTCATGTTTAGTACCCTGAATATGTCTTGCCAGCCCTTTCTGGCTTGCCAAGTCTCTGTGGTTAGGTCTGACATTATTCTAATGTCCCTCCCTCTGTATATAAGGATTCTCTTTCCCCTAACTGCCCTTAAGATGGTTTCCCTGGTTCTAAGATTTGCGAGTTTTACTATTACATGCCGGGGCGTTGGCTTATTTTCCTTGATCTTGGGAGGGGTCCTCTCTGCCTCTAGGACATGAATGTTTGTTTCATTCCCCAGATTAGGGAAGTTTTCCACTATGATTTGCTCAAATATATCTTCTAGTCCTCTCTCTCTCTCCCCCCTCAGGGATCCCAATAATTCCGACATTGGAACATTTCATGGTGTCACTTATTTCTCTGATTCTCTTTTCATGGATTTTGAGTTGTTTTTCCCTGGCCTCCTCTTTTCCCTTTTTATCTATGAAATGGTCTTCCAGGTCACTAATTTGTTCTTTTGCCTTGCTTAACCTAGCTGTTAGATTATCTAGATTAGATTGGGTCTCATTGATGGCATTTTTAAGTTCTGCCAGTTCAGCTTTCATTTCTGCCCTTAGAGACTTTATGCTGCCATTAATTGATTTCTCCATTCTAGCTATTGTCTTCACAATTGCTACCCTGAATTCCATCTCTGACATCTTGGTTATATCTGTATCCATTTGTAAATCTGTGGCAGAAGTCACAGTCTCTGAGTCTTTCCTATTTTGGGGGTTCCTCCTCCTAGTCATTCTGTTGATGGGTGGTTGAGGGAATGTACAGAGTCCAAATTATTGATCACAACCCAGGCAAGATGCACCTGTTTTATAGGGACCTTAGGGTTGCCAGTCTCTTGTTCTCCCAACATGTCTTCTAGGGGAGGGGCCTGCTGCCCTGTCACTCAGGCACCCCTGTTTGGGCAGAGTTGCCCTGACCCCTGTGGCAGGGGATGGGCTCAGTGAAAATCATTTTGGGGGGGCTTTTGTTCTCTGGTGGCTTTCCCTGTTGGCTTTTCAAGTCTCTTCTGAGAGTCAGAGCAGAAGAGGTCGTTTCCAACCCTCTGTCTCAGAGCAGAGAGAGCGCAGTCTGTTCTTCTGTGAGCTCTCCAGGCCACACTATCCCCGTTTCTGTTTGTGCCGCTATAAACTGCAGCGTCCTGGGTTGTGCGCCCCTCTGCAGCGCTCCCAGTCCTCACCTTCAGGTCGGGGCATGTCTCTGCCCTTTGTTTTTCTAAAATTGCCAGCTGCCCCCAGTTCCAACACGTGGCCCCGCTGCTCCAGGTTTCAGTCCGGGGGGGCTGCCCTAAAGTCTTTTCCCTGCCACTACCGGTCTGCGAGTCTGTGCTCCATCCCCAGCGTGGGAGGCTATCGCTCACTGGTGGTGTAGAATCTCCGTGGCTCCCTCCCCCTTCTGTTTATCTTTGGATATGTGCCTGTGGAATCGTGCTCCCCGCTTCATACCTCAAAACCAACTGCCTGAGATATTTTGTTTGTAGAGTTCCAGATCTATCTTACATCGCAGGCTGGTTTTGTGGGTGTTCAGAGTGGTCTGGTAGATATCCAGCTCAATTCTGGGGACTGGTTGGAATAGGGTCTCCCACTCCTCTGCCATCTTTTCCTCCCTCTCTGGGGTTCATCAATTTTATAAATTTTTCAAAACCTACTTTTGGCTTTGCCGGTTCTCTCTAGGAGCATATCATTTTATTATTTTCCTCTTTCTACAAACATACCCCAGAGATATTGTGGGTTTACTTCCAGACCACCACAATAAAGCAAATATAATAAAGTGAGTCAAATGAATGTTTTGGTTTCCCGGTGCATATAAAAGTTACATTTATACTATACTATAATCTATTAAGTACACAGAAGCAATATATCTGAAAAAAATTGTACTTACCTTAATTGAAAATATTTTATGGCTAAAAAAAGCTAATCATCATCTGAACTTTTAGTGGGCCGTAATCTTTTTACTGGTGGAGGGTCTGCCTTCATGTTGGGGCTGCTGACTGAACAGGATGGTGGTTACTGAAGGCTGAGGTGGCTGTGGCAATTTCTTAAAATTAGACAACAATGCAGTTTGCTGCACCAATTGACTCTTCCTTTCATGAATGATTTCTCTGTAGTGTGTTATGCTCTTTGATAGCATTTTACCTATGGTAGCACTTCTTACAAAATTGGAGTGAATCCTCTGAAATCCTGTCACTGTTTTATCAACCAAGTTTATGAAATATTCTAAATCCTTTGTTGCCATTTCAAGAACCTTCACAGCATCCTTTACTAGGAATAAATTCCATCTCAAGGAAGCATTTTCTTTGCTCATCCATAAGAAGGAACTCCTCATCCATTAGTGTTTTATCATGAGATTGCAACCATTTAAAATATAATAATAATGAAAACGTTTGAAATATTGCAAGAATTACCAAAATGTGACACAGAGACAACAAGTGAGCAAATGCTTTTGGAAAAATGACACTGATAGATTTGCTCAACGTGGGATTCCAAAAACCCTTCAATTTGTAAAATATGCAGTATCTACAAAATGCGGTAAAGTGAAGTTACATAAAATGAGGTATTTTCTTGGCATTTAATATGTTGTTAATAAGGATTCTGATCAACAAATTCCAATGTGTGCGAGAGGGGCTTTCCCACACACAAACCCAACAAGAAAGTCTGACACCAGGAGGGTGTCCTACAATTCAACTCAATTCTGTCTATCTGGGGAGAGCATCAGATCCCACCCGTCAGACTTTCAGTCCTTCTGAGACTGCACATCACACTTGAGATGCCAATTGCAAGTTTAGTTGATCACTTGTGTTTCTGATTAGCCAGCTATAGATGGGAGGTTCTCACGACTTCCTCCTTGGGTTCAATCCATTTGCTAGAGTGGCTCAAAGAACTCAGATAAATATCTTATTTACTAGATCACCAGTTTATTACAAAAGAATATCACTCAGGAACAGCCAGATGGAAGAGCTGCACAGGGTGAGGTGTGGGAAAGATCCTGGAACTTCTTCCATGTCCTCTCCAAGTGTACCATTCCCCTGAGTCTGCATATATTCCCCAACCTGGAAAAACTCCAAACCAGTCCTTCTGGGTCTTTGTGGAGGCTTCATTACATAAATATGGCTGATTAAATCATTGGCCATTGGCAATTGATTAAACCTCTAGCCTCTCTCCCCTCTCTTAGGGTCTGGGGCAGTGGGACTGAAAGTTCCAATCCTCCAATCATAGGGTCAGCTCCTGGCAACCAACCCCCATCCTTAGGTGCAATCTGAAAGTCCCTGCATTAGTATAACAATTACTCATAACACTTAGGAAATTCGAGGGTTTTAGGAGCTCCATGCCAGAAATAGGGATAAAGACCAAATATATATTTCTTATTATAAATCATAATATTGCATTATACTTCTAACTTCTTAATGTAGATGCTTAAGCAACTTATATTCAGTCATTATTTTCTTATATGTGCTTTTAAGTCTAAAAATTCCCCTTAGGGATGCCTGGAGGACTCAGTTAGTTGAGTCTGACTCTTGATTTCAGCTCAGGTCATGATACCAAGGTCTTGGGATCAAGCCCTGTGTAGGGCTCCATGTTGAGCATGGACCTGCTTAAGATTCTCTCTCTTCCTCTCCCCCCTGACCCTCCCTGCTCGCTCTCTCTCTCAAAGAAATAAAAATAAAATAATAAAAATAAATAAATAAATAAATAAAAATTCCCTTTAAATATAGATGTAGCTGCATATCAAAAAGTTTGAGAAGCTGCATTGAATTTGTCAGTTCAATATATTTTCTCATCACCATTAGTTATTTAAAATTTGTATTTCTGAATTTCCAGACATGGAATAATCTCTGGTTCTACTTTCATTCTTTTCTTTTTTTAATTGAGGGACATTGTATTAATTAATTGTTATGAATAGACTGATTGATATTAACTAGTTGATACTTTTACCCTACTCTGCTATATGATGAGAATCTTTTTTTAAATTTTATTTTAATTTTGTTATGTTATGTTAGTCACCATACAATACATCATTAGATTTTGCTGGGTGATCCACGATCCATTGTTTTCGTATAACACCCAGTGCTCCATGCAGTACATGCCCTCCTTAATACCCATCACCGGGCTAACCAATCCCCCCTCCCCCCTTCCCTCTAAAACCTGTTTGTTTCTCAGAGTCCATAGTCTATCATGGCTCATCTCCCCCTCTGATACCCCCCTTCATTTTTCCTTCTTACGATCTTCATTTTCTTTTGTTTGCTTTTTAACATATAATGTATTATTTGTTTCAGAGGTACAGGTCTGTGATTCAACAGTCTTACACAATTCACAGCACTCACCATAGCCCATACCCTCCCCAATGTCTATCACCCAGCCACCCCATCCCTCCCACCCCCTACCACTCCAGCAACCCTCAGTTTTTTTCCTGAGATTAAGAATTCCTCATATAAGTGAGATCATATGATACATGTCTTTCTCTGATTGACTTATTTTGCTTAGCATAATACTCTCTAGTTCCATCCAGGTTGTTGTAAATGGCAAGATATCATGGTTTTTTTGATGGCTGCATAATATTCCATTGTGTGTGTGTGTGTGTATATATATATATATATATATATATATATATATACCACATCTTCTTTATCCATTCATCTGTCGATGGACATTTTGGCTCTTTCCATAGTTTAGGTATTGTGGACATTGCTGCTATAAACATTGGGGTGCACGTACCCTTTCGGATCCCTACATTTGTCTCTTTGGGGTAAATACCCAGTAGTGCAATTGCTGGATCGTATGGTAGCTCTATTTTCAACTTTTTGAGAAACTCCCATACTGTTTTCTAGAGTGGCTGCACCAGCTTGCATTCCCACCAACAGTGTAGGAGGGTTCCCCTTTCTCTGCATCGTCACCCTCATCTGTCATTTCCTGACTTGTTAATTTTAGCCATTCTGACGGGTGTGAGGTGGTATCTCATTGAAGTTTTGATTTGGATTTCCCTGATGCCGAGGGATGTTGAGCACTTTCTCATGTGTCTGTTGACCATTTGGATGTCTTCTTTGGAAAAATGTCTGTTCATGTCTTCTGCCCATTTTTTGATTGGATTATTTGTTCTTTGGGTGTTGAGTTTGATAAGTTCTTTATAGATTTTGGATACTAGCCCTTTATCTAATACGTCATTTGCAAATATCTTCTCCCATTCTGTCAGTCGTCTTTTGTTTTTTTTGACTGTTTCTTTTGCTGTGCAAAAGCTTTTTATCTTGATGAAGTCCCAATAGTTCATTTTTGCTCTTGTTTCCCTTGTTTTGGTGATGTTTCTAGGAAGAAGTTGCTGTGGCTGAAGTTGAAGAGGTTGTTGCCTGTGTTCTCCTTTAGGATTTGGATGGACTCCTGTCTCACGTTTAGGTCTTTCAACCATTTGGAGTCTATTTTTGTGTGTGGTGTAAGGAAATGGTCCAGTTTCATTCTTCTGCATGTGGCTGTCCAATTTTCCCCGCACCATTTGTTGAAGAGACTGTCTTTTTTCCATTGGCCATTCTTTCCTGCTTTGTCAAAGATAAGTTGACCATAGAGTTGAGGGTCCATTTCTGGGCTCTCGATTCTGTTCCATTGATCTATGTGTCTGTTTTTGTGCCAGTACCATACTGTCTTGATGATGACAGCTTTGTAATAGAGCTGGAAGTCCGGAATTGTGATGCCGCCAGCTTTGCTTTTCTTTTTCAACATCCTTCTGTCTATTCGGGGTCTTTTCTGGTTCCATACAAATTTTAGGATTATTTGTTCCATTTCTTTGAAAAAAGTGGATGGTATTTTGATGGGGATTGCATTGAATGTGTTGATTGCTCTGGGTAGCATTGACATCTTCACAATGTTTGTTCTTCCAATCCATGAGCTTGGAACGTTTTCCCATTTCTTTGTGTCTTCCTCAATTTCTTTCATGAGTATTTTACAGTTCTCTGAAGACAGATTCTTCCTCTTTGGTTAGATTTATTCCGATGTACCTTATGGTTTTGGGTGCAATTGTAAATGGGATCGACTCCTTAATTTCTCTTTCTTCTGTCTTGTTGTTGGTGTATAGGAAGGCCACTGATTTCTGTGCATTGATTTTATATCCTGCCACTTGACTGAATTCCTGTATGAGTTCTAGCAGTTTTGGGGTGGAGTCTTTTGAGTTTTCCACATAAAGTATCATACCATCTGCAAAGAGTGAGAGTTTCACTTCTTCTTTGCTGATTTGGATGCCTTTGATTTCTTTTTGTTGTCTGATTGCTGTGGCTAGGACTTCTAATGCTATGTTTTTTTTTTTAAAGATTTTATTTATTTGAGAGAGAGAGAATGAGAGACAGAGAGCATGAGAGGGAAGAGGGTCAGAGGGAGAAGCAGACTCCCTGCTGAGCAGGGAGCCTGATGTGGGACTCGATCCCGGGACTCCAGGATCATGACCTGAGCCGAAGGCAATCGCCCAACCAACTGAGCCACCCAGGCGCCCCCTTCTAATACTATGTTGAATAGCAGTGGTGAGAGTGGACATCCCTGACATGTTCCTGACCTTAGGGGGAAAGCTCTCAGTTTTTCCCCATTGAGAATGATATTCGTTGTGGGTTTTTCATAGATGGCTTTTATGATATTGAGGTATGTACCCTCTCTCCCTATACTCTAAAGAGTTTTGATCAAGAAGGGATGCTGTACTTTGTCAAATGTTTTTTCTGCAACTATTGAGAGGATCATATGGTTCTTATTCTTTCTTTTATTAATGTGTTGTATCACATTGATTGATTTGCGGATGTTGAACCAACCTTGTAGCCCAGGAATAAATCCCACTTGGTCGTGGTGAATAATCCTCTTTATGTACTGTTGGATATTATTGGTGAGTATTTTGGTGAGAATTTTTGCATCCATGTTCATCAGGGATATTGGTCTGTAATTCTCCTTTTTGATGGGGTCTTTGATTTTGTGATCAAGGTAATGGTGGCCTCATAAAATGAGTTTGGAAGTTTTTCTTCCATTTCTATTTTTTGGAACAGTTTCAGAAGAATAGGTATTAATTCTTCTTTAAATGTTTGGTAGAATTCCCCTGGAAAGCCATGTGGCCCTGGGCCCTTGTTTCTTGGGAGATTTTTGATGACTGCTTCAATTTCCTTAGTGGTCATAGGTCTGCTCAGATTTTCTATTTCTTCCTGGTTCAGTTTTTGTAGTTGATACATCTCTAGGAATAAATCCATTTCTTCTAGATTATCTCATTTGCTGTCATATAGTTGCTCATAATATGTTCTTATAATTGTTAGTATTTCGTTGGTGTTGGTTGTGATCTCTCCTCTTTCATTCATGATTTTATTCATTTAGGGGGAGGAGCAAAATGGTGGAGGAGTAGGAGACCTCAATTTCTTCTGGTCCCAGGAATTCGGGTAGATAGGTATCAAACCATTCTGAATACCTATGAACTCAACAGGAGATTGAAGAAAAGAATAGCAGCAATTGTCTGAACAGAAAAGCAACCACTTTCTGGAAGGTAGGATGATTGGAGAAGTGAATCTGAGGCTATATTAAGGAAGATAGACTGCGGGGGGAGGGAGCCTCTTTCAGCTGGCTACTGGTAAGTGATAGAGAAGTAGAGCACAAAATCAGAACTTTTAGAAATTGGCTCTGCTGAGGGATGTCACTCCAGTGGCTACATGGGGGGGTGGAACCCTCCCTGGGACAGTGCGGTCTCAGGACCCTTAGGGTCACTGAAAGACCAGGGGCACCTGAGTTCGGCAGAGCTCCCAAGTATTGGAGCAGGGAAGCCAGCTGCAAAGACAAGGGTGAGGAGTGGGCTTGCAGCTCAGGGTTGTCATAAACTGTAACCCGAGGCACAGTCGGCCCACTGCCCTCAGAGCAGGGATACAACAAGTGGCAGATCCGGGGAGATTCCCCTTCCTCCCCGGGAGAAGGAGCACGGGAGCTCACCCCAGGAATCTGCTGGGTTCAGACACTCTAAAGGGGGTCCTGTGCCAGAGATAGAAATGCTCAGTCACAGGCCGGGGGAGCACGGGTTGTGGCCAGAGACCAGGGAGACGGGAGTGATTGACTGCTTTTCTCTGGGGGCACACTGAGGTGTGGGGCCCTGAGTTCTTGGCTCCTCCAGGGCAGAGATTGGGAGGCTGCCATTTTCACTCACCCTCCAACACTGTACAGAAAGCTTGCAGGGAACAAAAGCTCCCGAGAGCAAACTCAAGCCGATTACTTAGCCGGGCCGGCAAGGGCAGGGCAATTCTGCCTCCGGCAAACATTTGAGAATCATTGTGAGAGGCCCCTCCCCCCAGAAGATCAGCAAGAACAACCAGCCAAGACCAAGTTTACCGATCAAGGAGAACTCCAGCACTAGGGGAATACAGCACATAGAATTCATGACTTTTTTCCCCCTGATTCTTTAGTCTTTCAAGGTTAATTTTTTTTAATTTTCTTTTTTTTCTTTTTCTATTATTTTTTAATTTTTCTTTTTCCCTTTTTCAACCATCTTATCAATCCCCTTTTTTAAAATTTTTTTTATTTTTCATTTTTTGAGTCATATTCTATCCCTTCATAGTAGTTAACATTATTTTTGGTATATATATAGGTTTTTCTCTCTAAAATTTTGGGATACAGTTTCTAACAGACCAAAATATACCCTAAATCTCTAGTGTATGGCTTTGTTCTAGTCTCCTGCCTGATCAAATTCTCTCCCCCCCCTTTTAAAATTTCTTTCTTTTTTCAACCAACTTCTTATCTTATCGATTCCTTTTATAAAATCTTTTATAATTTTCATCTTTACACTCATATTCCATCCCTTCATCATATTTACCTTTATTTTTGTACATATATAAGTTTTTTTTCTTTAAAATTTTGGGAGGCAGTTTCTTCTAACAGACCAAAATATGCCCAAAATCTAGGGTGTGGCACTGATCCACTCATCAGCCTGATCATATCTGAGATTTGGGGTTTAAATCTAACAATCACCATCTTACTACTGCTTTCCTTTTTTCCAGTCCCTTTTATATCTTTTCCCCTCCCTGACTCCCTGCCCACTTTTTGGATTAAGTATTTTTTAATTATATCCTCTCCCCATGTAAGCTTGCTAGTTTCATGGTCTTTTATAATTCTTTTATTAGTCATTCAAGAAACATTTACATTCATCCAAAGCTTATCAAATGTATTATAAGTTAGTATTTTACCACTTCATACTAGGCAATGATCCCAAAACACTTTAACTGCATCTATCCTTCTCCTGACTTACATGCTACAGTTGCTGTATATTTTAATTTATTCCACAAAGTTAACATTTTAAATAAATTCAGAGTTAAATTAATTTCACACAATAAACATTTGTTTTTATTTATTTGTTCTTTGCAGTGCTCAACTTGGCATTTAGTGTTGGGACCTAGCAGTGTCAATTGACCCTATTTGAAACAGGAAGTGCAATTATTCAAGTGTGGATTTCAATCTCTATGAAGTTTGCTCTATTTTTTTCTCTTTCTGATTCACTTGCACTCCAGAGTGGAGGGCTTTAGAATGTAAGCTTTTAGGGTCTCAAACTAGAGCCTCTGCTGTTTATCAGAACTTCCCTTCCAATTAGACCCCAAACCCCAGTGTTTGTCTCCTTAAACCCCCTGACTCTGTGGAAGTTTCTGCTTAGCTTCTGGGCTTCTCAGGTACCACTCTTGGGATTGGCAGGCACCTGTCAGAGGAAAAATGGTCCCAAATTCTGGCTTTTAACTCTCAGAACTTCTTTCCTTTCCTGGATCATGGAACTTTCCATTTCTCACTGAGACATCTGAGAACTCTCAACACAGTGAGAAATGACCTGAGCCAAAACCAAGAGTCAGGGGCTTAACCAACTGAGTCACACAGGGGCCCGAGTCCTAATAATTTATAAGTGTTCTGTGTGTGCTTTTTTCCACATTCCTTGCTTTATCCTTACAATAACCCCATGAGGAATGTAATGTAATTGTTCTCATTGCTGTAACTCCCAGAATTGTGCAATTTGTTTATGTTACATCCACATAGAGCAAGATGGCATAATAATACTCTTGTTTCAATTCTTTTTTTTTTTTTTAAGTGACTCTTGGGGAAAAGAAGAACTTACAACACTTTTCATATAATATTAGAATAGGGATAAAGACAGTTTTAGAGTTTTAATTGCTCTCAAATTGGGGAGCTGGTTTACAAGGAAAAGTTAAGGCAATATGGTTAAGAGAGACAGGAAAGGTCACTGGCCTGGGTAGGTGTGGAGGTAATAGTAGGTCTTAAAAATCCTAGTAAAACCCAAAGTATAAAATAAATATGCACAAGCTCCATAAATATAATAAATGATGAATAAAATTTTAAATGGGAGAAAAGGGATGCATCTTCCTTCCAGAAGAATTCCAAATTATCTTTGTAAATATTTCCTTTCCAGGAGGTAGGGCTTGATTACTTGCCCTCAAGTGTGGGCTGGACTCACTTCCAATGCACAGAGTGTGGATAGGTAAAAGAGTAACTTTACAGTGGAAACACCTGGCAGATGACCTTAGCCAAATGATCAAGGTGAATGTTACCAGTCACAAATCATATTGATAGCACATGCACCTAAGATGGTGTGAAGAGAAGGGCACGCCGCCTCCATGGTATTCTTCCTTCAAACCCACAACCCCAAACTGGTCACAAGAAAAACATCAGACATCCCCAAAGTGAGGGAAATTCTACAAAATCTGTCCAGTACTCTTCCAAATCAAGGTCAGGGAAACAATACAAGACTAAGAAAACAGACATGACACTGAAGGTAGCATAGTTCCCTGGACTGAAACTTTGAACAGAAAATAGAAATTATTGGAAAACCTGGTGAAATCTGAGTAAATCTGCCCTTTAGTTCATGATAATTATATTAATGTTAATTTCTTAGTTTCAGTAAATTTACTACAGCTATGTAAGATGTTAATTTTAGGGAAAACCAGGTAAAAGATATCTAGGAATACTCCATACCATCTTTGCACCTTTTCATTAAATCTGAAATTATTCTGAAATAAAACATTAAAAAAAAGTCCTAGTAAAGTCCTAAGAAGTCCAAGAGTTCAGAGTTCCTAAAGTCTATTAACTGATAAGATGACCTACACAAGTGTGTGCCTGATGAAATAACACTTGCTCTGAGAGCATATATGCTCTAGGACAGAAACTAAGAACAACTTTAAAAAAATATTCCTGGAGTATGAGGAATAAAAGAAAAATTTAAATTAGAAATAGATGGACAACATGTTTCATTAATTGGAATAAAAAAATACACAGGCTGAAATTCAGTATTAAACCTGTTATTCAAATATTTTGTCATTGGAAGTGTTCATGAATCTACTGACAAGTGTCAAGTCTCCTGGCTGGAGAGACACCAGCCTTCCCAGGGTCTGTTCCATCTTCTACTCTGCTTGACCAATACAGCAGGGGATGAAGAACTAGTCATCATTAGCCATAGAATATAAAATATCATGAAGTTGGTAGTGTGGATGGAGAAGTGTAGGATGTGGTGGTGAATCCTGCAGACTCTCTAAAGGAAGCTCTCCCATGCCCAGCTCTCAGGGGCTGCAGTTTGGGCTGAACAGCGTCAGTCTTCAGGATTTCAGATGTGAGGGGCAGGTCTGGTTGATATGTGGGCTGGGTGCATTTGAATCATAGAAAGCCATAGAGATGTAGATAAAAACTGCAAATTATTACTTGTACTTTAGACACTAAAACTGCACTTTCCAAAATTAAATAATTAAATTAAATTAAATTAAATTAAATTATTAAATGGTGTACTAGGCAGTACAGAATAGAATATTTCCATCATACAGATAGTTCTATTAGACAGCCGTAAGATGTGGTTAGCATAACTGAAAACTTCTTAAGCCACATAAATAAAATGCAACTAAAAGTGTGGAGAAAGACAAGGATTTTCATTTGAATGAAGCACTGTGAGGGCCTCAGAGTGTACTGTACTTCAGAGCAATAGCCACCACTGTCCTGGCACGTGACAGGTGGTGACTGAGGGCAACGGGGCTGAGGAGCTTGCACACAGGTTTTCAAAATGTGGGAGCTACATGGACACATTGGTGAGGTCATGGAAGCATCACCCCCATGCTCTTGGGGCACCTGAAGGAGAAGCACCGTGAGAAGGGGCCATGATCTGAGCCATGTGGATGAATGTTGCCAGAATCCTTTCCATGTCCTTTTACTGCAGTTATCCAAGACAACGTTGGCTTCCTCTCTTCACAGGATGGAATTGTTATCTAGGGAAATCTGTTTGAGGAAGAATGGGACTTAGGTAGAAAATGTCACTAGGTTTCAGAATTAGATCGGGAAGAAAAAGAGCTACAAACTTCCTGGAAATTAGCCATTGGAAGGAGCTGTGTGTGCAGTTGGAAGATTAAGCATTTGCTGATACCTTGTAGATGAAGAAAGATCAGGAAAAGCTTAGTTAAGTGACTGTCTAGGGCAGTCTGCTCTCCTGTACACCTTCCTTCTGAGGCTGGGATGGAAGGGCAACACCTTCAGAGAGAAAGATCAGATTTTAACACAAAACTGGCTACCAACTGTAGATGTAGTAAGAATCGAGGCTATTTTATGCTTCCTGTTACCAGTTTGTTAGGTTTGTATTGTTTATTCCAAAATCATTAAAGTTGTAAATCAGATTTCTTTGCAGGAAAAACAGGAAGGTCATCAGTTGATTACAGAATTTCTAGGAGTAGGAGATTGAACATTTCCTTACATTTAAACAAATGTTTTCCAAAATGTGTTTACTACTTTAAATCAATTCTAGGTGATCCCCATCCCCACCCCCCCAACCATTTTCTTTCTTAGGAAGATAATTTGTCTAAAGCCACAACTCATGATGGGTTTCCAGGGAATCTTTCAGTTTGGGCAAGAAGGCTTACAAAAGGGATCTGGGAGTTTTAGGGACAGACAGAGTGTAGGAGGGGAAATTTCTTCTCAAAAGAGACCTGGCCACAAATGGTAAGTTTTCGGTATTTTTTGCTCTGTTTTGTTTTGTTTTAGTAAAAAATTGTGGTTATGCACTAAGGAAATTGTGTCAACGAAGGAGGAAATAATTATACCATTTATGTAGCAAAAAATTAAAATTAATGTTAGATATTTTTCCTGTGGAATTTATCTTCTGCATGCTTTCTTTTTTTTATAGATTTTTTTTTTATTTATTTGAGAGAGAGAGAGAATGAGAGATAGAAAGCACGAGAGGGAAGAGGGTCAGAGGGAGAAGCAGACTCCCTGCTCAGCAGGGAGTCCGACGTGGGACTCGATCCCGGGACTCCAGGATCATGACCTGAGCCGAAGCCAGTCGCTTAACGAACTGAGCCATCCAGGCGCCCTATCTTCTGCATGCTTTCAGTTTAAAAGGAATCTCCTTAATGGTTTTGTGCATTGTTGTTGGGTTGCTATCAGGAATTGGTTTCTGTTTTGCTCAGTTCATTACAATGACTTATGGATTCAGTAACCTCCAAATTTTTTACCCACTTAACTGATTTCTTGTGGACTAGGGCAACTGTTTTATCCCTAACTTATTTTTGCTTTATTTTGTAAATGATCCTAAAATTCCTTAGATTAGTACAGTTACTTGTAACAGGGGTGTTTGACATATGTCATTCCAATCAATTGGAAGTAGAATTCATGTATATGTTCATGTGTATGAGTCTTTTTATTCACACCAAACTCTACCAGGACAAGGAGTTTACAGCCTCCTTTCCTACTCTTAATTTGCTCTACTGTTATGTTCTCAGCCCCCAGAAAAAAGCCTGGCATATACTTAAATGTTCAGTCAATATTTATTTAATGAATTAAAGAAAGAACAAATAAATGACCAAACCTCAAGAGACTCAAAAATTTTCTAAGATACAGATGTAAGACTTATTACATTTAACTTACAAATGTCATTTGAAAGGGGACTGATTTGTAGACAGCTACACTTCCAGCTATGGCACCACACGTGTGGTGGGTTCTGTGAAATCCATAACACCCCTGGGCAAACAATCCATAACACCCCTGGGCAAACAATCCATAACACCCCTGGGCAAACAACCCATAACACCCCTGGGCAAACAATCCATAACACCCCTGGGCAAACAACCCATAACACCCCTGGGCAAACAACCCATAACACCCCTGGGCAAACAACCCATAACACCCCTGGGCAAACAACCCATAACACCCCTGGACAAACACCCCCCAACCCTGACACCTCCAGCTGGAGCCTCAGTCTCAACATGACCCAGACCGAACTGTGCACTCAGTACCATCCATTGCAAATTTGTGTTGTCTGTCTCTGTGAATGGCACCATCTCTCTCCTCCTGGTCACACCTCCTCGTTTGGTTGATCCTGGTCAACCCCATGCTAACTCTATCATTCCACCCCTCTCCATCCTCACTGTTCCTGCCTTTGTTCAGGTCACTAACACCCTCCACCATCTTGGTGACATCATGCTTTGATACACTCTCCTGTGACTCTCATTGGGGTTTAGGGAATTTTCCTAAATGCCATTTAACCACATCACTGTCACATTCAAAATCCTTCCCTTACTGGAAAAACAAGACAGTTCTTCAGTGTGGCCCACATCGTAGGGGTTTGCCAATTAACTACTGCTGCCTTGTCTCCTTTCTGCCTTTGGCACCCAAACCTTAGTACCCACTTGTCTCGTGGAACACGTTTCTGTTCATCCATCTTAACATTAACTTTCTATATGCTCTACTGTGGGGTAAGGCAAATACTCCCTTCATTGCTATCTAGCAAAGATATGTAGGATCTTATGCTTTTATTTTTTAAGGTAAAATTTAAAATAAATTTTTCAAATCCACCTGGATTTGAACTAGGAGGCTGGTACTCAGAATACACCCCATTGGCCTCCACCCAGACATGTGGCTCTGCTAAGAGAGTGGACCCCAGGTCACTGTCCTGAACCCAAGCACTCCTGCAGCCAGCAGCTCAATAGGCCAGTGTCAGTGACTATCTATTGAATATCATCCAGTCCCATGTATGTCACCGCATTTTGCAGACGCACACTTCTGTGCATGTGGTGTTTCTTCCGTGTGTGTCTTGTGCTCGGCAGGTTGAACCCATTTCACTTGCTTTCTTTTTGAAGGACTTTAAAACTTCTCTTCTGAAGTTGGATCTTTTCGCCATTTTCTGGCATGAGAATGGATTTACATGTCTTTTTGTAACCCATATTTTTAAACATTTTAAGTGTTTTGGAAATAGGAACTAAAAGTTTATGCTCTCTGCCACCTCGATGTAATCTAGATTTCTATAAACATCATGATTTAACCGATTTTCCTGACTCCATTTTGCATTGTGTTCTTGGTCAGTAAGAGATGATTTGAAATAAGCCTATTTCTGTCTTTCTTCTCATGCCCCGCCCCGCCCCCAGGTTTTGGTGAGGTAATATAGAATGTGATTCTTCAATTATTAACTCTTTTTTTTTAATTTTTTAATTTTTTTAAATCTTTTTTTTTTAAAGATTTTATTTATTTATTTGAGAGAGAGAATGAGAGATAGAGAGCACGAGAGGGAAGAGGGTCAGAGGGAGAAGCAGACTCCCTGCCGAGCAGGGGGCCCGATGCGGGACTTGATCCCGGGACTCCAGGATCATGACCTGAGCCGAAGGCAGTTGCTTAACCGACTGAGCCACCCAGGCGCCCCAATTATTAACTCTTTTTTTCTGAAATATTAAACAAATGTGTTAAATTTTACAAGTACATTTTAAACAATTGTTTAAAGTTAACTATATCTTTTTAACATACTTTGATATTGGTATTTCTTACATCATTTCTTGGGTGTTTCCCTCAGGTTAATTTTTGGTTTTACTCAGACAACTGGTTTCATGTAAAGACTATGTGGCATATTCTTTGAGGTTTTGAGTGTTCAAATATAGATTAATTTTGGCCTTATCAGAGAATGATAACTTGACTGATTAAAAAACTTTGGGATGATAAGATCAGAATTGCGAGGTATTTCCCCACAGCCTTACATGTGATGTATCTGAAGCCAGTGCCATTCTTCTTTGAAAGTAGCCAGTATTTTGTCTGAAACTTTGTAAGATTTTTCTTTACCCCTAGAATTCAGAAATAGTACCAAGACAAGAGGGGGTGTGGGCCTTTTCTAATAATTGGTCACTATTCTTTGAGTCCTCTCTATAGGAGAAGTCAGGGTTTTAGGTTGGTTTTAGGTTTAGGTTTTGTTTTCTCTGAGGGACTTCTGTCTTTGACATCTTTGTGCTTGGTAAATGTCTTGGCAGCAGGTGGGTTCTGACGCAATGTCAGTTGGATGAATCCAGGAAAACCAAACAAAGCAGCAGTATTCCAGCTGGCTTCAGTCTGCACTGGCCAGCATCCATGAGGGGAAGAAAAATAAAGACTCCACATGGTAATTAAGTCTCCCAGCAACACACCAGGCTGCGAGCATTCCTTCCCTGCTCCAGTGGAACTCCTCTCGGTGAGACACCAGCCAGGGGCACCAGTGCTCCCAGACCATGAGCTGAGCGCCCTTCACACCCAGAGTGAGGCTTGCCCTTGGATTTCTAGACTAATTGGGCGTGGGGGGTCCAAGGCCCCCGTGTGTCCACTCATTCCACTCGAGTGAGAATTACCTGTCCCCCTGCTGCCAGGGCAAGCCCACCTCGGACCCCTTCAACAGTGGCAGGTGGTCTGATGTTGGAAGCTGGCCACAAGGGACTTTCCTTCGATTATCAGGCCTCCTGTATTGCTACAGATGCCCTTGTCATGGTGCTGGTACAGCTGCTCCCCAGATGCCCCGTGTCTTCTGACACTGACTTGAGAGGAACAGAATGAAGAGACAGAGCGGGTGAGGGAAGGGAGAGAAGGCAGGGGAGCAAGAGGGGGCAAAGCAGTCTCAAGAGGGAAAAATGGGGATAAATAGAGGGTGAGGTTGTGGGGGGACCACAGAGAGGGAGGAAGAGCTGCAGCAGCTGCAGGACGAGGGGCTGCTGGAAAGGCCACGGGCACCGTGGCGTGCACCTTCCATCTCCTTTCTTTAAAGAAGAGGACACTGAGAACCCAAGTGTGGACCTGATTCCTCCAAGGCCAGAAGGATCTCCGTTTTCCCGCTGGCCCAGACTGAAGCCAGGACCCCTCTGACAGAGGGTGTGCATAGGGGCAGTCGGGGGTGCAGGGAGACAATGTGGAAGCTAGAGAGTGGCAGAGAGGGAGAGGAAGTGAGAGCCCCGTGGGGCTGCCCCGAGGAGGCAGGAGGGTTTCTCTGACAGGGAAGTGGGCAGAGAGGGAGGTCTGCCTGTCTGCGGCAGGGGGAGTCAGATGAGAGCAGGAGGGTTTGGAGGGCAGTGATCTGAATCCTGTTGAGGCATCCTTCATCTGACTGAGCCGCAATGCTGCTCCTGTTGCTGCTGCTCTTCAAAGGATGTCTCCAGTGTGGAGCAAGCCTAGACGGTAGGACAAGCCCTGGGAAGACTTCTGATGCTGGGCACAGTGGGGTGAGGTTCTGGGAGGACCTGCAGGAGGGAGTACTACTCCCATAGGATGCCCTTGGAGTCTGCATGCCAGGCTGGTTCCAGGCAAAACATCTTGCCACAGCTCATTTTCTGTTTCTAGTTTTGGGAAGAGGAAGCAGGCCCGGAGAACAGGGTGGGCTATGGGAATGTGTGCAGTCTGTGTAACTGTCTCCATGGTTCCTCGCCCATGCTCATGTACTCTCTCCATGTGGCCTGGCCTCTCAGCACCCCAGGTCCCAGGACCCCCTGATCCTGCCACAGAAGAGGTCCTCTCTTTCCGCATCCTCCACACTTCCTCCTTTGCCAACAGTAGTTGGGCATCCTCGGAGGCCTCAGGCTGGCTGGATGATCTGCAGACTCATGGCTGGGACAAGGTCCTGGGCACCATCAGCTTCCTGCGGCCCTGGTCCCAGGGGAATTTCAGCTCCGAGGATCTGAAGATCCTGAAAAATCTGTTCCTACTCTACTTCCACGGCTTCGTCATTGAGGTGCAGGCCTTTGCGCACCAGTTTCAGTTTGAATGTGAGTTCCTTGCTCCATGCCAATCTCTGCCTGCAAGCTCCAATTTGCTTCCAAAGGGGCTCTGACCTCACCCAGCCTTTCTGGACTATTCCCTGTCCCCCTCGGGCTCCTGCTCTCTCTCCTGCCTCACGATTCATCACCGTCCCCACTCCACCCACCCACCCACCCTAGACACAGATAGGCTGGCAAGGACGCATCCCTCCACACTGCCATATACACTTTCGTGTTCTGGCTCCCCGCAATAGTGTCCCCCTGTGATCTTCTGCCCACCACCCCTGGCCCCAGACATGGCCTCTCCAGCCAGGATTCTGCCCTCCCTTCTCCTGGCCTGAGAGTCTACCAGGCCCACCTGTACCTAACCATTCCCAAGTGAGCCCTTCCAACCGGGTCCCCAACTTCCCAACACCTTCCCATCTAGCCCCTCCCCATCAATTATTTCTAAATACGTTCTTATCTTCACATTTTCTTCCCACAAATTCCCTCCCCTCCCCCACCGAACTCCAGCATGCTGTGTGATTCCAGAGCAAATCTCCTAGACTGCTTACTTTCCTTCCCTGTAATTGTTTCCACATGGCTTCTGTCCACCCCCAGACCCCTTCGAGCTCCAGGTGTCAGCTGGCTGTACGGAACATGCTGGGAAGGCCTCAGGAAGCTTCTTGAATGGGGCTTATCAAGGCTCAGATTTTCTGAGTTTCCAAGGAAACTCCTGGCAGCCATCTCCAGGAGCTGGAAGTCGGGCTCAGAAGGTCTGTGCAGTGCTCAACAACTACCTAGATATTAAGGAAATTGTGCAGACCCTTCTCAGCCACACCTGCCCTCTGTTTCTGGCAGGAATCCTTGAAGCAGGGAAGTCAGAACTGGAACGACAAGGTGAGTTTTCCCAGTGCTTTAAGCTTCATATTCCACTCTTTGCCATCCCTTTGAAACATACACTGAGAGGCTAGAGGGTGGGATATGTGGGGTTTAGGACTGTTCCTTAGACAAGAGAAAGAAGTGGTTACTCCAACTGCTAAGACCACCGAGTCACTGAGCTTGGTCCCAGGTGCCCCTAAGTGCCTTGTCTCCTCATCTTCTCTCCAGTGAAGCCCGAGGCTTGGGTGTCCAAAGGCCCCAGTCCCGGTCCCGGCCGTCTGCTGCTGGTGTGCCACGTCTCCGGCTTCCACCCAAAGCCTGTGTGGGTGATGTGGATGCGGGGTGAGCAGGAGCAGCGGGGCACCCAGCGAGGCGACGTCCTGCCCCATGCTGATGAGACGTGGTATCTCCGAGTGACCCTGGATGTGGCGGCCCGGGAGGCAGCTGGTCTGTCGTGCCGAGTGAAGCACAGCAGTCTGGGAGGCCAGGACATAATCATCCACTGGGGTGAGAAAGAGCTGGAGTTTGGCCAGGAAGCAACAGTCCTGGGGCTGCTGAGGGGGGTGCTTGGGAGATGGGTGGGAACACTAGGCACGAGCGCATGGAGGCGGGAGGATCCAAACAAGGAAGGGCAGAGAATGATCACCGTTAAATTTCAAGAAATGGAAGGAAGGGATTGGAGTACTAAAGAGAAAAGGAAGAAGGATCTGGTCATTTGGGTAAGAGACGGGGTGGGGGATTGGGGACACAGACTCAGAAGGAATTGAGATGAAGTCTTCAGAACACGCAGATGAAAATTCTAGGAAGGAGAAGTGTTGATGGTGGTGGCGGCATGGAGAGCCTTGTAGACTGACATCCTTGGTTTACGCCCAAGGAGGTGGAAACTCAGTCCTGCTGACACTGCTCTGTCTGGTGGTGATAGTTACCCTGCTCCTGCTACTTGTAAGGCACTCCTGCTTTAAAAAGCACAGGTGAGCCTCTTCTTGTTCTGTTTCTTCAATTTCTTATCAACTCATTCTTCTTTCCTCCACCCTCCCCGTTCTCTCTCTGACTTCCCTTCCTTGGGATGAAAATCTTCTTCTTTTCCCACAGCTCAAATTGGAAGGCCCTGGCGCCCCTTGCCCCCAGTCCTGACTCCCCCATAGGGACCGACACCCAGGGACCCAGGACTCCTGGACACCAGCTCTACATGCCACAGGAATCGTGGATCAAGAATAGATTTTTAAAGAAATGGAAAACAAGCCTAAACCAACTCTGGCAACATTAGTTTTACCTCACACACAAAATCCTTTTCTGCTTCTTAAACATGGTTTATACCTATAACAAAGCATAATTTTGATAAAGTGGCTTGTTGTGGCAGAAATCTTGACCCCTTTGGAAACTTGTTTTATTTTTTCCCCCATCTTCTAGCAATATCTTTTCTGCTTTGGCCACATGTTCATTGCTGCTGATCCTTCAGACTCTAATTCAGATGCTTCTTTCTCATGGAATCTTCCTTGCCTTGCCCAACTGAAAGCTCTTCTGTACTTCCAAAATTGAATGGATCATCCTAAATACGTTCATCTCTTCCTACTCTGAACAGTGGTTTTTCAGATTTTTGTTTTTCTGTTTTTTTCTCAGTTGCTTGAAAGCAGGATGTAAGTGTTTATAATGGCACCTATGACCCAAACAAAGCCTGACCTGGATTCAGGGCCAGCTTCATGGGCATGTCATCTATGCAGTGCTTGCTGTCTTGAAATCCTTAATAAAACTTGGAGATACTGGGGGGCCTGGGTGGCTCAGTTGGTTAAGGTCACGATCCTGGAGTCCCGGGATCGAGTCCCGCATCGGGCTCCCTGCTCAGCGGGGAGTCTGCTTCTCCCTCTGATCCTCCCCTGCCTCATGTGCTCTCTCTCTCTCTCATTCTCTCTCTCTTTCAAATAAATAAATAAATAAATAAATAAATAAATAAATCTTTAAAAAAAATAAAACTTGGAGATACTGTATTTTCATTCTGGACTCACCCCACAAAATATGTAGCTGGTTCAGCATAAAGTGTTTCTCATTAAATTCTGCCTGAAATAAATTTTTGTCAAATCAAGTGATGTTTTCTTAATCCTCTCCCCTTTGACATCACTGCATCATCTGACTGTGTTCTTATTAAAACCCTTTCTGTCTCCCTGTGTCTCTAACCAGAGGTTGGGGGAGGGGTAGTTGTGTGCTCCAGACTGCCCAGTGATTGGGGTGTCTCTGTGTCTTCAGAGACATTTCAAGAAAATAATAATACAGGAGATGTCTCCCATCAGAGTGAGGACCGAGCATTCCCAATTCTCTGAGAGTGTGTGTGACCACATTTGTCTTCACGTGGCAGGTACTCAGGGAAGAAATTCCTACTTTGAGTGGTCCGGAAGAGAACATGGGGACAGAGGGTGGGCAGAGCCAAGGCAGCGAAGGAAAAGAGTGCTTAGATGCTATGTGTTTACTTTTCTTTATTGGTTCAGTTTATTATTATTATTATTAGCATTATTATTTACAGTTTTTCTGTAACTTTTTAAAATATGGATTTTAAAATTATCTACTTAACTTTGAGACACATTGACTGAGACTGTTGGAGAGTGGGAAGCCGTTAAGGTTTAGAGTTCATGCAGATGTCTAGCTGACACCTCCCCTTAGGTGGGATAACTGAGCAGACTGCAGATTTCTTAGTGGAAATGCATCACTCCTTATATTGGTCACTTTCAAGTTAGGACACAGGGTTCCATGACCCCTTACTCAGGCCATAGACTTACCCACGAATAAGGTATTGGGGTCAGGCTTCCCCTACCAAGAGTCCATCAGCTTCTGCGTGACATGTTCAGACTGCTTACAGAGAAGAGTCCAGGGAGGAAGGCAGGACTTTACAGGGCTGTTTGAAGCCCTCTGTGATGAAGTTCAAGGTCCCCTCACATGGCACAAGGCCGCAGGCGGTGACCTCTATCAAAATGAAGAGACTCACATAAGGACTTCTCAGTTCCTAGCACAAGTGTGTGATGCAAATATATTTCAGGTGTTTCTCATTTGGGTGGACTTCTCCCCACTAGTCTAATTTTTTGGTCACAAGAATTCTTGAACCCCTAAGATGCCTCAATCACACTTCTCAGGTTCCATTTCCCCCCCCCCCCCCCCACTGTGTGTTGTGCTTCTATGATGCTAGGCTTTCTGTCCTTCAGTTGTGCCAAGCTTCTTCTCAGCTCGAGGCCTTTATTTTAACTCTTCCCTCCACCCAGGGCCATTCTTCATTTACCTTGGTCTTCCACGGATGACTTCAGGACAACCTTCAGCTCCCCAGCTCAAGCATCATCCTCATAGAGAGGCCCTTTGTGGTCAGTGTAACCAAAGTGGCCAGTCTCCCTCAGTCACATTCTATTCCAATGTTCTTTAGTTATTTGTGTTGAATACTGGACTGAGCTGAAATTATCTCATTTGCTTTTATGTAGTTAATGCCCTTTTCACCTACAATGTAGACACTGAGGCATCATGTATATTATCTGTCTTGATCACATGGATATCCCAGTGTGTAGATTGTAGCTGGACACATAGTGGGTGACTAAAATTATGTTTGATGAATGAACAAATGCCATCAACTTCGACTTTTCAGAAAAGATCTTAGAGATCCCAATTCTCTAGTAAGCCATTGGTTTTCAGGAACTGACATGTTTCCAAAGTGCTGGTGTCACTGAAGGACATAAGTGGATCATTGATATTGTGGCAGTATGGTCACTGGTGGCTCTCTCTTTCCTTCAGGTTATTGGCTTTATAAGTGTGGCAAGAGCCTAAGATGCAGATAGGAAGGAAGTCAGGAGGGAGGAGATCTCAGAAGATCTTGTCAGAGTCCTTCATACTGCGAGTGAGGAGGCCAGTTAACCACAAAGTCCTGCTCCTGGTTTCTCTGCTGCTGAATTGTACTGATCCTCAGAGAATCTTTCAGGGAAGGATGATTGTTGAATACAGAGATTTTCAGGAAACTTTGGGTTCCTAAACACGATACCCTAACACATCTTAGCTCTATTCTGACAAGGTCCTGTAGTTGAGTAGTGGGTGTATGTTTGGGTGAGGCACAAGATATACACCAAAGGAGATGGACCTGGGCTGCCTACACATATGCATCCTCTCCCCCAACCCCAAAAATTGGCATAAATGGGCTCAGAGAGAGCCCCAAGGGTAAATGACTATGTTGCCAGATATGCCACCTTAATAGGGTTTGGGGAAGTTTTACATATTGGTTCAGGAGATTGTCAGAAAACCTGTGTCATCCCCATGGTGTAGACCTTCATTCTGGGTGATCTAATGTATTTTAAGCTCCTGGGTGAGGACCTAGTATTTAAGAGCAAAGTGTGTCACCTTATCACCCCCGAAGAGAGGTGTCATCTATTACTGTTAACTGTGTAATTCTGGCTGAACCCCTGGAACATGGGCTTATTTCTCTGGAGGGCCAGGTGTTCGCAATAGTGAGGAATAACCCTCTCCAGTCCTGCCAGCTGTAACACCAAGAAGGGGAGATGCTTTGCTGCTAGTACAAACCAGGAACCCACTGTATCTTGTTGTGCGCACAAATGTGGTAGAAATATTACGAGATAATTTGGAAGCAGAGATGGAGGCACGATTCTTGGTTGTGGGTGAATTCTCCAGGAGTAGCAGTGATTGTTGGAGGAGGCTGCAGTAGGACTGGTGGAATCAGCATGTGCTGGGCCAAGCTCAGCAGCCATATGCCCTCGGCCAACCATGGCTGAGAGAATGCCTGTCTGCTGTCTACCTAAGAAACGAAGAAAGCCGAGGGTGTGGACAACTTGGTTAAGTGGAGCCCCATCCACTGGGACAGGATCCAGGCTCCCGGAATGTCACTTGCTGGTGATGAAGAAAGATATCTAGGCAGAACATGCTCTGGAACCTGTGTTCAGTTGGGGTAGGAGGTGTCGTGATCCCAGAGTTGTAGATCGAGCCCCATGTTGGGCTCCACACTCTGTGGAGTCGGCTTTGGATTCTCTTCTCCCTCCCCCTTTTGCCCCTCCCCATTCTCTTGCACGCGCTTTCTCTTTCAAATAAATAAGTAAGTAAGTAAGTAAGTAAGTAAGTAAGTAAGTAAGTAAATAAATAAATAAATAAATAAATAGGAGAAGTACCTATTTTATGGTATGGTTACACCTGATTAAATACTAACAAACATTCAAATGGAGCCTGCTGTACAGAAGACACTCTCCTACATGCTTTATACATATTAACTCTTGTGATCCTCAGAACAATTCTGAGGCAAACATCATTATTCCCATTTTATAGATAAGGATACCAAGGTCACATAACTAGTAAGCATTGTAAGCAGTTTTGCTTCCAAACCCATACTTAACCATTACATTACACACTCAACAAATAATTATTGGAAGCCCTACCTTGTGACAGGTAATGAAATGCAGCAGAGACACAAGGCGAAATCCCTTATGCACTGAACTTCCATGATAATGGAGTACATAGTGGGGAACATGGTAGGAGGTGGAGCCTGTGAGTTGGGGTCAGATCCTAAAGGGGCTTCACAGGGCACTGCACATGGACTGAAAGTCATTGGAGAATTTGGAATAAATGAATAGCAGCTATTGGTAAAAGGAGATGAGCTCTCAAGCACACATGCTTTCTGACCTCACCACTGGAGGACTACAAAATGGGATGCAATTGCATGCCCACTCACACCACAGTGACCCTGGTCTGCTTCTCTGCACTGACACTAACTGAAAGTCTGCCTCAGCGATGCTCATAAACCACTTTGCAGCAGTGCTTACCAAGTACACCTGACTAGTTTTTCCTCTCCAGGTCACGCCCCCATTTGCCACCTGTCTGCTGCCCACGGGGTTACCTGGAGCAGCTTCAGGACCTCCACGGCTGCTGGTACCCAAAGCTTCCCACCAGTTCTCAGGTGCCTGCACGGAGGGATGCTCCGTGTGGAGGCAGGGGGTATGGCTCCTTCCCCTGTTGTTTGTCTCAGGTGGCACCCAGTTCCAGAAGTTGCCTTGCTTGTGTTTAATCTCCTAAAGCCTCTTGTGTACAACAACGTCAGCTCTGGCTCTCACCCATGTCTTGGGATTTGATAAAGACTCTCTTCACAGCTTTTTCTTCAGTGTCCTTCAGCTGTCCATATTAGTTAGTAACATCATCACAGGACATGAAATGCTACAGGGTGCAGTGGATTCACATAAACTCAGTTATTTATGTTTTCTTCTAGAATAAAAATGGAGGAAGGAAAGACTAAGAATAAAAGTATGAATAAAGACAAGGATTAAAGAAAGAAAGATTCAGTTGAGTATATTTGGGAATAAAATTCTAATTATTTTACCAGGGAATGTTTAAGTCTATAGCTTCCATGTTGACTTTAATTTTTTAAACATATATTTTAAACAAATTATTACTGGAAGCCAACCTTGTGATAATTAACGAACCCAGCAGAAACACAAGGTAAAATCCCTTATACACAGAATTTCCACAATACTGGAGGGCAGGGGAGACAGACAGTAAGCAAATAAAAATACTTTCTGTGACATAATGACACATGATACTATTTCAAACTGATGTGGGGAAGGGGATCAGAGAGAGGAAAATGGGCTATGATTGCAAAGACAGTGCACAGAACGGGCCCCTCTGAGAAGGTGGCTTTTGAGAGAAGACCTAAAACAAGAACCAGAACCACGCCATGCAGTGTCCGGGGGAAGAGCTTTCATTCCAAGCAAAGGAACTGCTGGTGAAAGCAATGTTATACTGGGTGTATTCTTAAAAACTGTTAGAACTCCAGCGTGGCCGGCTGTATGGAGTACATGGTGGGGAACATGATAGGAGATGAGGCCTTTGAAGAAAGTAGCCTACTTTCTTCTTCTTCTTCTTCTTCTTCTTCTTCTTCTTCTTCTTCTTCTTTTTTTTTTAAGATTTTATTTATTTATTTGGCAGAGACAGACACAGCGAGAGGGAACACAGCAGGGGGAGCGGGAGAGGGAGAAGCAGGCTCTTGCGGAGCAGGGAGCCCAATGTAGGACCCTGGGCCCTGGGACAATGACCTGAGCAGAATGCAGACGCTTAACAAATGAGCCACCCAGGTGCCCACCTACTTTTTTCTTGACACAAAATGAAGCAAACACCTCCCTTAAAGGAAATTCTTTTTTTTTTTTTTTTTTTAAATGTAGAATCTGGGTTCCGGGACATATATGGCATTTTGGTGGTAAGCAAAGGTGTTGCTACTAGTGCTTGGGGGATGCTTTCAATATGACAGAGATTAAGAATACTTCCTAAGTCTTTTAACATACTGAGTTCAAACCGACCTCAAAATAAATAAAAACTTCAAGTGCTACCATTTTAATAAAGGAGAAATGCATACACACACATAATATAAACTCTTGTTAATTTTCCTCTTGGATTTACCTTCTTAGTATTTCATTAGTTTTTCTAATTTCAGGTGTCTTATGCTTCATAATTGGCTGTGTATTTAATGCATAAATACATAGAAAGATTGTGAGTGTTTAAGGTTTGAAGAATACAGTTTGATGTATTTATGTTACTAAGATGACTTCAAGTCTTTACAAACTTTAAAGTTTATAAAACTCACTTCATTTTATTTATTTTATTTTCAATTTTTTTACTATTATGTTATGTTAATCACCATACATTACATCATTAGTTTTTGATGTGTGTTCCATGATTCATTGCGTATAACACCCAGTGCTCCATACACTGTGTGCCCTCTTTAATACCCATCACTAGGCTAATGCATCCTCCCACCACCCTCCCCTCCAGGACACTCAGTTTGTTTCTCAGAGTCCATAGTCTCTCATGGTTTGTCTCCCCCTCCGATTTCCCCCCTTCATTCTTCCCTTCCTGCTATCTTCTTTTTTTTTTTTTTAACATGTAATGTATTATTTGTTTCAGAGGTAGAGGTCTGTGATTCAACAGTCTTACACAATTCACAGCGCTCACCATAGCACATACCCTCTCCAATGTCTATCACCCAGCCACCCCATCCCTCCCACCCCCCACCACTCCAGCAACATTCGGTTGGTTTCCTGAGATTAAGAGTTCCTCATATCAGTGAGGTCATATGATACATGTCTTTCTCTGATTGACTTATTTCAATCAGCATAACACCCTCCAGTTCCATCCACATCACTGCAAATGGCATGATCTCATTCCTTTTGATGGCTGCATAATATTCCAGTGTGTATATATACCACCTCTTCTTTATCCATTCATCTGTCAATGGATACCTTGGCTCTTTCCATAGTTTGGCTATTGTGGACATTGCTGCTATAAACATCGGGGTGCACATAACCCTCCAGATTCCTACATTTGTGTCTTTGGGGTAAATACCCAGTAGTGCAATTGCTGGGTCGTATGGTACCTCTATTTTCAGCTTTTTGAGGAAGCTCCATACTGTTTTCCAGAGTGGCTGCACCAGCTTGCATTCCCACCAACAGTGTAGGAGGGTTCCCCTTTCTCCACATCCCCGCCAACATCTGTCGTTTCCTGACTTGTTAATTTTAGCCATTCTGACTGGTGTGAGGTGGTATCTCATGGAGGTTTTGATTTGGATTTCCCTGATGCCGAGCGATGTTGAGCACTTTTTCATGTGTCTGTTGGCCATTTGGTTGTCTTCTTTGGAAAAATGTCTGTTCATGTCTTCTGCCCATTTCTTGATTGGATCATTTGTTCTTTGGGTGTTGAGTTTAAGAAGTTCTTTATAAATTTTGGATACTAGCCCTTTATCTGATAATGTCATTTGCAAATATCTTCTCCATTTTGTCGGTTGTCTTTTGGTTTTGATGACTGTTTCTTTTGCCGTGCAAAAAATGTTTATCTTGATGAAGTCCCAATAGTTCATTTTTGCTCTTCCTTCCATTGACTTTGGCGATATTTCTAGGAAGAAGTTGCTGCGGCTGAGGTCGAAGAGGTTTCTGCCTGTATTCTTTAGGATGTTGATGGACAATGTCTCACATTGAGGTCTTTCAACCATTTGGAGTCTATTTTTGTGTGTGGTGTAAGAAAATGGTCCAGTTTCATTCTTCTACATGTGGCTGTCCACTTTTCCCAACACCATTTGTTGAAAGGACTGTCTTTTCCATTGGACATTCTTTCCTGCTTTGTGGAAGATGAGTTGACCATAGAGTTGAGGGTCCATTTCTGGGCTCTCTATTCTGTTCCATTGATCTATGTGTCTGTTTTTGTGCCAGTACCATACTGTCTTTTATTTTTATTTTTATTTTTTAAAGATTTTTATTTATTTATTTGACAGAGAGAGACACAGCAAGAGAGGGGACACAAGCAGGGGGAGTGGGAGAGGGAGAAACAGGCTTCCCACAGAGCAGGGAGCTCGATGTGGGGCTCGATCACAGGACCCTGGGATCATGACCTGAGCCGAAGGCAGACATTTAATGACTGAGCCACCCAGGCGCCCCAGTACCATACTGTCTTGATGATGATAGCTTTGTAATAGACCTGGACGTCCGGAATTGTTATGCCACCAGCTTTACTTTTCTTTTTCAACATTCCTCTGGCTATTTGGGGTCTTTTCTGGTTCCATACAAATTTTAGGATTATTTGTTCCATTTCTTTGAAAAAAGGGGATGGTATTTTGATGGGGATTGCATTGAACGTGTAGATTGCTCTAGGTAGCATTGAGATCTTCACAATATTTGTTTTTCCAATCCATGAGCATGGAACGTTTTTCCATTTCTTTGTGTCTTCTTCAATTTCTTTCATGAGTATTTTATAGTTTTCTGAGTACAGATCCTTTGCCTCTTTGGTTAGATTGATTCCTAGGTATCTTATGGTTTTGGGTGCAATTGTAAATGGGATTGACTCCTTAATTTGTCTCTCTTCTGTCTTGTTGTTGGTGTACAGGAATGCCACTGATTTCTGTGCATTGATTTTATATCCTGCCACTTTACTGAATTCCTGTATGAGTTCTAGGAGTTTTGGGGTGGAGTCTTTTGGGTTTTCCACATAAAGTATCATACCATCTGCAAAGAGTGAGAGTTTGACTTCTTCTTTGCTGATTTGGTTGCCTTTAATTTCTTTTTGTTGTCTGATGCTGTGGCTAGGACTTCCAATACTATGTCGAATAGCAGTGGTGATAGTGGACATCCCTGCCGTGTTCCTGACCTTAGGGGGAAAACTCTCCATTTTTTTCCATTGAGAATGATATTCACTGTAGGTTTTTCATAGATGGCTTTTATGATATTGAGGTATGTATCCTCTAACCCTATACTCTGAAGAGTTTTGATCAAGAACAGATGCTGTACTTTGTCAAATGCTTTTCCTGCATCTTTTGAGAGGATCATATGGTTCTTGTTCTTTCTTTTATTAAAATATTGTATCACATTGATTGATTTGCAGATTTGCGGATGTCACCTTGCAGCCCAGGGATAAATCCCACTTGGTCCTGGTGAATAATCCTTTTAATGTACTGTTGGATCCTATTGGCTAGTATTTTGGTGAGAATTTTTGCATCCATGTTCATCAAAGATATTGGTCTGTAATTCTCTTTTTGATGGGGTCTTTGTCTGGTTTGGGGATCAAGGTAATGGTGGCCTCCTAAAACGAGTTTGGAAGTTTTCCTTCCATTTCTATTTTTTGGAACAGTTTCAGGAGAATAGGTATTAATTCTTCTTTAAATGTTTGGTAGAATTCCCCTGGGAAGCCATCTGGCCCTCTGCTCTTGTTTGTTGGGAGATTGTTGATGACTGCTTCAATTTCCTTAGTGGTTATAGGTCTGTTCAGGTTTTCTGTTTCTTCCTGGTACAGTTTTTGTAGTTGAAACATCTCTAGGAATAAATCCATTTCTTCCAGATTATCTCATTTGCTGGCATATACTTGCTTGTAATGTGTTCTTATAATTGTTTATATTTCTTTGGTGTTGGTTGTGATCTCTCCGCTTTCATTCATGATTTTGTTGATTTGGATCATTTCTCTTTCTTTTGGATAAGTTTGGCCAGGGGTTTATCAATCTTGTTAAATCTTTCAAAGAACCAGCTCTAGTTTCGTTGATCTGTTCTACTGTTCTTTTGGTTTCTAGTTCACTGATTTCTGCTCTGATCTTTATGATTTCTCTTCTCCTGCTGGGTTTAGGCTTTATTTGCTGTTCTTTCTCCAGCTCCTTTAGGTGTACGGTTAGGTTGTGTATTTGAGACCTTTCTTGTTTCTTGAGAAAGGCTTGTATTGCTATAGACTTTCCTCTCAGGATTGCCTTTGCTGCATCCCAAAGATGTTGAACAGTTGTGTTTTCATTTTCATTGGTTTCCATGAATTTTTTAAATTCTTCTTTAATTTCCTGGTTGACCCATTCATTTTTAGTAGGATGCTCTTTAGCCTCCATGTATTTGAGTTCTTTCCAACTTTTCTCTTGTGATTGAGTTTTAGTTTCATAGCATTGTGGCCTGAAAATATGCAGGGAATAATCCCAAACTTTTGGTACTGGTTGAGACGTGATTTGTGACCTAGGATGTGATCTATGCTGGAGAATGTTCCATGGGCACTAGAGAAGAATGTGTATTCTGTTGCTTTGGGATGGAATGTTGTGAATATAACTCTGAAGTCCATTTGGTCCCGTGTGTCATTTAAAGTCTTTATTTCCTTGTTGATCTTTTGCTTAGATGATCTGTCCATTTCATTGAGGGGGGCATTAAAGTCCCCCACTGTTATTGTATTGTTGTCGATGTGTTTCTTTGCTTTTGTTATTAATTGCCTTATATAATTGGCTGCTCCCATGTTAGGGGCATAGATATTTACAATTGTTAGGTCTTCTTGTTGGATAGACCCTTTAAATAAGATATAGTGTCCTTCCTCATCTATTACAGTCTTTGGTTTAAAGTCCAATTTGTCTGATATAAGGATTACCACCCCAGCTTTCTTTTGGTGTCCATTAGCACGGTAAATGGTTTTCCACCCCCTCACTTTCAATCTGGGGGTGTCTTTCGGTCTAAAATGAGTCTCTTGCAGACAGCATATGGATGGGTCTTGTTTTTTAATCCAAGCCGATAGCCTGTGTCTTTTGATTGGGGCTTTCAGCCCATTGACATTCAAGGTAACTATTGAAAGATATGAATTTAGTGCCATTGTATTGCCTGTAAGCTGACTGTTACTGTATATTGTCTGTGTTCCTTTCTGGTCTATGTTACTTTTAGGTCTCTCTTTGCTTAGAGGACCGTTTTCAATATTTCTTGGAGGGCTGGTTTCGTGTTTGCAAATTCCTTTAGTTTTTGTTTGTGCTGGAAAATTTTTATCTCTCTTTCTATTTTCAATGACAGCCAGTTGGATATAGTATTCTTGGCTGCATATTTTTCTCGTTTAGTGCTCTGAATATATCATGCCAGTCCTTTCTGGCCTGCCAGGTCTCTGTGGATAGTTCTGTTGCCAATCTAATGTTTCTACCGTTGTAGGTTATAGATCTCTTGTCCTGAGCTGCTTTCAGGATTTTCTCTGTCTCTGAGACTCATAAGTTTTACTATTAGATGTCAGGGTGTTGACCTATTTTTACTGATTTTGAGAAGGGTTCTCTGTGCCTACTGGATTTTGATGCCTGTTTCCTTCCCCACATTAGGGAAGTTCTCTGCTATAATGTGCTCCTATATACCTTCTGCCCTTCTCTCTCTTTCTTCTTCTTCTGGAATCCCAATTATTCTAATGTTGTTTTGCATTATGGTATCACTTATCTCTCAAATTCTGCCCTCATGATCCAGTAGTTGTTTATCTCTCTTTTTCTCAGCTTCTTTATTTCCCATCATTTGGTTTTCTATATCATTAATTCTCTCTTCTGCCTCATTTATCCTAGCAGTTAGAGACTCCATTTTTAATTGCATCTCATTAATAGCCTTTTTGATTTCGACTTGGTTAGATTTTAGTTCTTTATTTCTCCAGAAAGTGTTTCTCTAATATCTTCCATGCTTTTTTCAAGCCCAACTAGTATCTTTAAAATCATCACTCTGAACTCTAGTTCTGACATCTTACTAATGTCCATATTGATTAGGTCCCTGGTAGTCGGTACTGCCTCTTGTTCTTTTTTTTGAGGTGATTTTTTCCATCTTGTCATTTTGTCCAGAGGAAAATAGATGAATGAGAGAACAAAATGCTAACAGGGTAACAATGACCCCAGAAAAATATACACTAAACAATCAGAAGAGACCTGAAACTGGGGGAAAAGAAAGGGAAAGAAAGAAAAAAGAAAAAAAAAAAGGAAAAGATAAAAACAAACAAACAAAAACAAAAACAAAAAAAGAAAACAGAATATAATCAAATATGATCAGGCTGGTGCATAGATCAGTGCCACACAGTAGATTTTGGGCATATTTTGGTCTGTTAGAAGAAAGTGCCTCCCAAAATTTTAAAGAAAGAAAAACATATATGTACAAAAATAAGGGTTAATATGATGTAGGTATGGAATATGACTTCCAGAAAGTGGTCGCTTCTCTGTTCAGAGAGTTGTGGCTATTCTTTTCTTTGATCTCCTGTTGAGTTCATAGCTGTTCAGAATGGTTTGATCCCTATCTAGTTGAATTCCTGGGACCAGACAAAATTTAGGTTCCTACTCCTCTGCCATCTTGCTCCTCTCCCCCAAAGCTCACTTCATTTTAGTGAGTTTTCCCATCCACACACAAAAGCTTCACTGGACAATAAAAATACACATATCTGCAGGTTGAAATTCAAATTTAGCCCAAGGAAGTAGGGAAGGAACAAATGTGAAGCCATCCTCCCCATTGTCCTGTTCTCCCCAGCAGATCCCTGCTCCAGAGAGTGGCCAAAACTGAGGTCTTGGCAGAATAAGCCTCCAGATAACTAAAGGTCTTGTAGGTCACTTGGAGGCAGATTCCCTTTCATGGGGTAGGATGGGAACTCCTGGGAGGCTTTGACTTGAGAAGAGATATAATCTGACTTGTTCTTCAAAAGATCATCCTGACTGCTTTGTTGAGAATAGATAGACCTGGGGACAGGGGCAAATAGGAAGACCTATTTCAAGCCTCCTGTAAAAATTCAAGAAGACAATGATGGTGGTAAACCACAGGACTAGAGGTGGAAGTGGTGAACAGAGACTCTAGACTGTGTGTGTTTTGTAAACAGAGCCAAGAGATTCTATCTATTGTATTATATATATTTAATATATATATATATTAGAAAGGCAGTTAGGAATGACCCCTGATTTTTGTTCTGAGAAGCTGGAATTCCATTTGGAATTTCAATTAACTAAGAGAGATCAGACTATCAAAGGAACAGAGTTGGAGGATAGGCTGAGGATTTTGCTTTGGATGTTTAATTTGAAATGCCCATTAAAAATCAGAATGGAGGGCACCTGGGTGGCTCAGTTGGTTAAGCGGCTGCCTTCAGCTCAGGTCATGATCCTGGAGTCCCGGGATTGAGTCCCATATCGGGCTCCCTGCTCAGCAGGGAGTCTGCTTCTCCCTCTGACCCTCTTCCCTCTCGTGCTCTCTATCTCTCATTCTCTCTCTCTCAAATAAATAAATAAAATCTTAAAAAAATAAAAATAAAATTCAGAATGGAGATGTCAACTGGGTCATCAGGTTTAGGTCTAGAATTGAGATATGTCTGTGCTGAAGACACTTACTTGAGAGCAGTAACAAGTTTGAGAAATACTCTACAATGCTGGAGATAGCCATTTGAACAGATAGTCAGAAGACATTGCTGAGACAGCTGGTCAGAAGCAAGGATTTTGTGTTGTGGGCAGACGAGAAGGAGTGGCCAGTTCTTCCTGCTGGATTACAAGAGAGGCGTCAGAGATTTCACTGAAACTGAGAATTGACTTGCTTATGGGGGGACTCCAAGCTGAAAAATTACAGGCCCAGAGATGGACAATATTTCAGTTTTGAATGTTGTGGGATTCCAAGTATTTTGGAAATACCAGAAGCATTGAGCAATGCCTTTCAAGGAACAGGACGAGAACAGAAAATATTGCTACTCCTTCCTGACAAGAGAAGCTAGACTTAGAAACTTTTACAATTCAATTAACTTTCTGTATGTTAACTTAATAGTAAAACAAGAAAAGTTCTTGTATGTCCTTTTAATTTTGTTTTTTAAATAATTCACTTTCATTGTATTTTACAATATCACTGGTACATAATAAATTTACAGGAAAGTTAGTCTTTCACCTCAAATAGATTGAAAAGCTCAGACATAGAATATGAGGAGAACCCCGGCCAAAAATAAGACTGGAGATAAGCAGCAGGACACACAAGCCTTTGTGGGTCATGTTGCATTATTTGAATGTGATCTCATAAGAAAGCCAATATGTTTAAAAAATATATTTAAAAACCCTTAGAAAAATGTATCTCAAGCATGTGCCAAAATTTACTAATGTACTGGGGCACCTGGATGGTTCAGTTGGTTAAGCATCTGCCTTCAGCTCAGGTCATGATCCCAGGGTCCTGGGATTGACACCCTTGTCAGGCTCCCTGCTCAGTGGGGAGTCTGTTTCTCCCTTTCCCTCTGCCCCCCACCCTCACTCGTGCTCTCTCTCTCTCTCTCTTTTTCTCAAATAAATAGATAAAATCTTAAAAAAATAAACTTCTTTGCCTTCAGAAAGTGTTTAATGCATCTGCAAGTTGATGTTAGCTAGCTCTTAGCACCTCTCACTTTGGATGTTACCCTGACATACTAAACCATAAAATTAACATATAACTCATTCACTGTCACACTGATAGTTTCTATTTGTTCCAGTTCACATGTTTATTCTATTTATACACATTTAATATATCACGGACTACCTCCTGCCTCTGCCCCTTCTCCCACTCTTGTGTTCTCTCTCTCTTGCTCACTCACTCTCTAATAAATAAATCTTAAAAAAATTTACTAATGTACTAACAGGTAAAGCAAGTTGTTGGCACAATAAGAAATGTGGGTTTCAGGAAGGGTGTGGAATTGAAGGAGTGACAAATTTGGGGACCAGAATATGTACCAAGTCAGGGTGATTACCATTTCATTTCACAGATTCATAAAAGCGTGATGGCCAAGTGCATTTTTTACACAGGAAGTCTGTAGAAGGATGATCTGAGATGCCAGGTGTGCAGACATAAGGTCAGAAGAAAAAAGACGATGAAGCAACTGATAGAGATACAACTTTGTCTAAAACTGGGGTAGCATGCTCGCTCACAAGAAGGCACCGATGCGACAAACAGAGACCTAGAAGGACACGAGCTCTGATTTCCAACATTGCTGGGGTTTTCCCCGCAGGCTGGAGACACACACTTCTTCCATTTCTTACTTGAGGATATTTTATTTACCTTTTTGACACAAGAAAGAGTGTTTGGTCGGGATGAGCTACGATGTTTCATTTTAGGAAGATAATGGGGTCTGCAGTATGGATGATGGAGTGAAGGGGTCAGAACATATTTTCAGGAGTTACTGTGTAAACCGACAAAGGACTCAACTAAAGCAATGAGAGAAGATAAATCTTGGCTACACAATCTAACCCAAATCAGGAGTTAAATAGCGCACCATTGGGGGAAAAGTCAGTTTGCTTTATGGCAAAGAAGAATCACGGTCTGTGGACTTGGCTTCAGTCTTCTCTGAAACCTGGCTGAGGTCATGCCAACAGCTACAGGGCAGGGCTGTGAATGAGAAATAAGGAGGGACAGAGCTAAGACCTGGGAGTACACATATGAGAAGCCCTCATTTATGTGGGGGGCATGGATTTGCATCCCTCAAAGAGTCATGCCACCCGGGAAGCCCTTTGCAGTGGTGTGTGTACCAGAGCTGCCTGTGGGTCCTGTAGGGACAGCTCTGCAAATGGCACCAAGGATGGTGGGGGACCAGCAGCACAGTGAACCAGCCTGTGCTCTGAGTTTGTTCAGAAACCATTCTGACTCTTCTTAAATGTGTGCATCCCCAGAGTTACTGAAAAATCCAGCTTAGGTCACCTCAAGAAGGAAGTAGTGAATTTCTTGCTAACAAAGCATGTGTGGGATTGGGCTGTAGAGCACTTTGTAAAGTTGTATGGCCTTAAATAGCATTCAAGGACAATTAACTATATGCCCATCATGATAACACAATTTCCTTTGTTTTCTTTCTGGCTTATTATGTCTCTATATCATCCACAGGAAAAAGAATATTTTTACATTGTTGAAAACATAAAATAGAAGCCCTCTCACCTGACCCAAAGATGGTCAGATAGTTGGCTAACTAATTCAAAAAAGTCTAGTAGAGCAGAAAATTGAAAGAATGACCCTTATATAATTGAAATGTTTTATTTCAACTCAAAAAGTCTAAACATACACATATTTATAAATATTTTCACTTAGGGATAAAGCTTTTGCTTTAAGTGTTGGTCCATGTGATTGGAGATCTTTAGAGCATATCTAGCATAAGTCCACCCATAATTCATTAGAAAAATTTTCATGGATTTACAGATGAGCAGGAACTTAGAGTCACTTGCAAAATAATCTAAGCAAGTGACACTTCTAGGGTTTTATGATTTTCCTTTCTTCTGTGATTTTCTTGGTCATATTTTATTTTTCCAAAACACTCCATCTAGCTATATTAGAAACAAATAATCTTTGGGGGTACCTGGGTGGCTCATTTGGTTGGATGACTGCCTTTGGCTCAGATCATGCTCCTGGAGTCCTGGGATGGAGTCCCGCATTGGGCCTCCTGCTCAGCGGGGAGTCTGCTTCTCCCTCCGACACTCCCCCCTCTCATGCTCTCTCTATCTCATTCTCTCTCTCAAATAAATAAATAAAATCTTTAAAAAAACAAAATAAAAGAAAAAGAAAAAAGAAACAAATAATCTTTATTGCAGTAATACTTCACCAGACCATACTACAAAATTACATATCACAAGCAGAATAATTAGAATAATAAATAAACTGTCACAGATGGTTTTGAGAACAGACACAGACAATTTAACTTGTAAGGGCTGAACCTCACAGTCACCCCAGGAAATAATGTGCTGGACACGAGTGTTTATTATACTGAGAGAATCAGCCAAGGAGCTTTCCACAAGGAAGAGAGCATGCTGGCTAACTGGTTACATAAAAACATGTTCCTTGTTTACAAGTTATTTTCATGGTCTCATAATTAATGATAACCATTTTTCCTTTGGGTGATGAAGCATAATTTTAACAAATCAGGAGATTTTTATTCTAGTATGGGCTGGGTCACTGGGCAGAGAAAATGTCTAATTAATAGTAACTGACTCGCTGAACCAGAAGACAAGCTATGTGCTCACTAGATAATTCACATATTCATAGAAAAAAAACAAAACCCTCAGTTGTCCAGATGAAAAAAATTCAAGGCACATCAGTTTGAAGAGTTTTAAATATCATCTCAAATTACATGGCTTGAAATAATAGATTTAAAATAATAAAATAAAATAGTAGATTTAAAATCAATTCCTTTTAGTATTTATAGTTCAAATTATGACAATCATTAGAGTCATGTAAGGTTTACATTATGACCATTGTAGGGTCAGTGAGCTGTAAGATCTGGGCCTTTTGAGCCTTTCCAGAGCATTTACTGTGTTCCATGTTAGCAGCAAATGTGATGTCATTAATGGTGGTTTTAGGTCCATTACTAAAATAAGATCATATCCACTAAAAACTTGAACACATCACCATGGAAACAAAGCAAAACTACAAACAAAAATGAATGTGTTTAATTTATAATTAATATAATAAGAAACTAGTTTTAAATTTTGAAAAAAATCAACATTTCTGGTAATACTGATGGATCTTTTCATCACTGGAAAACCCAGTTCCTTAGTATTGAAATCTTGCTCTTCATTTAAGGCTCAGCTCAAATTTTCTTTCCCCTCTTCTCATCTCACTTATTCCAATTTTTTTTTTCCTTCAGAAGCAATAAATATTTGTTCTTTTGGCTCTCATAACTCTTAGTTTATATCCATTTGAAAGATCTGATCATTGTGCATTGTCATAGTTTTCTTTCTCTGTTCATGTTCCTACCCCTCCTCCACCTCTGTAAACTATCAACTTACTCATCTTAGTCTTTCCACTTTGTATGGAACCTGGTACATAGTTGGTTTACTGCTTGTGGATGCCTGTGTCCTAGATAAGATGCTGTCAATAGCTTTGGATCCTGTTCTCTATTCAACCAGGAAAGCTAACCGTGGCCACCTTTCAATTTGAGTATTGCCTTCCCCTAAAACAAAACAAAACAAAACAAAATTATATTTTTCTCTTTCTGCCAAGCGTGAGTTGTTTTATAGTTTGTTTGTTTGTTCTGGGAGAGAGTGTCAGCAGGGAGGGGCAGAGGGATTAAAAAGAGAATCCCAAGTGGACTCCATGCTCAGCATAGAGCCCAACGCAGGGCTCAATCTCATTACCCTGAGATCATGACCTGAACCAAAACCAAGAGTCCGACACTTAACCAACTAAGCCACCCAGGTGCCTTGGTTTTCTTGTTTCCTAACCCAGCACTGGACAATGTAGCATGTAGACTGACTCATGCTTTTTCTGGACTGGGAGGAAAGAAAAGGGCAACAGTGGTCTTAGTCCTTGGAAACACTGTCCACATCAGGACTGGATCAGCAAAAGGGCAAAGAAAATATCCTGCCGTTGACCTCTGTAGAGTCCCTCATTAATTTTAGGGTTTTTTGTTAGATCACCTTGGTTGCCACAGGCATTCCCAGAACTCTCTTGAGGGCAATCTTCACCTCCTGATTCCTCAGACTGTAGACAAGGGGATTAAGCAGGGGAGTCACCACAGTGTAGGTCATTGCCACCAACGGATCCTTGTCTGAGGCAGACCTGGATCTGGGCCTCAGGTAGATGATGGAGGCACAGCCGTAGTGCACAAAGACCACTGTGAGGTGGGAGGTGCACGTTGCAAAGGCCTTTCTTTTTCCCTCAGCCGAGGGGATCTTCAGGATGGTGTTAAAGATGAAGCCATAGGAGACGAGTAATCAGCAGGAAAGGCACCATGATCACCAGGATGCTGAGGCTGAATAGAGCCAGTTCCTTCACATGGGTGTCTGCGCAGGCCAACTTAATAACAGGTGCCATGTCATAGAAATAGTGGTTGACCCTGTTGGGGCCACAAAAAGGCATGTCATAGATGAGGTTGGTGGCCACCAAAGCAATGAAGAAACCTGTGACTCCAGAGAGGGAAACCAACCCCGCCCCTAACCTATTGTTCATGATGAGTGTGTACCTCAGAGGGTGGCAAATTGCCACATAGTTATCATACCCTATCACAGCGATGAGAAAGCAGTTGGTGCAGGCAAAGCCAAGGGAGAAGAAGAGCTGGGTGGCACAGGCCACAAAGGAGACGCTCTTGGTGGCTGAGAGCAGGTGGGCCAGCAGCTGCGGGATGATGACAAACGTGTAGCAGGATTCAGAAAAGGAAAGAATGAGCAGGAAACCATACATGGGACTGTGCAGAGTCTGGCTGCAGCGGATAACAGCCATGATAGTGGCATTGGCCAGCAGGATTGTCAAGTACAGGAAAAGGAAGATGACAAACAGCAGCAGCTGGAGCTCCCCCAGGCTAGAGAAGCCCACCAGGACAAACAGTGTAACCATAGTGGTTCTATTGAAACTGTGCATCTGGATGACTTCTTTCTGTGAATGAGTTTGGGAGAGACAAAATGACAACGATCACTGTTATAAGAACATTTTTCCGATGCCTTCTCTTTCAGTATCACATTTTCAGGCCCAGAATATTGATAGGTCTCTCCCTCTCTCTCTCTCTCCCTCTGCCTCTCTCTCTCTCTCGACAAAGTACCCCTTTGATAATTTTTACAAGAAATTATTAATCTCCAATAATGAGATAATGATTAACTATATTATAGAAATATACAAAGATTAAAAGAAGCAACAAAGGGCGCCTGGGTGGCTCAGTCGTTAAGCGTCTGCCTTTGGCTCAGGTCATGGTCCCAGGGTCCTGGGATCGAGCCCTACATCAGGCTCCCTGCTGCACGGGAAGTCTGCTTCTCCCTCTCCCACTCCCCCTGCTTGTGTTCCCTCTCTTGCTGTGTCTCTCTGTCAAATAAATAAAATCTTTTAAAAAAATAAATAAATAAAAGAAGCAACAAAAGAACCAACTTCCATAGTCCCAAAGACTATGTGAGGACATGAGAAAGTCTCCTACCATAATAAGAGAAAAAGAGAACTAGTTAGCCATATTTATAATGAGATACCAAGCCATATTTATGATAAGATTAGAGATGATTTGGGTTTGCTTTCTGATATATTTTTATATTTTTAAATATTTAACAATAAACATATTTTAATTTGATGATTCTAAATATACTTCACTTTTAGCCTAGAATATTTCCACCTCATTTTGTTGGGAAAGATACTGTTCAAACATAAATAAGACAGGCCCAGGGAGACTCCCTTTCCTCCCCGGGGAGTAGCAGCGTGGGAGCGCACCGCAGGGATCTGCTGGGTTTGGAGACTCCACACTGAGTTGGGTGCCAGAGATAGAAATGCTTGGTCACAGGCCAGGTGAGCACGGAGTGCGGCTGGAGACCAGGGAGATGGGAGGGACTGACTGCTTTTCTCTGGGGGTGCACTGAGGAGCGGAGCCCCAAGTTCTCGGCTCCTCAGGGCGGAGATTGGGAGGCCGCCCTTTTCACTATCGTCCTCCAAAGCTGTGTGGAAAGATTGCAGGGAACAAGAGCTCCCGAGAGCAAACTGGACCGACAAAGGGTGGGGCAATTCCTCCTCCGGCAAAGACATTTGGGAACCACGGCAACAGGCCCCTTCCCCAGAAGATCTGCAAGAACAGCCAGCCAAGACCAAGTTTACCGATCAATGAGAACAGGAGAACTCCGGCGCTAGGGGAATACTGCACATAGAATTCATGGCTTTTTTAACATGATTCATTAGTCTTTCAAAGTTAATTTTTTTAATTGTTTTTTTTTAATTTTTCTTTTTCCCTTTTTCAACCAACATCTTACCAATCCCTTTTTTAAAAAAACATTTTTATTTTTCATTTTTAGAGTCATATTCTATCCCTTCATAGTAGTTACCCTTATTTTTGGCATTCATATATAAGTTGCTCTCTCTTTAAAATTTTGAGATACAGTTTCTTCTAACATATCAGAATATACCCTAAATCTCTAGTGTATGGCTTTGTCCTAGTCTCCTGCCTGATCACATTGTCTCCCCTTTTATTTTCTTCCTTTCTCTCTGTTTTTGTAATCCTCTTCTTTATTTTTTCAAGCACCTTATCAATTCCTTTTGTGAAATTTTTTATAATTTTCATCTTTACAGTCATATTCCATCCCTTCATTGTATCAACCCTTATTTCATACATATATAAGTCTTACTTTCTTTAAAACTTTAGGAGGCACTTTCTTCTAACAGAACAAAATACACCCAAAATCTAGTGTGTGGCATTGATCTATGCACTAGCCTGATCATATTTGATCATATTGTTTTTATTTTTTGTTTTGTTTTGTTTTTATCTTTTTCTTTTTTTTCTCTCTCTTTCTTTTTTCTTTCCTTCCCTTTCTTTACCCCTGGTTTCAGGGCTTTTCTGATTTGTTTAGAGTATATTTTCTTGGGACGTTGTTAACCTGTTAGCATTTTGTTCTCTCATTCATCTATTCTCCTCTGGACAAAATGACAAGACAAAAAAAATCACCTCCAAAAAAGAACAAGAGGTAGTACCGTCTGCCAGGGACCTACTCAATACGGATGTGGACATTAGTACAATGTTGGACCGAGATTTCAGAATCATGATTTTAAAGATACTAGCTGGGATTGAAAAAGCATGGCAGTTATTAGAGAAACCCTTCCTGGAGTAATAAAAGAACTAAAATCTAACCAAGTTGAAATCAAAAGGGCTATTAATGAGGTGCAATCAAAAATGGGGGCACTAACTGCTAGGATAAATGAGGCAGAAGAGAGAATCAGCAATAGAGAAGACCAAATGATGGAAAATAAAGAGGCTGAGAAAAAGAGAGATAAACAACTACTGGATCATGAGGGCAGAATTTGAGAGATAAGCGATATGATAAGATGAAACAACATTAGAATAATTGAGATCCCAGAAGAAGAAGAAAGAGAGAGAGGGGCAGAAGGTATATTGGAGCACATTATAGCAGAGAACTTCCCTAATTTGGGGAAGGAAACAGGCATCAAAATCCAGTAGGCAGAGAACCCCTCTCAAAATCAATAAAAATAGGTCAACACCCCAACATCTAATAGTAAAACTTACGAGTCTCAGAGACAAAGAGAAAATCTTGAAAGCAGCTCGGGAGAAGAGATATGTAACCTACAACGGTAGAAACATTAGATTGGTGACAAACCTATCCACAGAGACCTGGCAGGCCAGAAAGGACTGGCATGATATCTTCAGAGCACTAAACAAGAAAAATATGTAGCCAAGAATACTATATCCAACTAGGCTGTCATTGAAAATAGAAAGAGAGATAAAAAGCTTCCAGGACAGACAAAAACTAAAGGAATTTGCAAACACAAAACCAGCCCTACAAGAAATATTGAAAGGGGTCCTCTAAGCAAAGAGATAGCCTAAAAACAGCATAGACCAGAAAGGAACACAGACAATATACAGTAACAGTCACCTTACAGGAAATGCAATGGCACTAAATTCATATCTTTCAATAGTTACCATGAATGTAAATGCCCCAATCAAAAGACACAGGCTATCAGATTGGATTAAAAAACAAGACCCATTGATATGCTGTCTGCAAGAGACTCACTTTAGACCCAAAGACACCCCCAGATTGAAAGTGAGGGGGTGGAAAACCATTTACCATGCTAATGGACACAAAAAGAAAGCTGGGGTGGCAATCCTTATATCAGACAAATTAGATTTTAAAACAAAGACGGTAATAAGAAATGAGGAAGGACACTATAGCCTACTTAAAGGTTCTATCCAACAAGAAGATCCAACAATTGTAAATATCTATGCCCCTAACATGGGAGCAGCCAATTATATAAGGCAATTAATGACAAAAGCAAAGAAACACATCGACAACAATACAATAATAGTGGGGGAATTTAACAACCCCCTGACTGAAATGGATAGATCATCTAAGCAAAAGATCAACAAGGAAATAAAGACTTTAAATGACCTACTGGATGAAATGGAATTCAGAGACATATTCAGAATGTTCCAACCCAAAGCAACAGAATACACATTCTTCTCTAGTGCCCATGGAACATTCTCCAGAATAGATCATA
>NW_027397150.1:741966-790546 GCF_003265705.2 Callorhinus ursinus
ATGTTTAGAGCAGCAATATCCAAAATAGCCAGACTGTGGAAAGAGCCAAGATATCCATCGACAGATGAATGGATCAAGAAGAGGTGGTATATATACACAGTGGAATATTATGCAGCCATCAAAAAGAATGAGATCATGCCATTTGCAGTGATGTGGATGGAACTGGAGGGTGTTATGCTGAGTGAAATAAGTCAATCAGAGAAAGACATGTATCATATGACCTCACTGATATGAGGAACTCTTAATCTCAGGAAACAAACTGAGGGTTGCTGGAGTGGTGGGGGTTGGGAGGGATGGGGTGGCTGGGTGATAGACATTGGGGAGGGTATGTGCTATGGTGAGCGCTGTGAATTGTGCAAGACTGCTGAATCACAGATCTGTACCTCTGAAACAAATAATGCAACATATGTGAAGAAAAATGTAAAAAGAAGATAGCAGGAGGGGAAGAATGAAGGGGAGTGAATCAGAGGGGGAGACCAACCACGAGAGACGATGGACTCTGAAAAACAAACTGAGGGTTCTAGAGGGGAGGGGTTGGGGGGATGGGTTAGCCTGGTGATGGGTATTAAAGAGGGCACGTTCTGTGGGGAGCAGTGGTGTTATGCACAAACAATGAATCATGGAACACTACATCAAAAACTAATGATGTAATGTATGGCGAATCACATAACAATAAAAAATTTAAACAAACATAAAGAAGAATGATTTACTACTTCCAAATATATTATTATTTTCCAAAATAAAAAAAAAAGACTTTTGGAATATCCAGATACCTAAATTACACATGTCATTTATAACATCTGCTGGTGCAGATGATTACTAGGAGCATGATATACCTGTCCTCTGACCACTACCCATCACAGTGGATGGCCTGCTAAGATGGGGGCAAGCAAGAAAAGCACATGTCATGGCCAATTACAATCAGCAGTTGTGTGTGATGATAAAAGTAACCATTATTTTTAAAGTTCAAGAACAATTCCTGGTGAACTGTCTAAGAATCCAAGATCATCATTTGATCCTCATCAGAAGGCATCTTGGAGGTTCGGAACTGGAGTGGTGAGGTGAAGGAAAGGTAGATATCTCATGTTGCGTTGGGAAATGCATTTCCACTATTCCTTTTGAACGGGGCTGTGTATGGCACTTCTGTTGTCAGAGGCAGAACAGTGACCTCACCAGCCCTGCTTTGCTTCAGGAAATAGACCATCTCTCCAATGCTCTCTCCACATCACACCCTTGGAAATTTTTCTACCAGTGCATAGTTCAGTCTAGACACAGGAAGAAGGAGTAGTAATAGCCTCTTGAAAGCAGAATTTCTCAGGGTCTAACTTCAAACATTTCCTTCCCTTAATTTTACAGGGTGCCATTTTACAACACATGCTTTCACTCAGAGGGAGAGGTCTATCATGTCTAAGCTATTTTATTGCTAGAAATGTTAGCAAAATACTAATAGCACCTATTTCATAATAAAATAACATCCAAAGCCCTAGTCATCTTACTTTCAGAATCAGGCTCAGGAACTTAGGAGAAACCCAGTGTACATGCACCTCACAACATCTCTCAACTTGTTGGCTCCTCCCATGACTATAAAGTATAAGGAATAGTTTCATGTGATGCACGTTCACTCTTCATCATCTCTGCTGTAGCTCATTTGCTTAGGTAGTTCCACACACCTGCCATTGTCCCCCTTTCCCTTTGGCACTTTGCAGAAAACAAGATGCTATCATGTAAGCTACCTCATTTTGGCCCTCACCACCCAGTAAACCGCACAAGTGTCTTTGTATCCTTGTTATAGGTAAGGCAAGTGCACCAAGTGCCCTCTCCTGAGCAGAGTAACCTGGGAGCCTCCTCGTCTTTGCACTTAAGTGGTTAAATTGAACTCATCTCCCATGTTTGGCTCCCTCTATAGGCTATTAGCTTCTTATAAGCAGGGATGAACTTTTTTTTTTATTAATAGCTGAATCTCTAGCATAAAGCATAATTTCTAGTTTATCATAGGCTCATTTTTTAAATCTGAAGAGAATATTAAAAAACTAAATAATATGCTCAAGTAGTAAAGTCAGTACCAAAATTTAAGTCTTCTAACTTCTAATCCACTTTCTCCCCCACATATTTCTTTTAGATTTTTTAAAAAATTTATTTATTTGAGAGAGAGAGAAAGAGAGAGTGAGTGCATGAGCAGGAGGGAGGGGCAGAGGGAGAAGCAGACTCCACTCTGAGCAGGGACCGATGCAGAACTCCATCCCAGGACCCTGGGATCATGAGCTGAGCTGAAGGCAAACACTTAACCGACTGAGCCACCCAGGTGCTCCCCACCATATTTTATGCTACTGCCATTTTATGACAGACTCTGCCCCACACACTTTTTCCAAGGGACTCTGGCAAGCATGGCCCCATGCTGCTTGTTCAAGTAAAAACTCATTTCGCCCTTGCCGATTTTTCTGGAATATTCCAATTTTAATTTTTGAATTTTCCTGTATTATCAAATTTTGTAATATGTGATTTATTATCTCTAAACCTTAGGTGAGGAGATGAGAAAAAAGAACAAAAAGGTTAGGAGCAAGGTAAGTCAAAGACGCGGTGAGCACACTCAAAGTTAGGGGAGATCAAGGATGTTGCTTAATTTTAATAACAGTTTTGTGACTCAAACGGTTTTCACCATCTCCCTAAAGCATCAGTGTCTTTTTCTGTGATTCAAGCAAGAATTTGGTTATGTCTAAGATAGCCCCTGCTCTTGGCCACAACTATAGTGTTTATACGTTTTCTCATGCTGTTTCACATCCTTGTATGGCCTGTTGTTTTCTTGTATCTGAATACTCATCATGTCCCACATCCTCCAATAAACCTTCCCTGACTATTAGAGTCCGCACAGATGCTTTTCCTCTTCCTAACATTTAGAGATCTTGAAATCACACTTCTATGGTGAATAGGTTGGATATTATCTTGTAGTACTATATATATATGTCATATATAGTATATAGATTATTATATATACCATATGTTCTATACTAAATACTATATATTTATAGTACATTATATGCAATATAGTACATTATACTATATATTATATAAGTGTAGAACATAGTACATAATATACCATGTATAGTATAGAATATATATAGTATATAGTAATACACACACATATATACACACCTTCTATAGACTGTTTCTTTGGGACAGGGAACATAGAAATGTATTCTGAATGATCTACAGCCTCCACCAGAGTACAGGGTACATAATAGACCCTACAAACAAAAACTTAATAAGTGATGGCATGCTTTAATTCTCCTTTTGTTTCTGGGTTTTCTCATAGACTATGAATTTTTCCCTAGAATGTATTCTCTGCTCTTCTACTATAATCTGTATCATTCCTATTTTTTTTTTATTATTCTGAAAGTCATCTTAAAAAGAATAGAAATCTACACTGATAAACTTTCCTGCCCCACCCCCGTTACTTCTTCTGAGATTTCTCAGCATTTCAATTTGATGTAAAGTGTGGTATGTGTGCATATATATTTTGTTTGTGTGTGTATGCAGACTCAGTCAGAGTGGATACTTCGTTCATTTCAAGAAAAAGGCAAATCAAGTTTTACTTTGGTGCAGAATCTTTTTTTCATAATAATAAAAACTATTACGCAAATACATTCAAATTTGAAATCCTTGGTGGACAATGTTTCTTCAGATAGTAACTGACAAAAGAAATACCCTTACCCACTTACATTCAAGCAATCAAGAACGTTGATATATGACTTTGGGTTTAATGGCTCACAGTCTTGTAGATCTTTTGAATAGAATGTATATAGTATGTAGTATATAGTATATATATATATAAAGAAGCAGCAGTACAAGGTCACTTGTAAAAGCAATGACATCTGTCCTGAAAGATTAAGTGATTCAGAAAAAAATGGACTGAAACATTTCATGATGAGTTTATCTGGACACTTAGATGTGCAAACCTTTTTGAATCTTAAATAAGTGGCTGAAAATAACCCATTCTATATTCCTATGTCAACTGAGATTCTATAATTAAATTGGAGAGTATTTGCAGCCTTCTGGGATTCTAAGATCTAGGGCCCTCTGAGACCTCGGGGGGCTGATGGGAGACAGAAAATAAATGGCTGAATGTGGACAAAGGCATCTTATCTGATAAATAAGTATTCTTTAGCATGGGGGGGGGAGTTTAGTTACTTCCAGACAAAAAGTTTACGACACACTGAGATGTCAAGAGAAACCGAGTTTTCCAACCCCGAGATTTACATGAAGACTGATTTGATAAAGTATAAGAGGTAAAGGCCGTGTTGGTGATTATGTAGGAAATCTCTGTCTTACTTCTCTACCCAAAGCCTGAATAAGTCAGACAACTGGGTTTTAAATGTCTTTCAGGGAATTATTGTTAAAGGAAAGACTTGTATTCAGCAACCATTCATAGAGTGCAGTGATTTGCAAAACACGACATTAGGAATCACAGTGACTCAAAGATAAATAGATCATACTGATCATTCAAATTAAGCAAGGAAGACAAATACAAGCATAACTATGTACAATAAGAGGCATGCTGAGGCATGTGCCAGTGAACATCGGGACAGCTAGAAAGGTGACCACCTCCCAGTGAAGATCCTCGAACACAACCAGGGCTGAGATTTGTCCCAAAAACAAAACAAAAACATTAGGAATAAGAAAGTTAAGTGGAAACTACTAGATGTTTTGTGCCAGGACATTCAAGGGGGAAGGAGTGAGGAGGAAGGCTGAGCACCCCTATTTCTGGCAGTAGCCAACCTGGATATTCCAGCAAATCATTCTTCTGAAAACAACTAAAATTACTGGGGAAATATTTTTTAAATATTCATAAATAGCAAGCTGAAAAAAGATTCCTATACTAGTAATTTTCAGGTCAAAATCTGAAAGAAAGCAAGAATCTAGAGAGATGAGTGGAGTGCTGGAAGTTCCTTCCACACTGAGGACATTTACTTATCTGGAAGGAATGACAAACACAAGTTGTTCATTTGAGGGAATCACAGGATGACACCAACAGAAATTAAAGTCCAGCACTCACTAAATGAAGGTCAAAAAGTAGATCTTCTACTTTAAGCTGTCACTGAAGGATGCTGCCTTAACATAAGCATGAAGCAGAACTAAGCTCACCCCTTAGCTCCCTGTTAGGAGGTACTAGGGGGAAAATTACCCCAAGGCTGACCAAAGGCATGGGTCAAGGTGGGGAAAATACATCCATTCAAGAGAGGTGTGAACAGTCGGCATTTATTCTAATTTACAGCTCAGATATTTATCTCAACTTGGCCTAAGAAACCTTGAGCTCTGCTTTTAATTTGTAGTGGATCTAAACTGGTAAATTTATTGAGGATCTAAACTGGTAGTCCCTCTAAACATCTACCAGACACAAAAACAGATTATCTTCTGGAGAACGGAAACTCTGCTTAGCTTCTAGAAAAGAACAAAACAGAAATTATAAAAATAAAAATATCTCTTCATAGGTGGCATGATTGTCTACATAGAAAATCCCAAAGAAGAGATCAAAAAACTCCTGGAACTAATAGGTGATCAAAGCAAGATCTCAGAATAGAAAATTAATATCCAAAAGTCCATTTTGTGAAATTATAAAATACTGAGGAAAGAAATAGGACATTTCAATAAATGGAAAAATATCCCATGTTCCTGGATGGGAAGACCCAATAGTGTTAAGATGTTAGCTCTTCCCAACTTATCTATAATTTCAAGGTATTCCCGATCAAAATCACGAGTTATTTTATGTATATCAAGAAACTGACCATCAAGTTTGTGTGGAAAGGCTAAAGACCCAGAATAGCCAACCCAATATTGTATGTTTACCACATTTTCTGATTTCTGTATCTTTTTTAACATTTGGGACCTTGATCAGGGAGGGGCTGGCCCCCTAGGGTTAGAGGATTCCAATTCCTGGAGACAACAGATGGCTTTCCTTAGAGCATGCCTTTCATGTGCAAACAATCTAGGGCCCATACTCCCCAAAGACCTGTTTTTTCAGGCTCTTTACATGATTTCCCTATGTTTGTTATCTCAGGGCCAAGCACCAGAAACTAGGGATAACCCTACACCCAGGAGCTCCCAGAAATTATTAAACTGGCCAGTCCTAAACCTGCTCAGCCTGCTTACCCTGCCTTGCCCATTTCTTCCCATGAAAACAAAAACCAAAAACAAGAACAACAACAACAAAAAGAGGGGCTCTTTCTCAGGTCCCCTAACCCTCTCTGCCTATGACTCAAGTCAGTGTTTCTTGGTATGGCCCTGAGTGACATGGTGTGCCCCCTTGCCACAGGAACTGTGTGTAATAAACTATCTTTTCAATGGCAATTATCTCCTGATTTGTTGGTCTCTCTGGATAAAAAGAAAACCTACATTTTAAAATTCATTAAAAGAGAGGAATAACGTGGGAAGATTGATACTACCAGACTTTAAGACTTACTATAAAGTAACAGTAATCAAGATGGCACCGTATTAGTGAAGGAAGAGACAAAGGAAGAGAAAGAAGCTATCCTGCCATGAAAAGACACTGAAGAACCTTAAATGCATATTGCTAAGTGAAAAAAGTCAATCTACAAAGGCTATACAATTCTGGAAGAAAATCCTGAAAAGTCAAGAGGTTGAGACCCATGGAGTCTGAGGACAAAAATACAGCTCATGGACCACCAAGGAGTGGTAGGCTGAAGAACTCCCCAAGCTTTTGGGTTGAGATCCACAAAGGGAACACAATAGGAGTGAGACAAACAGGAATAGATCAGCCAGCCTTCTCAGAGCCTGAGCCCGGGTTCAAATAGCCTCAAATCCTGGCAGACCTGAACCAAGACTTCTTCTAATATCTGACTTCCATTGGTCCTTATTCTGACCAGTAGATCATGTGGCATTCTGGGTCCCTTGGGATATGCATAAGTGTACAGTTTCTAAGAACCCCCACAAGGTCTGGATGTTTTACTTTATCCAGTGCACAGGAACTTTGGTAAATGGTGGAGGTCCCTCTGGGAAATACGGTGTCAAGATTTTCAGGATACAATTGTGGCCTTGTTGCAGGGTCTTTCATCAAAATTACCCGTCTTCTCTCATAATCAAGGAGGTTCAAGTTTGGGAATTGGCGTAGTACTGAAATTTAGGTAAATGGCCATGAATTACCACACTGGAACTTGCACAGCCATCCATCCATCAGACATAGAATACTATCAAGCAGTTTATTGATTGGCTGCTGATCTATTTTATTGCTAGAAACCCCTTAGTCAGCCGTTTCCACAGATCTTTGCAGGCCATAACACTAATTATCATCCTAAACCTCAATTTATATTGTTTATTGTCCACATCTTATCTCTGACAGTTCTTTGTGGCCTGTGGAGTTCCATTCTCCAGAATAGTATTACTCTCTTTGACATCAGTGAACTCAATTGTTATGCAGTATTTCCACCATCATCTCTAGTCTACAATAACAATTACCATAGAACTCTTTTAAGGATGTTTATATTCCTATCACCACTGCATTTTACAAACACAACCCCAGGTCCCCTGGGTGATAGTGATTAGTGGTTGGATGTGGAGTTTTTTTTCTATAGTTTTTCTATCCCAACACGTTCATTTCCCAAAGCTTTTGGATTCGTTTATGGTGTATTACAAAAACTGTGGCATATCCAATTTGTTAACCGTATGTCAATATTTAGTTCAGACTTCAATTAGTTATTCTAGGATTGATGCCATTTCTGGATGCATGAGTCAACAAATTAAATTTTGAATCCCTGTGGGGCGCCTGGGTGGCTCAGTTGGTTGGGCGACTGCCTTCGGCTCAGGTCATGATCTCGGGGTCCTAGGATCGAGCCCCACATCAGGCTCCCTGCTCAGCTGGAAGCCTGCTTCTCCCTTTCCCACTCCCCCTGCTTGTGTTCCCTCTCTCTCTGTCTCTCTCTCTCTGTCAAATAAATAAATAAAATCTTAAAAAAAAATTCTGAATCCCTATTGAGTGCTCCTATATCAATGAATTAAACGGGATTGAAATTGATGTTTCTTCTCCTCTGGCCTAAGATCTTCATAATTCTCTTCTGCGTAGGGACATGGCCTCCGAACTCCCACTGACACAAATTGGCCGGGAACTTGTAGGTATTTATTTTCGTTTTTTGTGTTCAAGCTACCCCAGAGCAAGCCTTGTACCTCTCTATCCAGATTGCATTGTGATCTGGTTCCTGTCGTAGGCCTACAAACAAAGTTAGGTAATGGGGCATCTAGCCCAGGTGCAACCACGGAGTCTTTTATGCAGAGGACCGTTGATTCCCTTAGATGTGTGTGTATGGAGGTGGGGGTGGTATCTTCCTCAACAGACAAGGGTGGTTCAAAGGAACTGGAGGCTCAAGATCTCAGCCTCACTTAGATCAGCTGAAATGTATTCATCCCGTGTCTCATGCCTCATGTCTCATTTAGCATAGGAGCTCTGGTCAGGCTGATCTTTAAAAACTAAATATACCTTCAGACTATGGATTTCACCCTTAGTGATAAGCTGTCCTGAGACTCCAGATGATGTGGACTCCTTCACGTCTGTTAAGAAGGCATTCTGATTTTCCACACATCTTTTAAATTGTCTATTCATTACTTGTAACTTTGTTTTTGTGTGTGTTCATTCTATGATTGTAAAAATGCCAGGGTCTTAAAGATTCTTTATAAGTCACTGTCATTACCGTGCCATCTAAGTGAAAGCACATGATTGCCCGATGCCGTGGCCTCCCTCCATAATTCAAACTATGCCACACTGGTGCTTACCCGAGTAAGTGAAATGGTGTTAGACGTCAGGATGAACTCATCCCTTTTCACACTGCTAAGGAGGTTGTCTGTTTACTCTTCAATAGACAAGTAACCCAGTCCTAGAACCCCATGTTTTTTTCCTCAGGTCATTTCTGTTCCAAGTCACTGTATCAGCCAAAGTCCCAGTGGAAAATAAATGGCACGTTAAAATTGAGGACGTTCAAGGCATAGGAGAATTGCATAGACTATGGAGTTACCTGGAGTTAGCAGCACCCTAGTTTTTATATCCTTCATGATTGCATTTAATTACTATAATTCATACAGGTCAGCTTTTTGGGGAAGAAGGCAGGGTGAGAGATCGGGAGTGAATCTGTATATTTTGAACATCAGCACGATATTAATTCTTGTTCTTGGCAAGGGTAGTATAATCAAAGAAAATTTCAGGCCATCGTCTTGACCGTAGATAGATTTTGCTTCTCGTGTAATAGTACTATATACATCCATGCAGAGCCATTTGATGTGCTGTGCTTCCCTGTGGGAAACGTATATTTACGTGTCTCATTGACATCACACTTGACCACAAGATTTGCTTTGGCTAGGAAATGTAAACATTAGTGTGGGCCATGTTTTAGCAGAAGCTTTAAAAACTATGGCATGGATCTACCTGTCCCTTTCCCTGCTACGGTGAGAACAGTGGGAGATAGGTAAGGGCTGTTTCTTCAGCCTGGATCCCAGAAAAGAGGAAGCAGAGCTTAAAGCAGAGGTGTAGCCACCTGATACCCAAAGACAACATGCTCAAGAGATAAATCTTTGAAATTGTAAACCATTTAGAATTTAGAAATGTTTGCTACGATAGTGTAGTCTATATAATGCAAAAAAAAAAATAGCCAAGACTTACAAAAAACAAAGAAATATAGTGCTATCTGTATTAAAATGGGATATTTAGGCTTTATAGCAAAAAACATTACCAATGATAAGGGGTTTGGTTTATAATGTATATAGTTTAATTCATTAGGAAGCTACCATAATTTGAACATATATATATAATATTTATGTAACATTATATATAAATATTAAGATAACTAAGGGAAGAAATAGAAAATCCATAGTCCTTGTGGGAAGTTTCACACACATTCTTGGTCACTGATATAAAAAGCAGAGCGCAGATTCGTAAGGATACAGAAGCACTGAACAATGCTAAACTTTTTATTTAGGAAAAAAAATGGAAAAATGCTTCATCTAACAATTGCAGAATGTATATCCCTTTCAAAGGCACAGGGACATTTACTACAAGCTGGACAATAAAGTAATTTCAACTCACATCAAAGGATTAAAATCACACAAAACATGCTTTTAGCCTATACTGTGCATATGAATAACAACAATGAAATAAAGCCCCACAAGGGCAGACAAGTTTATTCCTTTTGCTCACTGATCCATGTCCGGTGCTAGAAAGATGCGTGGTAGGTAACAATCAATAAATATTTGCTGAATAAATAAATAGAAAGTATAAATGGAAAATCCCCCATACGTTTGGAAGTTAGGAAGTATACTTCTGAGTAACTACTAGTTTAAGAATTCTTTAGTGAGAAAATATTTTTAGAATATTGCATAGGAGACTTGTGAGATCCAGCTACAGTAGTACTTAGAAGGGAATCCACAGCCATAAATACCTACAGCAGAAAGGAAGAGGGACTGAAAGCTACTTGCATAGCCTTAAAATCATATGTTAGAAAAAAGACCTAAAAACAAAGAGTATAAAAGGGAAAAGAATGGTTATGGTACGGGTAGGGATTGAAATAGTTTAAATAGAAAAGAAACTTAAAATAGAGATGATTAGCAAAGTCAAAAATTGTTCCTCTCAGAAAAACTGATCTGATAACTCTCCAATAAGACCGATCAGAGACAGAGAAATTCAATAAATGTTATTAGAAATGATAAAAGGGATATGACCACAGATGCTATGGGGAATAACATGTTAATAAGAGCATACCGGGAAGAATGTTACCTCTCCATTTACGAGAGTTAGGTGAAAATCAATGAAGTCGCAGTAAAATAAACCTTAACATGATCCATTCTGGAAGATATGAGCATTTATTTAAACATTAAACAATTGAATCATTTATAAGCCATTCGATAAAGAAATAACCAGGCCCAAATGGCCTCCACAATTTCAATGATTCACAAATTCTTCAGAGAACATGAAGAGAGAATACTTCCCAAGTCATTTTATGAGACAAGCGTGATCTTGATATCGAAACTCAATGATGGGTTATATAATGTCAGATGGGACTCATAAGAGTGGAAAGTTCATACCTCTGTGTACAGACACACACACACACACACACGCACACGCACACACATGCATGGACACACACACACCCATGCACGCACATGCACGTTAGCACATAACGGATATTAGCACTATTTTAAAAGATAAAACGGCCTACATTAAGTTTAACCCCCAAAATGCAAGAGTTTTTTTTTGATATTAGGACAATTGTAATATAATTTCCCACCTTAACTAATTAAAGAATGATGATAAAAAATAATCATTCATAAAAAGAAATTGTATCAAACTAGAAATTGTAAGCTATCTCTTAATCTGGTGCCTATACAAAGAATCTAGAACAGGTATCAAATCTAATAGTAAAGTGTCAGAAATTTTCCCTTAGAGATAAATACCAATAATAGCCCATTAATACCACTTCTATTCAATATCTCACATGATGGTCCAGAGAATATAATAAAAGGATAAAAAGAAATAAAAGGAACAAAGATTGGGAAAGAAGAATCAAATTGTCATTACTTGCAAATGATGCTCTTATGTGTGAGGGGGTCCAAAAGAATTTACAAAGAATTTATTTGAATTTGTCAGAATATTTAACAATTTTATTAGATTAAAAAAATTGTTTTACAGATCTATTGCATTTCCAAACATTCCAACAAGGAATTTGAGGGGGGAAAAAGACACCATTTTTAAATCCCCAAAATAAAAATAAATCTAAAAAATTATATGCCAGACTTCTGCAGGGACAATTACAAAATCTTATTACGAGCCGTTAGAGAAGGGCTATATTAAGGAAGACATGGCAGACTTACGCATGTGAGGACACAGCACCTGATCCAAGCTGTGTTTCACATCCCCGGGCTAGAGAAGTGTTCACGCTGTGATGCTTCGGACAAATGGTTAATACAGAGGGAGTAATTCCAACAGCGTTTGTGCAGAATTCACTGTTTTTAGGCACTGTTATGACCTTACATTTATTAATTCAACATAATCCTCACATCAACTTATCATATGAATAAAACTGTATCACAACTGAATACATGAGGAAAGTGATAGACAGAGAGGTTAAGTAACTTGCCTAAGGTCACACAGCTGCTTAAGTAAAGGAGCTGGACCCAGACAGGAAGACTACAGAATTCACGCTCTTACTTTGTACACAGTGCCCTCCTCCTATGAGTTAAAGAAAAGAAAAAGTAGGACTTAGTGAAATAGTGAAAAATTGTGGAAGAAATACAAGAACAGTCAATCTATGGGTGAAGAAAGGCAAACGAGCAAGATACGAGTAATGATAAAAAATATTAACTAAAGTAAAATATTTTGTCCGTTTTACTGGCAAAAGTAAAACAGTTGATACTTTCATTTTTGGCAAGGATGCTGAGACCCAGTTCTCATGGATTGCTGTGGAGGGGTGGACAGCTGCACTTTTCTGAAGTCTCTTTGGCATTAGCAACCTAAAACAAGCATGATCCTGCTCCTCGGCTCAGCAACCCTGCTTCAGTCCCTGCTAGCAAGAATCCCCAGTCACTTATGAATAATCCTGGCTATCATTTGTTGTCCTGATAGAGGTCAGGAAATTACTGACAGCTTTGCACACGTCGTCTTGTGTAATCCTTATGACCATTTCCGTGTTAATTCAGTTGCTTGCACAACTGAACATTTCTCTAAAATATTTTTATATAGTTGCTACACTTCCTTTTTCTGACTTTCTTGTTCACTCGTGCTTTTTTATTTTTTAATTGGCTTTACTTTTATAGTATTTTTCTATATTTATATTTCTATAAAGAAGTAATTATTCTTATGTGTTTAAATATTTTTGCTCCTTTTGTCCCTTATTTTAATTAATAACTAATTGATATTGGAGAAATCATTTATACACTAAAATCATTTGCTGTGTTTACTACTTCTGCTTTCATGTTTTGGAGAGCTCCTCACGATCAGACGAATTTACTTAAATTGTCTTTTAAATTTACTCTATTTAAAGATAGTGTAACAGCTGATCAATTTTTAGAATAAATTGTGTGAGATAAAAATCTAACTGGCATCCTTTTAATATTAAATGATGTGCTTTTTTTAAAGTAACTTCTTTTAAAATAACCCTTCCTCAATTATTTTGCTGCATAATAATATTACTTTGGGATTTTCCATTCTGTGCTTTGATCTGTGGGTCTAATTTCCTTTAATATTACATTAATTAATTAATTAATTTTTTAAGAAAGATTTTATTTATTTATTTGACAGAGAGAGACACAGCGAGAGAGGGAACACAAGCAAGGGGAGCGGCAGAGGGAGAAGCAGGCTCCCCGCTGAGCAGGGAGCCCGATGCGGGGCTCGATCCCAGGGCCCTGGGACCATGACCTGAGCTGAAGGCAGATGCTTAACGACTGAGCCACCCAGGTGCCCTAATGTTACATTAATTTAATGATTATCATTCATTTTGCATTTTACTTTTTGGGCGAGTAACACTTACCACTGCTTTTTTCAGAATATCCTTGGATATTCATCTGCAGTTAGTCTTCCCTTGGAAATGCAGGGGCATTTATCACACTATCAAAAAATAGATATTTGATTGGAACTGATTTGAAGTTAAAGATGAAATAGGACTAATTGGTAACTCTACAGAATTGGGACATCTGTTCCTTGCACATAGTGTGTTTCTATATTTACTCAGGTTTTATTCTGTATCCCTCAGAAAAGAGTCTTCTTTATATTTTAACAAAGTAAAAATTTTATTTTAATAGGTCTTGACTAGAAATTGTTAAATGTATCTCTAGATGTTTTGTGAGGTAAATAATTTATTCTTCCCATATTTGCAAACACCTTTCGTTGACCTTCTTCACAGCTGTGTTGAGCTCCAGGAGGAACACATAGATCCCAGATCTGCCCCTTTCCTCCTGAGATCCTCATTTGCAGGCTATTTAAGGATTTGCTCTTAAAACTTTCAGAGCCCTGTGGACGCAGACAGGGCAGCCAGCACATTTTTTTGCTCCTCTGCATGCACTCTATGGAGCTCACATCTCCTACAAATTCATTCTGAGTTGTTGCTCCACTGATTGCTGCCAGTGATGTTTCTTGGTCTCTTGCCAAGCAGAGACACAACATCTGCTCTGTGGACCTGTTATCATATCCCCTGGGAAAGATTACTGCATTACACTTGATCCAAGTTCTTTCCACCTTGCTCATAAAGATTCATCAGGGGAAATGAGCAGCTTTCTTGACTGAGATATATGAAGGAAAAAGCCAAAGCAAAAAGCAAAATCATGTTCCAAAAGGTTTTCCATAAAGGAAAGTTCGAGATAAAGTGGAATCGTGGGGAAAATCATCTCAGGAAGGGCAAAAGTTTTTCGGGGAAAAGATATAGGAAGTCATCTCATGGAGCATGGAACGAGTTTGAATTAACACATGAAGGCTGAGTCAGTGCAGAAGGGAGAGGAATAATCTGCTACAAGATGGGCATTTCTGGAACACTGTTTTTTGCCGTGCGCTGATCTCTCTCGTCCTGTTAGACATACGTTGTCTGTATTTCTGGTCCCTGAGCTCAGAGCCTCATTGAGAAGGTGAAGTTGTGCCACAGTCACATTTTAATCGCCGGGAGAGAAGGAGGAGGGTGGTCCGCCTACAAACGGGTGCAGGGTGATTTTCTGAGCAACTGTCTTCTCAAATGCAGATGTCCTCGCAGGATGTGCAGAGCTAAGCTGGCCCATGCAAAATTCCATCTCTTATTGCACAGTGGCTGGTTTTCTGAAAATGTGTGAAACCACTGGTATCTCATTAAAATCATCAAGAGAGATGAGAAAAGCATCAGGAGTTTAGGAAAAAAATGATGTGTTGAATTTTGTCTCTGAGTATAAATACCTAGTCAATCTGATCAACTCTCGATTCTTGTGAATGTTAATATTTTTATAAATTAATGAATAGGAAAACAAAAATTTTCATTTTAAAATCATCTTTCACTGACTTCTGTGGAACAGAACTCTGTGAGGTGGGAGGCTCTTTGTTGCCTGGGCTCAAACTGACTCTTCCCTCCTCAGCTGAATGCCTCTGTCGGGGGCGGGGTGGGTTTTAACTGCTGTCTAACCAGAGTTCAGTCTCCTCTAATATGTAGATATCTTAGGTTTATATGCTCAAAATTACATTTTCTTGAATAGCGGTTGGCCTGCTCCGTGTTAGAGGGTGTCCTAGAAAATCAGTCTTAATGCACAAGGCCAGCCCGAGAGGCCACAAATCCACTTGCTGTGTTATTACATTGTGTTACAGCCAAGGTCACAGAAGTTCCCTGATCCCTAATTCTGCCTTGGTTTGGCCTTTCCCATGATGTATTCATGGACCACGATACTGAATGGAAACAAAGAAACAAACATGAATCTTTGTTATTGGCTGAATTTATGACTGTAAACTTAGCTGAAATAATACCTTAGTCTGAAGGCCTAAAGGGCTTTGCTTTCTCACTAAAGCCAACCCCAGATCTGAAGATCTTACCACTTTCTTGCAAGATACAAAGGACTACAGAGTGTGTGTGTGTGTGAGTGTGTGTGAAAGAGGGAGGAGAGGATGTTCAGTTCTAACCCATGAGGTCAGGCCCAAGGTCAAATGAATTCTTTGGTCACATAAGAAAAAGAGTAAGGAAGGAGTGTCAGGAGAATCATCTACCACATGTGACCTTTTAACACACAGTGACCCTACCCACTTATCAGTGTTCTGGTATCTGCCTTCAAGTAGCAGTGTCCACAAGTCATGGCCAAGACCAGAGGAAGAGGTGGAGGTTTTCTTAGGCCTCCACCCCACAGTACCTATCATATTAGGATGGGGATGAGTGACACACTACGAGTTGAAGGCCACTTGTCTCATCCTTAGGAGTCTGTCTTTTCCACAGATGTCACCCGGCATAGTCTTCTGCTGCTGGAGATGAGTACATATGCATTCTACCCTCTCTTAATTAAAAAGATCATATCTTCATGAGAGGTCATGTGAGAGCACTGCAGGGACCTTAAGAAAGGAAGCAGATGATGTGGGCTCAGTATTAATTCTACTCACTAGTGGGCTAGAGGTTTTAATTCTCTGGCAGTCAGTTTCTCACCTCTAAAATATGGATCCTACTGTGTACTGCGCAGGCTGCCCAAAGTGCACATCAAGTAACAATTTTGAGAGAGCCAGCACATACTGTGGGTTTGAAGAATTAACACATGGAACGAATGGACTCACGCGGGGGTTATCAGTTTATTTCCTTTTCATGGGACACTTGACAGGCTGGGGGCCTGAGCTGAGCAACAGGCCCAAGGAAGGGAGAACTTGATGACCAAAGAAATTAATTTTGCTTTAGTCTCTGCTCTTCGGGCCCCTCTCTCAGCAAGTCTCAAGCTTCAAAGAGATGGCGGTTGACTTACAGCCTTGCAGACAAGCTCAGCATCCCACAACAAGCAGGGGCTATGAATGAGACATCCCATCCCCTCCTCTTGCTTCAAGCCTTGGCAAGGACATGTCATTGATGAGCATCTAGTGGAAGAAAAGGGAGAGATGTGGAAACAAAATGATTCAGTCAGAAGACCTTTATTGACCAGTGGATCTTGATGGGAGCATACAGCCAGGAGGCAGCTCTCTGCACAGAGCGGATGCCCTGTTTGTTCTCACTCCTGCAGGAAGGAAAGAAAATGAAAATGGCTAACAGAAACTCGGGTCTCAAATGCACATGAGACTCTGGAGCTCATGGAGAACAGAAACTGTTTGCTCTTTACACAGGGATTTCTATTTGCTGAATAGTTAATGAAAAGGGTTAAGCTTAGCTTGCCTTTCTTGGCCATGCTGTGAGATTTTAGGTGTTCTCTTTAACCCATGCTTCTCTGAGTATCCTCAAGGGATGCTAGCCAAATTTAGATTTATGTCAGTGCATAGAAAATTGGAAAAAAAGTCTGCTCCCACAATACATTAGAAACACATAAATGGGTAACTTCTTGTATAATTTTCTTGCTTGAACTTTACTTCGATATATCTTAAGCACCAAACATCATCACACCCATTTAAAAATGTTATGTCATGTAAGCATTGTGGTCTGCCTGTATTGAAAAACTGAGACTCAGGAAACATCCTCAAAGGGAGAGATATGGAGACAGGAGCTTCCTGGGTCCCTGAAACAGAGAGTCAGGGCCGTGAAGTATTTTTCAGGGTTGGATTCCCATCTGACTGAGACTGAATAATAGTATTTGCCAAAGCCTAGAATTCTGAACACATACAAGCTTTCCTGTAATAGCCATCAATTATTCTTCCCTCAACTGAAAAAACCTCAATGAGCAATAACGGATGTGATTACAGCAAGATGTGTTTTTCTGAATTTTATATATGGAAATGAAGGAAATGATCTCTGTTCTTGAAAACTCTGCTCTCTTGCTTGATCACTTCTGCTCTGGGAATTTTTCCCTGTACACCTTGCACTTTACTGTTTGGAAAGAGCAGGATATTGATTAACGTTGTGGCAGGGAAATGGTTCTTCCCACAGCTCTACGAAGTGCTGACCTGAATTCTTGATTTCTGAGGCTGTAAATCAGCGGGTTGAACAGTGGAGTGAGGATGGTGTAGGAGACAGATATGAGAGCGTCTTGGCTTGAGGAGGAGGTGGACTTGAGCCTTAAGTAGATGAAGGAGGCACAACCATAATGGATGGTGACAACAATGAGGTGGGATGCACAGGTGGAGAAAGCTTTGTACCTGCCTAATGTGGAAGGGAACTGGACTATGGCAGAAATGATGTGAATATAGGATACCAAAATCAGTAACAGGGGGACAATGAGGACCAATGCACAGAGCATGACGATGACAATCTGACTCAAGTGGGTATGGTGAGATGCCACTTTGAGGACAGGGGAGATGTCACAGAAGAAGTGATGGAGCTGATTGGAAGAGTGGAAAGGCAGGTGAAATACCATGGAGGTGATAATCTGTGCAATAGTAAAGCCACACGCACAGGCAGCAGCCACTAGTCCCACACACACCCGATGTCCCATGAGCTCCGTGTAGCGCAGAGGGTTACAGATGGCCACGTAGCGGTCATAACCCATGGCTGCCAGCAGGAAGGAGTGAGAGCAGCCAAGGAAGAGGAAGGTGAGCATCTGGATGGCACAGCCCAGGAAGGAGATGGTCTTCTTCTGGGCCAGCAGGTCCACCAGCATCTTGGGTACAATAACGAAGGTGTAGCAGGTCTCAGAGCAGGAGAGGACAGCAAGGAAGAAGTACATGGGGGTGTGAAGGGCTCTGTCCAGCACGATGGTGGCAATGGTGATGGCATTGGTGCCCAGAGTGAACAGGTAGAGGGGCAGGAAGGCTATGAAGAGCAGTTGCTGCAGCCCGGCCAGAGAAGAGAAGCCAAGGAAGATGAACTCCCTCACCAGGGTCTCATTGCCTCGCTCCATGGAAGATTCATAATTTGGAGACAATCCAAGAGAGGAGGAGATAGTGTCAAGATAAACCTCTGAAAACTAGTAGAATCACAAGAAATTGTTCATCATTGAGTAGGTGTTAAGATCTGAGTTCTGAATTCATTATTCCCCCTCCATCCAGTTTATTTTTAAGACAGGAAGAGGTGTCTAAAATCAGCCAAGTGCATGTCCAACTTTTCATCTCCACAGTCATTCTAACACCACAGGCAAACGGTTCTGGACTTTCTCAGACCCAACTATCCCTTCATCTGCTCTTGCAGGATGCAACTGTCATTCACATTCCTCGCCCCTCACTCGGTTTATCATGCAAACCTGGCCTTTTGGTTTGCTTGTCCTCACATATGCCCATACCCTCAGTTGCAGAGTAAATCGTTTTAACATGCTACATTGAGAGGCGACTTTTCTATGATCCTCAGCAGCTTCTCATTAGCATTCCCCTTATACTTACAGTCCGACTCTTAGTTCCCATCTCGCTATAACCTGGACCTGCATTCTCCTTGCCCCTGTTGGCCACACTTCTTGGCATGGTCATTGGCTCCACCTTTGCATACTCTCATTATGCTGACTCTTGCTTCTGAACCTTCCTTCTGTTCCCCAATCTGGAAAAAGTTTTCCAGGATAGAAAATACCTCTGCATCCTCCAATGCCCACCTGAGTCCTTCCTCCTGCAGAGAGTACCCCCATCTTCCTCAGGACCCTTGTCCATTTCCATCACTTCTCTTAACCCCTACTGACACCCCATTGTGCCTGTTCTTCCCATCCCACACACATCTCTTCAATGCATCTTGCCCCTGATGCCAGGTAAACTTCTATAATGTAAATTATATCACATTACTCCCCTCCTCAAAATTTCACTCATGACTTCATATTCCAACACTTTGTGGTTTTTAAGGTCTTGTTTTGGAAACCAAACTATGTGTCTGTGATCATATCAACCTTCATGGAATGCATCACTCTCATGCAGATATGTTGCATCTTCCTTGCCTCTACTCCTTGCTTTTGCTAGCTTGTTACCCATTTTTTATTTGTAAATGTTTTACCATTATTCTGAAGCCTCAGCCAAACCTGTTTATTGCGGAACTTCGTTGATATCTCCCCATAAAGAGTTGTTTCTTCTTCAGAATTTGTGTAAGACATTAATTGCCAATTTAATGTGTTTACTTGATTTTGAAATACTGTATTGCCTTTTTCTCATTTCTCTTTTCCATTGGATTTTGTACCCTTGAGGGGAAGATGTAAATTTTATGTATCTTCACCTGAATGCTCTTCAGTATCTAGAACCATCTTAAGTACCTAATAGCTTCTCAATAAATAATAATCATACAAATAAAAAAGCTAACTTGGCATGTTGTTACTTATCTCGTGGTGTCAAGAAGCCTTCCTAGAATGTGCACAGTAAGAGAATCCTCAGTGTTCTTTCCTCCTGGGCATGAGGATTGTATAAGACCAAGAATACCTAAGGGTTTCTGTACTACAAGGAACTAAGTAGTATCTTTCAAACCAAAAAGAGAAATCTCCATTTACAATAGGAATATAGCACTGAAGAGAGAGCATCACTGGAATTCCATGTATTCCCAAATCCTTGGACATACGTTACTCTCTAGGGTATATGGGAATGTAAGTAAATGGGAGAGAAATTATAAGGTAGACTTGTGTTTATCCCATTTTTAAAAAAAAGTATATCATTCAAAGTTATTATCTTAACTAATACCAATAACAAAAATTAATGGCAGTGTACCCTACCTTAACAGAGAACCCCTAAATCAATAATATCAGATGCTATACAACAAGTGTTAAGCAATGTGATTAGGACCAGGCACTGTGTGTTAAGGACACACATATAAATAAGACCCAGTCCAAGACCTCACAGTTCAGGGTGAGATGTTTGCAGAAGTGATTATTATAAAATAATGTGATGATTGAAATGACAGATTTGCACTTGCAACTGAAAGCAACAAGGAGAAAAATCTTTTGTATATTCTTGGAAAAAAATATGTCTGTGCTTATTTCTGGGTTTCTTTATAGCTGTTATAGAAATGTTGAACTAAAGTATTCTTGGACAATATAATGAGGCTGGGCATAATTTAGTTTCTACCACTTTCATCCAGATGTATAAATAGTTCAGGGAAGCACAGTTGCTGTCCTGCCCCTGATGTTTTTGTTTCCATAGTATCCTGCCTCACCCCGGTCAGACCTTCTCTTCCTCCACCTTATTCCTCTAGTTCTTTGTTCAATGCCCGACACAAGGGCTTTTATTTCCTAGAAGGCAAGTCTATTACTAGTATGCTGTTATCTTTCTAATTCCAGGATCCCCAATTCTCAGGACTACAAATGAATTTCCATGCGTATGATCTCAAATTTTACCTTTATAAACACAAGTGAAGTTGAGTAATGTAGGAATGAAGTAGGTTTTGAACTTAAACAGATTTAGGCCTTAATCCTGACTCTGGCATGTTCTTAGTGGTAAGATCATAAATTCTCCAAGCCCTGTTTTCTCATTTGTATAGTGAGAAAAGTAATTCCTACATCCCAGGGCTACAGTGAAAATTAACTGAAAGCGTGTATATAAAAGAGTCCAATTTAGTAAATAGTGACTCCTCAGTAAACACTTCTCTTTCATTACTTTACCGTTGTTCTGTGGAAACTGGACCAGAAATATTTTCATCAGTGAGATAATGAGCATTTAACTCATGGCAAGTTGTTGAATCTGCCTTTTCTGTGATTTCGAGGGGAAGGAAAATTTAAGAGGGATTATCATTCCCCTGGGGCTTTCCAAGCCTGACTGAAGGTAATCTGATTTTCCAGAGTCCTGCTCTGTGCTGGAGGGAGCAAGGGCTAGACCCTGAAGGATGATGCCAGCCCCTTGGTGTCTGGTGGCTCTGCAGGTAGAGTCATCCATATCAGTTATTTATGCCTGGGTAGAAAGTTTTCCTACATTTTCTATTTTGTTGGGGGATGGTATGAAATTTAGAAAATAAATTGTAGTTAATCTTAGTCACATATGAATATAAACCTAGGACTTTCTCCTTATGGATGTTTTATAATTATCAGTGATGCATATTTTGTACAACATGTTTTTAGGTATCTATGTATTTAGGTATCAAACTCAACTATTTGTTGAGCTTCTAAAGACTGGAATACATTGTTCCATGATTCTCATACTTATGATTTCATGATTTCTATTATGTTCTAAGCACTGAAAATGTAAACATGAATAAAATCACAGTTCCTTTCTCCGAGAAGAGAGAATCAAACAACAAGCATATTACAAGGCAGACCATCATAAACATTATGAAAGAAGTACAAGCAAAATGTTCTGAAAATCTTGAGGAAAAAACAAATAATTTCTGGAAAGCTTTGAAGAACAAACAGTATTTGAATATCACCAGTAAGCATTTTGATAAGAATATGGATATTACCGGTGTTATTCATGTAAACATTGTGATTGGGCTGATGACCACTTTCCTTAGTGTTGACTGGCCCTTCAGAACGGAACCAGTGCCTGCTATTTAGCTGTGTCAACATACGGAGTCTTCATATTTCCAAAGGAAATACAGGTCTGTGAAACAAGAGACACACATTTTTCCCTTTTTTTCTCTTTCTGTACCATAAACTCCCCATCAAGGTCACAAATTAACCCCACCTCCAGCCTACTTCAGTTAGTTCTTTAGGGGGAATTTCATCCCCACCATTAGTCTGTCAGTATTCCTTTTGACATTTCCAGGAGGAAAAAAATTAAAATACAATTTTGCTAATAGTTTATCAACCAAAATTTAGAACCATCTTTTAGAAATACAATGTGAACTAACATTTATTACAAGTTCACCATATTCAGGATAGAGTGAAAAAAATATATATGTATTGTCTCATTTGGTGTTCATAATGAGTCCTTGAGGTACATATTATTTTTAATATCTCCATTATAAAGATGAGAAATTTGATAACCAAAGAGTTTGAGGATACTCATCAAGTTCACACAGCCATTAGAACTATTACTAGATTATAGATCATCTGACTGGTGTAGGAGCATTGCTCACATCTGTGTGTGTGTGTACACACACACACACACACACACACACACACATATGCTGGTGAGAAGAGGAGAGCAGAATTCTGTCCCTCTCCTTCTATATGCAAGTACTTTAAGACAAGATTTCTGTTACACTTTTGCTGTGGACTCAAGTCCTGACCCCGCTATGTTTTGGCTATGGGACTTTGATGTGTCTGAATCAGTTTTCTCATCTTTATAATGGAGTTCACTCATAATCAGCTAACTTAACTTTCAAGCTTTCTCCAAAATGAATGAGAAAATACTACTGCAATGGTTAAGTGTTACACAAATATTAATTCTGTCATTATCATTTAGAATCAAAATGGGACAGATGCTTTTCAGAATATGACTTTGATACTGCTGGGTGCACTCCACTGGTTTCAGAAAGGGTTTAATAGGATAAAGACAGTTTCCTTCCACAGGACAGGGAAGGGTATGCTGCATCAGCCCTGTCCCTTACCCAGGAGAATCTCCAAAAGTCTGAGTCCTAAATGTCATGGTCATAAGAAATCTTAAAGCTCGAGCCTAGCAGTCTCATCTGAGAGATGAAAAAATTGAGCAGAGAGTTCTGTGAAGACCCCAAGACTAGAATGCAACCAAGTGGTTGTGCTAGCAACAGAACAGTGGTATTTGTCTTTCAGAATGTTATTGCAATTGTGTTATTATGCCTCCTTGAGCTGTTTATTAGGTACATACTAACTCCCTCTTTGTGCATCTTTGTACAGGTGCTCCCATGTCCTGTTCCTGAGCGCAACTGGTCTCTTTGAGCTTGTGCTAGTGATTCTGACTGACTCTAATTTTGTGTTCCTTTGTATTTCTGTGTCTTCATATCTGTCAACTCTCATTGTTTGCAGGGAACTCACTAAGTACTGGGACCTGTATTAGGTATTGTAATTGTCTAGATGCCACATACTACAACCATTTCTGAAAAAGGTCATTATTCAAGATTTTGTAGGTGTATATACACAATGGCATGTTATTCAGACTTGAAAAAAAAAAGGAAATCCTGCTATTTTCAACAACATGAACCGGAGGACATTATGCTGAGTGAAGTAAGCCAGTCACAGAAGGGCAAATTCCACATATAGGAGAAAGCTAAAGAGTCAGACTCATAGACACAGAGCAGAATGGTGATTGCCAGGGTCAGGGGAAGTGTGGAGTGGTTGTTCAATGGCTCTGAGAATCAGCCATGCAAGACGAACGCATTCTAGAGATCTGCTTTTCAGTATTGTGCCTGTAGTTAACACTATGGTATTATGTACTTCATATCTATGAAGAGGGTAGATTTTATGTTAAGTATCCTTGCTCTAATGAACTAAAGATTTTCTGATTAAAATATTGTTGAGTGCCCTACTGAGTTAAATCAGAACCAAGACAGTGTCTATGTAAATTGAGGAAGCACACTGAGTCAGTTAATTTAGGATATGTATAAAACTTATATGCATAGCTTTATAGAAATTCACTTTAAGGCTTAAACAGTCCTGGATGACATTATTTGGAGACCACATCCTTACTTGTGGCGATACCTGTTTTTAGTGGCACTGTACCAGCATGGGCGCATCACCCTTCTCTGTCTCTTACCTGAGATGTAAAACCATAGATCACACTGGGAGCTAGATGTTTACTCTCACGTCCTGTCCATTGTCCGGTTTCTCACTTGGATAGGGATTCATTCCCAGATGGATGTCTGTTATTCAGTGATGGACTCCCATCTGCCCTCCTTCTTCCTAAGAGGAACAGAGGCACAGAGGCTGCTGGAGACTGAACCCAAGCTGAAGTGGCGGAAGGGAGAAGGTCAAAATGGGACAGAGGCTACTGATCTCTACTCAGGGACAGAGATGTGATGATAGTCTGGGGCCTTAGACCCCGACCAAACGCAACCAGTTTCCTCCTGCCCTTTTGTGCCAATTGACCAAAATCCACAACCCACATCAAACATTGACCACAGAAGAGTTGGCACTTTTGTTGTATTTATTGGTAGCGGGTGGTTCTTTGCTGGGTCTCCTGATGCCAGAGACATTGTCATGGAGATGTTGCTCTGGGTTTAATTAACAGCTGAGTTGGTTGTGAAAAACAGAGGGAAATCACCAAATGCCAAGTTGCTCAAAATTGGGGCCAAGCAAGAAGGTTTGGGGAACAGAGGGCTCTCCACAACTCTCAGATGCAGCATGCAGCAATTCTACAAAATTTGAATAATTTTAAGTTGATTTCTCAATTTTACACATTACCAAAAGGACAAAAGGGAAATTTATACAGAGATTCATGATGATAGGTACATTGTAAAACATGTTTGTTTAGCTTAAAATGTGCTTTTGTATTTACAATTAAGGAAGTCTTTCCTGTCAGGCTGAGAGGGTGGATTGAGCAATGTTGTTTTTTATAGAGAAGGCCCTGGTGGGAGTGAGCTGAAAGGAGACACAGCTCACCACCCATACCAAGTGCATTTTTCCTACCTCTCTCCTCCATTATCCAGAAACAAATATAGCATACTGTTGTGCATAGGGGACATGATATCAATGTGTGCAGAGTGTTGGGTAGATCAGTGGTCACAGCAGCATTACCCAATGATACAAATGACCTCTCAGTTTACACAAAAATACCATCACGTATTTTCTAATCTCCAAAATTTCTGGCTTTCTCTTGTTCTGTGGCCACATGAGGAATAAATGCAATTTCAGCATCACTTTCCAAACATACCTAGATGGATGTTGAAAACTCCTAACAATGACATGGGAAGAAAGTAGGAACCCATCAAGTATCTGGTAGATGAAGAAATAATGATACAAAAGGGAGCAAAAGGGAGAATGAAAACTGGTTGAGACAAAAAGTAATGCCCATGAAGAAGTGGGAAGAAGAGTGGAATTTTATATATTTGAATTGGAATGCTGAAATTTGTTTTATTATTGATGCCTATCACTCACTTCTACTACTTTATCAAGGTGCCTGTGAGAAGCTGTGTATATTTAATGTAGGCACCTCAATGAGTTTGGAGATAAGTACAAACCCATAAAAACATCACCACCAAGGCCATAGACCTATCCATCAGCTCCCAATGTTTCCTCCCATCACTATTATTATTATTATTACTACTATTATTATCATTCTTCTTATTATTTTGTGGTGCAAATACCAAACATAAGATCTATCCTCTTAGCCAATTTTAAGTAAACATACAATATTGTATTGTTAGCTGTAGTACTATGTGATATAGTAGATCTCCAGAACTCATCTTCCATAACTGAAATTTTGTACCCTTGACAAACATCTCCACATTTTCCCCTCCCCCTAGCCCTTGGCTACCACCATTTATTCTCCATTCTCTTCTATGAGTTTGGCTATTTTACATTCCACTTATAAGGACCTCGTGTAGTATTTGTGCTTCTGTGACTGGTTTATTTCGCTTACCATAATGTCCTCCAGGCTCAACTGGGTAGTTGCAAATGACAGGACTTCCTTCCTTTTTAAGGCTGAATAAGATTCCATTGTATGTATTTACCACATTTTCTTTATCCATTCTTCTTTCCAGGTGGACCTTTAGTTTGTTTTCATATCTTGATTATTGTGAATAGTGCTGCAATGAACATGGGAGTGCAGGTATCTCTTTGATCTCCTGATTTTGATTCCTTTGGATAAATACCTGGAAGTGGGATTACTGGATGATATGATAGTTCTATTTTTAATATTTTGAGGAAATTCCATTCTGTTTTTCATAATGGCTATACCAAGTACAATTCCACCAACATGGTATCAGAGTTCCCTTTTCTCCACGTCCTTGCCAATACTTACCTTTTGTCTCTTTGATAAAATTCATTCTTATGAACATTTAGTCTAGGTGTGAGCTGGTATCTCATCATGCTTTTAATTTACATTTCCCTGATGATAAGTGATGTTGAGCAATTTTTCATATACCTGTTGGCTTTTTGTGTGCTTTCAACATGGGAAAAGGACAGTTTCTTCAGTAAAATTGTTGGAAAAAACTGGATATCTCCATGCAAAAGAATGATTTTGGGCCCATATATTACACCATACACATCGATCAACTCAAAATAGATTAAATCCTTAAGCATAAGACCTGACACTATAAACTTCTCAAAGAAAACAGAGGGAATATTATCTTGATATTGGTCTTGGCAATAATTTTTTGGCTATGACACCAGTAGTACAAGCAACAAAAGCAAACATCAAGTATATCAAACTAAAAAGCTTCTGCACAGCAAAGAAACAATCCAAAAATGAAAGGATAATTTACAGAGTAGGAGAAAATTCTTGCAAAGTATGTATTTGATAAGTGGTTAATGTCCAAAATACATAAAGGACTCATACATTTCAAAAGCAAAACAACAATGACAACAAAGAACCAAAAACCAAATAACTTGATTAAACAAAGGGTAAAGGACCCCAATAGACATTTCTCCAAAGGAGATATACAAATGGTCACTCCTCCTGTTACAGAACCTGGACTGGAACCCCGAAGGAAGATTAAATATAAATAAATATAAATAAACCTCCTGGTTTATTTAATGCCGGTGGGCTCAGAGGAGAATGATCTCCAAAGGTCTGAGCCCCGAGCACAAGCAAAGGGGGGTAATTTATACACTTCTACTTCCACGTACTTGACACTTTTGGCACGCAGGAAATGGAGCAGGGAGAAGAACCCGGAAGAGCCCTGGGGCAGGGACTGGGACTTTCCTGCTGGCTCGGTCAGCCACCCTAGGACACAGATTTTTTCCTCTTCATTCCCCCCCTTTGTTGCCTTTTCCTTACTTGAATGGGCATCGATTATTATTATTATTATTAGGGCTCTTGCCAGTCTAGTGGCCTGTATTGGGTTACTAGTAGTTGTAATTTAATTAACTATATCCAAGAGCTGATGAATCGGATGATGAGATTAATAATACATGGACCAAACAGGAATACCAATAGGATCATGAGGAGAGGACCAGCTAGGGGAAGGAGTCATGTAGTCTAGCTCCAGATATTATACTAAATGCCCCAAGAATTTGCTAATTCTTCTCTCCTGTGAGCAACCTGATCTTGTAGTTGCTGGATCGTGTCTCTGACTAACCCTGATTGGTTTATATAGAAACAACATTCCTCATTTAGGAAGAGACAAAGTCTCCCCTTTTCACCGGTGAGCAGGTTCAAGCCCCTCCGATTCTGTATTAGCACCGCTGCAAGGAAGTCCATCTGATCTTGTATGGTCATTATAGACATGGCCACCTGTTCTTTATCTTCTGTGAGATTTTCTGACAGTTGCTGGTAGTAATAAGAGGATGAGGCAATTCCTCCTATTCCAGTGCCCACAGCCGTTGTTATGCCTAATCCAACCAATAGTGGGATGAATTAGACTGCCCTTTTGGGCTGTGTATGTGCCAACAAGGGAATGGGAAGGGGATTATTGGGGATTATATCTACCTGGAGAGTAAGAAGCACCAAGGCACATGTCCCCACCCAGTTAGCTGGTAAGCATCAATAAATATACCTTCCGCACATGAAAAGGGTGCCAGGTTCTGGAATGCACCATGGTGTGGCAGATATGCACCCATCAAGTGAAAGGTAGCTGTGGGTTTGGAGACACTGGGTGGCAGATAGGTTTCCTACTGAATGTGTTTCCCCAGGATTATGGACACAATCAGGGGCCGGGTAACAACAATACTTTGGCCGGTTTTGGGTCTATTTCTGCGGGTTTGGGAGGGTCACTTGTGGGTCTGGTCAGGTTGAGGAAACTCAGTGGGCTTGCTATAAGCTGAGGGGCCCTGGTTCGCAGGCAAAGCCAGCAATCTGCAGCCAACCGAGGGTTGGTTGTATTGAGAAAATGGTGGATCCCTTCTAATATACCATTCACTTGAGGGCCTAGAGCCAGAGGTCCCCAATGGGGAGGAAGCCTCAGCAGGGGTTGATAAAGGTCAGGTTCCCCACAGGTTAGGCCCTTTTCCTCAGGACATCTCAGATCCCTATATCTTCAGTATAGTCTGGGCCTAATTTTTCCTGTCATGAGCGTCTCCCCCCTATTGCGACAAATAGTAACTTCCTTTGAGTCATAACATTGTCTTGGTATGGTAGGGCGTACCGAGGTACAAGAACAGGGAGACCATGGGCTTGGTGTTGTCTGTTCTCGGTTGGATATGGCTGCAGTTAGAGCGAGAGTGGGAGCTCGGGCAGGGGCCTTTGGGACAGGAGTGGGGAGAGGCCGCGGAGGGGCCGGTGGTCCTCAGGGGGTAGGGACGCATAGCAGTTGGGACATTGGTCTGTCGGGTGACTGGACATGTAGAATAGATCCTCATGTTGGCAGAGGGTTGGGTGGCATTTAGCACACGCATCGAGGTTATTTGCCCAAGAGGGCTGTGATAATGCTGGCATGTACATGGCGGGTAGCTGGTGCTCCCTAGTGTCCTTATGGATTGGAGAGTAAGGGAGAGGAAACCTGTGAGCAAGTGAGTATAGTAATACATCCTAAGGTGACCCAATAAACAACAACAATGGCAAGTCTCTGGGGGAAATTCCAGTCGGAAGGGGCAACAGTATAAAGTCTGACTGCTAGGATGAGGGATATCACTCCGATTAGAGCTAGGGACCACGGCGAGCAGGTGTCCATTAGTCAGTGGGGTCTCACTGAAGGTGAAGCCAGAGCGGGTCTGTGGGTTTTGGCTGGACTTTCCACTGGCGTGACTCCTCATCCGAATGACGAGCTTTCTTCACTCTGGAGTGGTGGACCTATGGGGTGACACCTGAGACCTTAAGGGCAGTAGGGGTGGTTAGAACAACAGTGTGGGGCCCTGTCCACTGTGGTTTGAGGGAATCTTTCTTCCAATCCTTGACCCAAACTGAGTCCTCTGTCTGGAAGGAGTTTACCTGAGACCCTAAGGAGATTGGGGCCCTCTCAATGGTGTATTTTTGTAATTTATTTAGGGTGGCCCCACAGGGCCTGAAGCTGCTCCTTTATTTTTTTTGGCACGAGGGGGTGGCATCTATATATTAATTCGAAAGGGGAGAAACCTAGTGTCCCAGGAGTGCAGTGAGCATGCAGGAGAGCTAGGGGTAGCAGATCTGGCCATGGGAGGTTAGTCTCCTGACGAAACTCTGCTAAGATTCCCTTGAGCGTGCAATTCATTCACTCTACTTTTCCTGAGCTTTGGGGCCGGTAAGTGGTATGGAGTCTCCAGCTGATGTTGAGAGATTTGGTCAAGGCCAGTACAATACAGTGTCTGCTAAAAATGGGGGTCCATTGTCACTATGGATAGTTAATGGCAGGCCGAACCGCAAAAGGCCTTTAGCTAATTCCTGGCTCTGCTCCAGCCTGGTTGGGAAGGCTTCAACCCACCCAGAGTACATGCATACTATTACTAGGAGATATCTGAACCCCCTGCTCAGCTGCACATTTGTGAAGTCTACCTCTAGATCCTCGAAAGGGGTTGCTCCTGTCCTCTGGACACCTGGTGGGCGCCGTGGTGCAGATTGAGCATTATTTTTAGCCCATGTCATGCATCGTTCACTCGTTGCTCGGCATAGTGCTGGCAGCTGACCGATGTAGTAGTGCCTCTTGAGAAGGACCTCTAATGCAGTTTTCCCCAGATGAGTGAGTCGGTGGTGTTCCTTGACTAGATGCCCTCCAGTTGCTGTTGGAATGAAGATGCACCCATCTGGCATCATCCACCATCCCTTTTCAGTCAGGGTGGCCCCCTCAGCCATGGCCCATTCTTTTTCCTTTTTAGTGTAACTCGGAGGAGGGACTTCTTCCCTGGGTGTCAGGGCCATGGTGAGGGAAGGGGCTCTGTCTGTGTCCTCACTGGTTGCGGTCTTGGCTGCCTCATATGCCAGACAATTTTCCTGCACTATGGGGCTGTCTCCTTTCTGGTGTCCCTTACAGTGCAGGATTGCTACTTCCTTTGGAAACCAGATGGCTTTGAGGAGTCTCAGTATCTCCTCCTTGTTTTTGATAGCTTTTCCTGCAGCAGTTAGGAGGCCCCTTTCCTTGTAGATGGCTCCATGTATACGTACAGTAGCGAAGGTGTACCGAGAGTCAGTAAAGATGTTGACTTCCTTGCCCTCACCAAGGGTGAGGGCTTGGACTAAGGCATATATTTCAACCCATTGAGCTGCCATCCAGCTTCTAATGCCTTAGCTTCTAGGACTTTAGTTGTTGTGGTTACTGCATAACCCACTTTCCGGGCACCCTCTTGTAGGTAACTGCTGCCATCGCTGAACAGTGTGAGCTCTGGATTCTTTATGGTTTGATCCCGCATATCTGGACAGCTTGCGTAGACTTCATCAGTCACCTCGGAGCAGTCATGGTCTGGTTCCTCCTCCTCCATGGCGAGGAAGGTTGCTGGGTTTAATGTCCTTACTGTTTCGAGGGTGATCCATGGGTTTTCGCAGAGGAGCCCTTGGTATGGTGCTAGCCGAGAGTTCGAAAGGAAGCGGTGCCCCTGTGCGTTCATGAGGGACACAACTGCATGAGGGACCTTGACATTATGTTCTTGCAACAGGTGAGTTTTTCTGCCGCCTTGATGAGTAAGACTGTGGCTGCCAGCGCCTTGAGGCATGGCGAACATCCTGCTGCCGTGGTGTCCAGCTTCTTTGACAGTTATGCAACTGGCCGTTGCCACAGCCCAACAGTCTGGGTGAGTACCACGAGCGCTATTTTTTCCTTTTTATGTACGGAGAGATTGAAGGGTTTTTCTACATCTGGTAGGCCCAGGGCTGGAGCTAGCCCCAGGGCCGTCTTTATCTCTGTGAAGGTGGCTTCTGCTTCCTCAGTCCAGGCAGGGGGTTCTCGATCTGGTCCCCCTAAGAGATCATAGAGGGGTCTTGCTATTGCCAAGAACCCAGGGATCCAGATGTGGCAAAATCCTGCAGCCCCTAGGAATTCTCACAGGCCCATTTTTGTCTGGGGCTGTGGCAGGGAGATGATGACTTTTTTCTTTCTGGCCCTAGTTCTGTCTTCCCTTGGGTGAGGAGGAAACTGAGGTATCAGACCTGTTGTTGGCAGATTTGGGCCTTCTTCCATGAGACTCGGTATCCCGAGTCTGACAGGAGCTGTAGGAGGGCCTTTGTGTTTTTGTGCAGTCTTCTTGGGTGTCACTGGTGAGAAGGAGGCCATCCACATACTGGAGGAGGGTGCATCGTGCGGCCTCTCTTGAGAAGCTGGTGAGGTCCACAGGCAGCGCTTCCCAAAAGAGTGTTGGTGAGTTTTTAAACCCCTGCAGGAGGTGCGTCCAAGTTAGTTGCATCTGGTGCCCTGTATCAGGTTCAGTCCTTTCAAAGGCAAACAGTGGCTGACTCTGGGGAGCTAAGCGGAGGCAGAAGGCATCCTTTAAATCTAGGCAAGTGAATCATCTGGCTGACCCTGGGATTTGGCCGAGGAGAGTGTATGGATTCGGGACCACTGGGTGCAGAGAGATGGTTACCTTTTTGATGGCCCACAGGTCTTGAACTGGTCGGTATCCCCCTCCCGGATTCTTGACTGGCAGGAGTGGGGTATTCCAGGCTGACTGGCACTCGATTAGAATACCTGCTTCTTTGAGTTTGGCCAGATGTTCTTGGATGCCAATTCTACCTTCCTGTGGGAGGGGTGTTGCCTTTGCCTCTGAGGTTGGGCTCATGGGATCAGTTCAACAATGATAGGGGCCTGATTCCGGGCTAGTCCAGGTGGGTTGTCTTTAGCCCATAATGAAGGGAAGGAGAGTCTGAACTCCGGTGGGCTACTTAGTTGGGCCTGGACACAGAATAGTCTCCATTCTTCTTCATTCAGCGTGGTAATTGCTAGTATTAAAGACCCTGTCTCCTCTTGCCTTGAGTTCAGTTGGAAGCTGGTGTGTCCAGTGGGCTCAAAGGTTATCTGAACCCCAAAGCTTGGAGAGTATGTCTTGGTCCAGGAGGGCGATGGGGCAATCAGGTAGATAAAGAAATTCATGTCGGATCTTGTGGCCCCCGAGTTCACACTGGCAAGCCTGGCAAAAGTGCTGTTGTATCGCCTGTGTCCTGGTGGCCCCAAGGATGGTTGTAGTCCTTTTGCTGAAAGAGGCCACTGGGAAGGTGACAACAGAGTGCTCAGCCCCAGTATCAACCATAAAAGTCACTGGTTGGCCCCCTACTTTCATTCTGACCGGGGGCTCTTGGGGGCCAAGGAGGAGAAAGCCTGGTCCCCCTCAGTCTGAGTCTATTCCCACAAGGCCTATGAGGTCCTCCTCTCAGTGTTCTTTCTTGTAGCGGCTGGGTTTCTGAGCCTTTCCCTGGTTGGGACATTCATTTTTCCAATGCTCTTTCTCGTTACAGTAGGCACATTGATCCTTTGCCAAGGGGGTTCTGGGTCTCCCCCCTTTCAGTGGTCGGGGTCTCCCCACCTTTGTGTCATCCTTTTCTTTCAGGGTGGTGGCGAGGAGGCTGACCTTCTTTTTCATCTTTTTGTCGGCTTCCCTTTCAGCTGTGACCTCCCTGATCATGTAGACCTTATTGGCAATCTCTCTATTAGCTGGGTGATGTTCATCCCAGTGAAACTCTCTAGTTTCTGAATTTTTTTTCTGACGTCTGGGGCCACCTGAGCCACGAAGGAGGTGTTTACCATCTGTTGGCTTTCCTGTGCCTCAGAGTCAAATGGAGTGTATATCCTGTAGGCTTCACATAGTCTTTCGTAGTAGTCTCCGGGGGACTCCCCTGGCTGTTGAGTGACTGACTATATCTTAGTCATGTTCCTGCCTGGATTTCCTGGAGGAAAGCCTCCTGGAATCGGTGGATGTGGGCCTGTCCCTTGGTTGTGGTGAAGTCCCATGCTGGGCACTCCTCGGGTGCAGCTGTGTTAGCCCAGGCAGTGGGGCCGATGACTCCCACTGGTGCGTGCTCTTCTAGGTACTGCCGTGCCCCCCTCAGTATTCTACTCTCTTCTGTGTTAAAAAGGGTGCAGAATAACTGTTGGCAGTCTTCCCAGGTCGGCCAATGAGTCTGGAAGAGGAATTCCATGAGGTCTACCATAACTTGTGTTTTCTCAGAGTAGGAAGGAGTGCTGGGTTTCCAGTTGAGGAGGTCCGTGGTGGAGAAAGGTTGATAATACATCATGGAATGACCAGGTTGGACTGTCCTGTCTTCATCGTGCCTCTTGGGTTCCCGTGTCTCTCGTACCAGCATTTGGAGGGCACTTGCACCTGGCCTGGGGCACAGGCTGGCTGCTGGTCCTGGAAAGAGTGGATCCACTGATGGCAGTGGAGTGCTTGGAACTGGGGGTGCAGAACTTTGGGATGCGTATGGTGGAGGCAGGATCAGTTCATCTTTGGGATCTCCAGTTAGAATCTGTGGAGTCTGGGGCTTCTGTTGGTCTTCTTTGGGACGCTTGGATGAGGTGACTAAGATCCTGGCCTGTCTCTGCCTATTGCAAGTGAATCACACCCAAGGGGGAAGGGTCTGGGCAATTCCTAGCCAGGAGCCAATGTACGGGAACTGGTTGGGGTGTCCTGGTTCCTGTTATGACTTGCCACACTCGACGGATAGTTAAGACATCCAACATCCCTCAGAAGGCCACCCGACATTAAAGGTGGGCCATTGCAATGCACAAAGCATTCTCAGTTTGCCGGGATTCATCCTGATGCCATAGTCTCCTGAGAACCCCTTCTTGAAATTTTTGATCATGGTCTCGAGGACCATGGGTTTACTCTGTCCTGACCCCATGATGATATTCTTGTGTGTGATGGCATAGAGATAGACAAAAGGGGGTGGAGACCAATTAGATGCCCGTTTGGCTGTGTTCCGAGGGAGCTTAGGTGAGGCTTAGCGGTAGTGGTCTCAGCATTGTGACTTATGATCAGAAACTATTCTGATGCCACCCTAGACTGTATGCCATTCACCACAAAATCACAGATGGGCCCACTCAGACTCCATAGGCTTCTGGGGACTTTAAGGGTGCCCGCCTGTGGAGTCACAGAATCAGTCCGCTTGAGCAAGCCAGGTCGGACTGCACATTCACTCACACATTCACACTCCAGAAGTTACATTCCCTCCCTGGGAATCCCTACCTGTGAGACCTCTAAGAGGTCTCTGGAAGGTGATCAGGTTCCCCTTCCAACTCGGCGGGTGGGTCTGTCTGGGTCTGGGGCCCCCAGGCCTTACCGTGATCCAATGTTGGGACCGGGTCCTCACCTGCCAAGTCCTCTCGAGTCAGCAGGAAGGGCGGAGTGGGGCCTGTCTTAGGCGGCCAGGGGGAGGGGGAGGCTGCCAAATATTAGGCAGGGCGCGCCTTCTCTGTTCTGATCTCTCGCTCCGATCTCTCGTTCCATCACCGCCCCACCGTTGCCCCCAAACCGGTGACAACAATGGGCCAGCCGGGTTGGGTTTCCCGGTTAGGGAACCAAATGTTATGGAACCTGGACTGGATTGCCGGTCAGAAGAACCAAGAGGCACTCGGAGATCTTGGAGGATAGGAAGTTTATTTAACACCAACAGGCTCAGGGGAGGATGAACTCCAAAGATCTGAGCCCCGAGCACAAGCAAAAAGGGGTAATTTATACGCTTCTACTTCCACATACTTGGCACTTTTGGTGCCCATGGGAAATGGAGCAGGGAGAAGGACCATGCACGGGAAGCAGAGCAAGGAGAAGAACCCGAAAGAGCCCTGGGGCAGGGACTGGGACTTCCCTGCTGGCTCGGTCAGCCATCTTAGGCCACAGATTTTTCCTCTTCACTACTACCTTAATTTTTTTCAAATTTTGACTTCAGTCTCATCCAATTGCCTCACTTTAATGTTCCAGGGGAGAGCGGGTGACACTATGTCAGTCAACCACTGGATTCCCTCTGGCTTGAGGGTTTGGTTCAGGATAGGTATGTGATCCAAGTCTGGACAATCAGGAACAGCAAGATTCAGTATCTTAACTTTTGTTTTCACCTTTGAAGAAGTGAATTCTCTCTTCCTCTGGACTGGATTGTGTGAGCTGGAGTTGTCAGAGACTGTTGAGTTTAGGCTAAAAACGAAGCCAAGATTGAAGAAGCAGAGCTTTGAGACACATCTCGAAGACTGTGTGAGGATGACTGTTGGAACTCTATATCATCCTGTGCCCAAAACTGTTGCAACACTGAACTTTTCAGCTTACATAAGCCAGTAGGTTTAGTTTTCATTAATACCAGTTTGAGTTGGATTACTTTTCTTTTGTAACCCAAAGAATCTTAAATTATAAGAGTCACCTTCCAGGATGGATTAGAGATGATTTAAGTATGTGCTGTGCAGGCAAGTATAAATATATTAACATATAAGAAATTAGAGCAAAATTAAAGTAATAATATAGTAAGGTGAATTTGGGAGGAGTCATTTGGAAGGAGGTTATAGAAATGTATACCCTGAGTCCAAATATATGTATTAAATTTAGTTTCAAAATTATGCAGCAAAGTTACACTGGGTAATTGAAGAGACAATGAAAACAGTTAAGAGTCATGTTGTTTACAGACATAAAACGTGTGGGGGATGCGTTTTCCAATATGGAAGGACTGATCATATTAATGAAGCCAGAAATAATTATTGTATATCTAAGCAGAATGAAGAAGGTCTGCAAAACAATGTGACCGTATCCCACCTAAAACTTCAGACTTACAGCCTAAATGGAAAACGTAGATTTATTTACTCAGTCTCAGCCCAACTAGGTCAGGAGTCTGGACTAAGACTGTCCAGACCCTTCCTCAGTGCAGTTCCCACTCAACAACTTCTTCAAGGCCTCGTGAGTGAGGGATGACAAAAGGAAGCATCCCCGTCCACGAACTCTTTGCCTTTTCATACAACAGATGCCAGTGTGACACCTCCCACTCCTCTTCACCCATGCTGCCCACCCCCACCCCTCCCACCCACAAAAGCATAAATTTTTCAATATTCTAGAAAATGTATTGCTTGACCTTAAATATTTAGTTTTAATATCCAACTGGAATTGATTACCTGTGTGATACGAGATAAAGGTAGATTTTCTGTTTTCTCCTGTGGATATCCATTGATCCTGCACTATTTTTGTAAGGATTTTCTTTCATTCCAGATATGAGAGAATGCACTTGAACTCAGTGTCACCTTTGCCTTAACCAGATGAATATATGCATATTGGATTATTTCTGAGTGATCTTTTTTCTTCCATTGTTCAAGGTTTATATTTTTGCCCCAGCATTTTGCTTTTTTTTTTTTACTATAAGTTAATTATAGGTTTGGTATTGGAAATGTAAGTACTCTAGACTAGTGCTTTTTAAAGATCACTTTGACTTTTCTTGTTCTTTTGCATTTCTGTATTCCATATTCCTATGCATAGGGATTTTATTTTCTGCTGATTCAGAGAAATATATTTTATTTTTTTATTATTGACTGTATCAGGGAACCTTGTAAATATGTTAATTTATTAATTCTCATCTTTATCTATATATTCCTATGTAATTTCTATGTTCCTAAGAATATTTTCAATGACCACAGTTTGATTTCTTCCTTTTAAACTACCATTATTTTATTTGTTTCCCTTACAATAGGAAAGACCTCTAGGACAGTATTGAATAGAGAGTGGGTATCATTGTTTTATTCCTGGTATCAAAGGGACATTCCCCCTATTTTATCATTAAGCATGATATTTGCTGTCAATGTTTTAAAGATAGGCTATCAGATTAGAAAAGCCTATTTTTAGTTTTATATGTTTTTATTTATAATTGCATGTTAAATGTTTCAATTTTTCTGCACCTATCAGGACAGTCACATCTTAAATATATAAATCAAATTTTGAAGTAAATTATATATATAATTATCTTAATAGATGCATAAAATTACATATATATAACTTATATCCTGTATCTACTCCCATCTGTTCTATCTACTGATCTAATTTAATCAATATCTATCACTTCGTCTATCCTGTTTTGCCATACATATAGTAATTTTGAAATATAAAATATGTTGTCAAGCCACCCTTGGATAAACCCCATTTGGTAATATAGTTGGGTTCAATCTGGCTGTCTTAATTTAAACCAGAAAGTTCTTCCTAAGGGGGTTCCATTTCTGCCTTATGTTCTCACCTCTGTCTGTCACCCTGGATTTCTGTTTTCAGGGCCTATGGAACACATAAATATACTCATTGAAGCTCTGCAATCCTTCTCTGAGTCTCTGCACCTTCCCACTCTTCACCACTCACTACTTCCTCAGTTTTTACTTATTTTTCAGATCTCAATTTCAATATTACTTACTCCACGAAGTCTTTTTTTGATTTCTCTAAGATTGAGGTAGATTCTTACACATATACAGCCATTGTATCCCAAGTAATTACTTATCACACTGTGTTATAATTCTTTTTTTAGTTTGCAATATTTCTCATCCTCTGTTACCCTCATTGTGCCTATTGAGTGACAGATGCTAAATAATTATTTGTTAGATAAAAAAATAACAGTAGAAGCATATTCTGAGTTGATCATATAAAATAAATCTTTATTCAATATCTTATTAAATCAATATTAAAGTTACACTGAAAGGTTCTTGGGTGGTTAAGTCAGTTAAGCATCCAACTCTTGATTTTGGCTCAGGTCATGACCTCAGGGTCATGAAATCAAGCCCCACGGTGGGTTCTGCACTTAGCATGGATCCTGCTTAAGATTCTCCCTCTTTCTCTCCCTCTGGCACTCCCACTCCCACTCATACATTCGCTTTCTCTTAAAAAAAAACAAAAGTACCACGAAGATCCGGGAAAAAATCCATTCAGTTTGGTGATAATTTATATTTACAGGTAAATTAGGAGATCTCAAAGAACTGCCTTTTATCATCATTTATTAATTGAACAAAGATTTTTTTGAAAGCCTAGTGTGTGCTCAAGTGAAATGCTGAGGAATGAATAATTATGAAATTATTACATAAAATGCAGTTGTTTTATTGAAACACACCTTTAACAAAACCCAGAGTACTCAGTGGAATATGTATGAGATACTGAAACAGGTAATTGAAATTTGGTCACTTCTTATAATGGGACACGAAAGAGAGGGGTGGGTGCATGTCACTCTTTACCGACAACACTTAGTTTACTACTTTGCACACAGGAATAGGTGTATCAACAGAGCTCTTGAGTAGTCAACTTACTTTCCCACCATATCTGACATTTAGTACAATCCTAGTTTATAGAAGAAAGAAAGAGGAGGAAGGTGGGATGAAAGGTGACAATATTTTGTAATGCTTATGCCTTCTATCAGACAAGCTTGGGATTGCTTTGCATCTACTAATTTACTGAGTTCTTTAAATGCTCCACTCAAGAGGTATTGAGAGTCTCATGTTACACAAGGGATAACCGACCACAAGAGGGGTTAACCCTGGCTCATGGCATTTAGCTAGAAAATGATCCAAATCAAGATTCAAACCCAGGTTTCTGTAAGTCCACAGTCTATATTTTCTACTCTACCATCAGTCTTTTAGAACTTGAATTCCCTCCTCATTTAACTATAAGTGAATTCATTCTTTTTATCTATAAATAATTTATTTATTATAAATATTTCTTTGGAAACCTCAAAATATAGAGAAAATCATCGAGAAACTTAAACACCTTCTCCACGGTGTCCTTCAGTGTGAGAAGAGGATCAATGGGCTAGGCATTCTCGGAAGGATAATGCATCAGTTGTAGTGTCAGCTGAGAAAACCTACATTTCCAGTGCATGAAAATAGCATGACTTGAGTGCTTGAGAGTTTTCACATTCACATAACTTACCGGGGACCAATGGATATAACCACTGCAACCAATATAGGCTAACCACAAATAAAGACTTCCCAATAAAAAAAAAATCAAAGTAACTTGAAGTCTTTATTTCTATCATGAATATAACTCTTTTGATTTACCAGTCACTCATACAGTTTTGGGGAATGACTACGTGCTGAGAACCTTACTCAGAGCAGTCTTCACTTCTTTATTTCTCAGTGTGTAGACAAGAGGGTTGAGCAGTGGGGTGATCACAGTGTAGGTCACTGCCACGAGCCGGTCCTTATCTGAGGAGTATAGGGATGTGGGCCTCAGGTAGATGAAGGAGGCACAGCCATAGTGGACAATGACCACTGTGAGGTGGGAGGCACAGGTGGCAAAGGCCTTGCGCTGTCCCTCAGCTGATGCAATCTTGAGGATGGTGGAGACAATGAAAACATAGGAGATGAAGATCAGCAAAAAGGGGACCAGCAAGACCAGAATGCTGAGGAAGAAGATGACCATCTCCTTCAGGTTGGTGTCAGTGCAGCCTAGTTTCATGACTGGGGAAATATCACAGAAAAAATGGTTGATCTGATTGGAGGCACAGAAGGGCACACTAAACACCAAGACATTGACAACCACAGAGATCAAGAAGCCACAGCAGCTGGAGGCTAGAACTAGCTGCACACAGGTGGCTCGGCTGACAACGAGTGTGTAGTTGAGAGGGTTGCAGATGGCAACATAACGATCATACCCCATTACAGCAATTAGAAAACAGTTGGTACAAGCCAAGCCCACGAAGAAGAAGAGCTGAGCAGCACACCCAAAGAAAGAAATAGTCTGACTTGCGGAAAGCAGGTTGGTCAGCATTTTTGGTACAATGACCAAGGTGTAGCACGTTTCAGAGCAGGAGAGGACAAAGAGAAAAAAGTACATAGGAGTGTGCAAAGTCCTGTCTAGCCAAACGACAGTCATGCTGGTGGCATTGGCCGTCAGAGTGGTCAGGTAAACCAGGAGGAAGATGAAGAAGAGAAGGATCTGCAGATCCCCCAGTTTTGAGAAGCCTATAAGGATGAATTCAGTGATCATGCTCTGGTTCTGTCTTGTCATTGGTCAGTGGGAATCGGATTCACACATCCTGAAATTGTGAACAGAGAGAATTTGACAAAAGGGAAATGCCCCAAAGAGGCCATATTTGTGTTTCTGCACAAAGCTGAAAATATTGGCTTGAAGAAATGAGTAGCAAACCCTTAAGCATAGTGATCATAGGACGGAGGAAAGCAGGAGGCAGGAGGAGAAGTGACCTAAGATATGTCCCAATTCAAGGACACCTGAAGGTTCATACACAGTCTGCTAAATCAAGAAGTGATTTAGAGCTCACCTCACCTAATCCTGTCATTTTATGGAAAAAGAAAGGGAGGCACAAAAAGATCAAGCCATTTATTTAACCCACATGAGAACAACAGCCTCAGAAATCACTTACCTGAAAAGCATTCTCATGACTATTTCAGGAAAAAACAAAAACCAATGAAAAGTGTTCTATCCAGCCCCTCCTATATTGGCCTCAAATAGTGTTTGCTTAGATGCAATGAAGTATTTTTTTAATATTATTAATTAAAAGTGTAGAGATTTATTTATATTAATCAGTTGTGAAGCCTTTGGGACAGGCATAGGATGATCCCAGATATTGGGGTTTTCTTTGTCATGATTGCATGAGAATTTGGGATTAAGAGGCTAAGTAGAGCTCCAACTCAGTGAGAGAGTGATGAGGTCTCCACTCTTCCAGAATGTTCTAAGAACAACTGTCCCCATTATCTGTGTGAAGATCTGTCATTTAATCTGAGAGCACGTAGTGCTGAAACCTTCCAGCTAGGCTGAGACAAGCAGACAATCTTTATATTAGAAGAAGCTCAGGAATCTCCTTTCTCAATTTGCACCCAATTCTGTGAACTTTTTATATAAACCTGGGATATATGTCTAGTCCCCACAGTCAAGATCCAGTTATAAGAAACCCTCAGACACAGCTCAGGCTGCTCTCTTGCTACGTGTCTTCGTTGTCAAGAACCTTCTTATTCAGAAATGAACCAGATATGCCTCCTTGACTCACGCAGCCCTAGCTCTGGAAGTGTCCCCTGCTGACACCAGCAAGGGGTTCTTTTTATCAGTGACAACCCTTTAGTTATGGGAGTAGTGATCATATCCCTTTAGGGGTCTCATTTTCCTCCTGACTAACACTCTTAGTTCTCTCAATTATTTTTCATGACATTATTTCTGGAAGTCTCTGTCCTGATCATCACCTCAGGTGTTTTACTCCTGAGCATTACAATACAGTTCTGGCTTCAGCTGTAGAAAAATGGCTTGTCCATGACCATCATACATCACTAATTTCCCTCCATCTGTCTTTATAATTAACATTAATTTCCTTTTCTACTGTTCTTTATCCCCACAGTTAATATTTATCCCTGCTACAAAACCCAGCTTAATAGCGATCTCTGGAAAGGCTTCTCTGAGTAGCTGTAAGGCTTTGATTACTGTGTGTGTCTACTTCTCTCTCCATTTGTTCCGGGACCGTGTGTTGGAACCAAAGCAGAGAAAGGCCAGCAAGGACACGGAAGCTAGACTGTGAGGCTGGGACCATGGCTCTGACACTGACCAGCTTTGTGACTCTGTGGAAATCACCTCAGGCTTTCATCTGAGATGGCAATAATACGAGCAGAAACCATTTCATGAGCACCAAATGCTCACAATTAAGTCCCTGACTCAGAGTGAATACTCAGGAAGTGTTAGCTATATCCCATCCACATGCCTCACATTACAAATTAGGAAACTGAGGCCCAGAGAGTTAAAGTGTAAAGTTCTAAGTTGTGCAGTGTTTTAGCAGCAGAGGTGAGACTGTACCCCAAATATCTAAAACTCTCCCATCCTGGGCTCTGTCTTCTCATTAACCTGGGTTCTATTTTTGAGATTTCCTCTGTACCGTGTGTTTACATACCAGTGGCTGGGGAAACAGATCAGTGTGTCTTTCAGCCTGTGGGACCCCATAAGGCAGTCTGCCCCTCCCATCTCTCCTTCTTCCACCTTCACGGTGTCACCAAAGCTTTCCTTCTGCTAAAGTACACATCTGTCTGGCCATTCAGGATGTTTCCTCCTATTTCCTGGTTCAGGTCTGTTTTAGAAATAGTTGCCAATTTTACACTCGTAACCTTTTTCTCCCTTTTTTCTCTCCTTATTGAGGTGGCAAAACTTGTTCACTGGACCACTGGGTCTTTGTTCCCCATGTTTCCCCTGGATCCTGATGCTCTGGCCCAGTTCACCTGTGCATGGTGTCCACCAGTTGTTCTGCCTCTGAGTCTTCCCATGGGGTTCAGGACTTTTGTAGACTAATTGACAGGAAAGTCTGTGCTACAGCCACAATGCAAGGGAAACACTTACATTTAGAGGCAGAGTTCCTGCCCAATCCCAGGTTTCCTTCTGTGTCCTGCCACAGATTAAAGGGAGAGACAAACGGGCAAACTCTCTAAGAACATCAAGCAGTATTTTCTTTCTAGAACTAATTGGGGGAAGTTCAGGGGCTATGAGCCTTTAAAGAGGAAAGAAAGCTCTGTTTGCTGTATGGACTGGAGATAAGTGGACAGCCTCCATCTCATCAGCCCTGTATTCCTGGTGGCAGAGGTGCCAGTGAAATCCCTGGGTCTTATAGAAGTAGGGTACTCCAGGGGATTGAGGCTTTTTGGACTCTGGGCATGAAAAACTTGAGATAAAAAGAATTAAATAAATTATGTACTTTACTTGATCTGTGTAGAGGCTGGGTAGCTTTGAATCCTATGATTTTTCCCCCCACAGGTCATTCATTTTGGCTCAAGGTTCCATTTGCTCAATGAAGTAAGGCAATGTAACTCACTTTACCATTGGCCTTATAGATTCTGCAAATAGATTAACTGTTTTAAGGGATTACATAAATGCCTTCTTTGACAAATATCATAGTTTCCTCCTCTTTCAAGTGTACTTGTTGAATAAACCAGATAATTATTTTTCTGTATCTCTCCTGCTTCATGGATCTTTGCTATGCTTGCATTCCAAGGGGGCACAAATTCTAAACTTTTTTACATTTCTCTGTTAGATTCATCTTTTCACAGGCATGTTTTAATTCAGATATTCAACTATGCATCTGTCAATTCATTAATTTAATCACTATGCATTGAGTACTAATGTCATCCCAGGCACTCTGGTGATTGTTTTGTGGGGAGGGCTTCCCAAAGAGGGAAATAACTTAGCCCATGATGGTGGTGGTTCACGGGCCACACACACATGAGCTTCCTGAAGGTCATGGGAAGATGCCTATCGTTGGATTTACCCAGGATCCTCTGGGTAAGAAGTATTTGGGGTGGGGTCTGGCAATAGTTTGAACTTGGTTCAAGTGATTTCTTTTCCTCTTAGCATGTTTAGAACTACAGTCCTTTGTCTGAAAAGAATGTGATGTTTAGAAGGGGAGATGGAGATGGGTGCCTGGGTGGCTCAGTTGGTTAAGCGACTGCCTTCGGCTCAGGTCATGATCCTGGAGTCCCGGGATCGAGTCCCGCATCGGGCTCCCAGCTCGGCGGGGAGTCTGCTTCTCCCTCTGACCCTCTTCCCTCTCGTGCTCTCTGTCTCTCATTCTCTCTCTCTCAAATAAATAAATAAAATCTTAAAAAAAAAGAAGGGGAGATGGAGAAATAAGGCAAAGAGGGCTAAGACTGAGACCCACTGAGGGTGCCGCAGGATTCCCATGCCCGGGGGCCAAACAGTGGGTCTCAAAGTCCTCGGATTCCCCTTACACGTGTCTCCCTTCCAATAGGATGACTCTTCCTGCATGATTCAGGATTTTGGGGCTCTGTAAGGAGGGAAGAAATCATAGATTTCTTTCTTGTTTTAATTTTTAATTCTGAGAAGTATAAGGTTCTCATTGATAGAAGTATTCTATGGGCTAATAGAAATAAAGAGTCTCGTCAGTGTTGATCTGATTTCTGAGGAGGAGGACACAGATACTTTAAAGAATTGTTTAAATTGATAGGTCATTTTAGAGAGAGGGGCAAAGGACTGTACCATTAAGGTTTCCTTGCTTCTCACTTCCATACTGCAGCTCTGATATTAAGAGCAGCTTTGTGAGCAGCTACTGGGCACCATCGGTATCCATTCACTAGTGCATATAGGCTTGTGATAAGCTCGTTGTTCAGGCCATATTATGTGCACTTTCAGAAGGAACCCAAGGAGAGCACAGTGGTCCTGCTGAGCTGAGGAGTGTAAATCGGCCTAAAGTGAAAAAGCTTGAGGAGGTAAAGCAGCTATACTCTGAAAGCAGAATACGAGGGAGTTGGGGCCAATTTAGTGAAAGTGTAGTCACCCTCTCTCACCACACAAGATTATTACACTATTACTGACCCTATTCCCTATGCTGTGCTTTTCAGCCTCGTGACTTATTTATTTTGTAATGGGAAGTTTGTACCTCTTAATCCCCTTCACTGATTTTGTCACCACCCACCCTCTCCCCTCTGGCAACCACCAGTTTGTTGTCTGTATTTATGAGTCTGTATCTGTTTCTTTTAGTTTGTTTGTTAGTTTTGTTTTTTAGATTCCACATTTGAAGTAATAATTGAAGAAAAAAACATCACACACAATAAGCACAATTTAGAAACAGATGGACCAGATTACCAAGACATGCTATAGAGCAACATTGAGCCAGTAATGGTGGCAAAAGACTAAGCACAAGAATCAATGGGACAGGCTGAACAATATGGACATAACACCATGCATATATCCCCAAATGATTTTCAACAAAGATGGTAAGGTTTTTCAATGAAGAAAGGATAGTCTTTTCAACTTACTGTGATGGACATATTAGATGTATATATTAAAAAATACAAATTTTGACTTTACCAAAAGTCATGCACAATTTAACTAAAAAATGGCAAAGTTATACAAATTATAGGAAAATATCTGCAACTTGGAATAGACAAATATTTATTAGGTAGGAGACAGAAAACATGAGTCATGAAAATCCAACACCTCAACAGATGTATAACTTGTGGTGTATTTAAAAATGGAATACTATTAAGCAGTAAAGAGAAAACTGATAAATGCAACATCATGAGTCTCAAAAACATTATGCTCAGAGAAAGTAACAAGATATAAAAATGAACATATTGTTTGATTTCATTTATATGGAATTATGGAAAAGATGAAACCACATGAACAAAATGCAAAATTAGTATTTTTCTGGGGCCTGGGGATGGGTGAGATTGACCATAAAAGGGTAGAAGGGAACTGTTGGGGTTGTAGAAATGTTCTATAACCCGATTGGGTGGATGTCGCTTGGATGTATGCATTTTTCAAAACTCACCAGACTGTATATTTAAATTGAAACCATTTTAAGGTATGTAAATTAAATCTCCATAAGGTTGGTTTTCAATGTAAAAAGTATTTTAATAAAATGAAAGACTAGGTGGAACACTTTGAATTCAAAGACCAAATGTAATTTTTGAACCAAGTAGTCTTATAAATCTATAAAAAAAGGTTGAAAGAAAAATAGGAAAATGTTATAAGAACAAAATTTCCAAAAGTTGAATAATACCTGATAAGTTTATGTAAAATGTATTAATCCTACTAAAATGTAATCAAAGAAACATAAAAGTAGGCAAATATCATTTTTATCTTGCATCTTGACTAGAACTGAAAGGTTAAAAAAAGCATTATTATATTTCATAGAGAAATTGACATGTTCACAGATAGTGAAACAATACATTTATATAGCCTTTGTAGAGTATGTTGGCCAATATGATGCATATGAAAACTTGAAATGCAGATAGATTTTGACTCAGCAATTTAAATCTGAGAATAATGCTAAAATGATTATCAATTGCTCCAAGGACAAATTCATGTTTTTGTTTACAAGACCAAAAGTCTGTGAACTTTATTACATCAAATAAAAAAGCATTTATAGCATTATTACACATATAAGTAAGAAAAACTAAAGCTCCCATGTCTAATGCAGGATTGTGGTAGGATTATACATAGTTGTTTTCTGAGAGTAAATCAGAACCCACTTGAAGTTTTTAAACCAATGAAAACTTGGATAGAGTAATTAGAGACTTATACATGTACTGAAGGCTGGGAAAGCAAATGTCAGGAGGGCTGTTCTTGACTTTCAGCATTGAAACGATTGTAGGGAGCCTCTACCTATGGTCTTGGATGATGCAGCCCTGATGAGTGATGCTCAGGAAATCCAAAAGCTAAGGGTAAAAGCCCATATCTACCACCTGACAAGTGCTCACATAACATGTTCCTAGAAAAAACCCTAACTTTCTTTCTTTCTTTCTCTTCCATTATCTGTATACTTCTAAATATATCTGAAATTCTCCTGGCAAGTGAAGGGGTTCAGGAGAGTTTCCACCTCCCACTCCCCCAGAATGTGACACTTTAGCGTGTGGGTTATTTTGAGCTGAAGGCACTTGAGACCCTGTGGGCTCAAGACAAACTTTGGTCCTCCCTTAACCACATAGAAGAATCTAAATTGGGGGTCTTTCCCAAAATATGAGTTATTAAGAGATAAATTTTATCTGAATGACCCATCTGAATGGTAGGGCAAACATCTAATTACCAAACATCTGCTCTTCTTATCACCCTATGAAGTGCATTCCTTTCCTCTGAAACCCAGAGCGCTACCCCTTCTCCTTAGGTCACAATGACGTACATATCTCCTTTTGCCTGTCTTTGGATTCCCATTTCTATGTGGATTCTCCATGTGTATACCAATTAATTCTAATTGATTTTCTCCTGTTAATCTGTCTCATGTCAATTTCTTAATCCAGCTAGAAGGACCTTCCAGGGGACAGGAATTGTTGGTCCCTGACCCCTGACACAAAGAATCTGGACAGACTCCAGGATTTTGAGGATTTCTGTCCTCATAGAAGAGTACAGCAAAGACAATCAGAGAAGAATAAGTATGATATGAAGTATCAACAAAATATAACCAGCACAGTTTTCCTATTTGGATATTCAACATCCATACATACCCTTCCTTTCATGTTTACAGTTTCAAACAGTAGTAACTAATATAATGCAAATATGTCTCACACAAAGAGTGCCCCCATTCATCTTCATAAAAGGGAGACACAGAGTGTCACAGGTTAAGTATTCCTTGATGGTCTTTCTTTAAAGTTTGAATTATGATGTTTACCACCAGCAACACACCTTATATATACCAGCATATTAAGAGAGGAGGGGAATGGTTAACATATACAAATATATACATAATTAAGCACACAAGAAAATAAAACAGCTACTGTATCCTCATTTCTGGAATTCATCACAAGATTGTCATAGTTATTTATGATTGTTTTCTTTTACCTATTGAACATTCTTTTGAGCTTAGCTAGCACCTTAACATTTCCTAAGGATCTGGCCATGGGTGACTTTGCCTGAATGAGGTTGTTTCAATCAAAATTTGCCTTTGTATGTGAAGTAATAAAAGGCACCCTACCATCTCTCCTAGATTCTACACATACTCTTCTCTACCCTAGGACTGTAGTAGTGACCCTATTTTCCTTAAAAAATAGTACCCACAAAGGAAGACAGCAAGAGAGGAAGAAAGGAAGGAAGAAACCAACTACAAAAAAGTCAGAAAACAATGAACCCAATGATGAACAATGAACCAGACTTTCCCTAGTCACTTTAAGTGTCAATGGAGTAAATACTACAAAAATAAGACAGTGGCTGAATGAATAAAAAATAAAAACAAGAACCAACAATATCCTGCCTACAAGAGACTTGCTTTAGCTTTTAGGACACACATGGGCTAAAAATGAAGGGATGGAAAAAGATATTCCATGAAAATGAAAACTAAAAAAAGAACAGGGGTGGCTCTCTTCATACCAGACAAAACAAACTAGAAGTCAAAAACTGTCACAAGAGACAAACATCATTATATAATGATAAAAGTGTCAATTTAACAGGAAGATATAACAATTATAAATAATGCTCATCCTACATCAAAGCACCTAAATATATAAAACAAATATTGACAGATCTGAAGGGAGAAACAGACAGCAATGATAATAGTAGGAGACCTCAATACCCCACCCTCCATAAAAGGATCATTCAGACAGGAATTTGGGAAAGAAACAGAAGAATAAAACAACAGAATGGAAGAAATAGATCTAACAGACAGAACTTCACACCCATCTGCAGAAGAATATACTTTCTCTTCAAGTGTACATGGAAAATCCTCCCAGAGAGATCACATGTTAGGTCACAAAACAAGTCTTAACAAATTAAAGAGCAAAATCATTCCAAGTATTATTTCTGACTATAATGGAATGAAACCAGAAATTGGTAACAGTAAGAAAATGGGAAAATTCACCAATATCTGGAAACTAAA
>NW_027397150.1:790556-836994 GCF_003265705.2 Callorhinus ursinus
AAAATGGGAAAATTCACCAATATCTGGAAACTAAACAATGCACACTCACAATCATTGGGTCAAGGAGGAAATCAAAAGGGAATTTAAAAAATATCTTGAGACAAACAAAAATGAAAATACGATATACTAAGACGTACAGGATACAGCAAATCAGAATTAAGATGAAAGTTTATAGCCTCCACACTGTTTTCCAAAGTGGCTGTATCGACTTGCATTCCCACCAACAGTGTAAGAGGTTTCCCCTTTCTCCACAACCTCTCCCACATTTGTTGTTTCTTGACTTCTCAATTTTTGCCATTCTAACTGGTGTAAGGTGGCATCTCACTGTGGTTTTGATTTTAATTTCCCTGATGGCTGATGATGATGAACATTTTTTCATGTGTTTGTTAGCCATTTGTATGTCTTCTTTGGAGAAGTGTCTGTCCTCAAAAAGTTAAAAATAGAGCTACCCTATGACCCAGCAGTTACACTACTGGGAATTTACCCCAAAGATACAGATGTAGTGAAAAGAAGGGCCACATGCACCCCAATGTTCATAGAAACAATGTCCACAATAGCCAAACTTTGGAAAGAGCTGAGATGCTCTTCAGCAGATGAATGGATAAAGAAGATGTGGTCCATATACACAATGGAATATTACTCAGTCATCAGAAAGGATGAATACCCATCTTTTTCATCAACATGGATGGGACTGGAGGAGATGATGCTAAGTGAAATAAGTCAAGCAGAGAAAGTCAATTATTGTACGATTTCACTTACTTGTGGAACATCAGGAATAGCAGGGAGGACATTAGGAGAAGGAAGGGAAAAATGAAAGGGGGGAATGAAAGGGGAAGATGAACCAAGACAGACTGTGGACCGCGGGAAACAAACTGAGGGTTCTAGAGGGGAGGGGGGTGAGGGGATGGGTTAGCCTGGTGATGGGTATTAAGGAGGGCACATATTGCATGGAGCACTGGGTGTTATGCACAAACAATGAATCATGGAACACTACATCAAAAACTAATGATGTACTGTATGGTGACTAACAATGAAAAAATTAAAAATTAAAAAATATTTTAAAAAAGAATGTTTATAACCATAAATGTCTAAAGAAGAAAGATTTCAAACAAACAACCTGACATTACACCTTCAGGAACAAGACCAAAAAGCACAAACTAAGTTCAAAGTTAGCAGAGGGAGTAAAATAATAACAATTAGAGAAGGAGATACTAGAAAAAGAATATAAAAGAAAGATCAACAGAATTAAGAGCTACTTTTTTTGAAAACCAAAATAAAAAGAAAATCGACAAACCCTTCAACAAACTAATTGGAAAAAAAAGAGAAGACTCAAATAAATAAAATAAAATGAAAGAAAAGACATTTCAATCTATGCCTCAGAATCAGAAAAAATAATAAAGGACTATTATGAACAACTTTACAATTAAATTTGGATAATCTAGAAAAATGGATAAATTCCTAGAAACATATAATCCAAAACTGTCTCAGGAAGAAACAGAAAGCTTGAAAAGACCTTACAAATAAAAGACTGGTCAATAATTAAAAAGTTCCAAACAAGGAAAACCCAGGACCAGATGGTTTCACGGGTGCATTCTAGCAAATATGCAAAGAATTAACACCAATCCTTGTAAAATCTTCCAAAAAAAAAAACACAAAAAAACAAAAAAACATAAGAAGAGGGAAGATTTTCAAACTCATATCATGAAGGTAACATTACCCTAACACCAAAGCCAAAGACACCACAGAAATACTATGGACTAACATCACTGATAAGCAAAATGCTAGGAAAATGAATTCAATAACACACTGAATTATTTTTTTTATTATGTTTAGTTAGCCACCGTGTAGTACATCATTAGTTCTTGATGTAGTGTTCAACAGTTCATTAGTTCTGGATAATATCCAATGCTCATCACAGCACATGCTTTCCTTAATACCCATCACCCAGTTACTCCATCCCCCCACGCCTCTCCCCTCTGTAACCCTCAGTTTCTTTCTTGGAGTCCAGAGTCTCTCATGGTTTGTTTCCCTCTCTGATTTCCTCCCATTCAGTTTTCCCTCCCTTCCCCTCTCTTCCTCCACACTGTTCCTAATGTTCCACATATGAGTGAAACCATATGATAATTTTTCTTTCTCTATTTGACTTATTTCATTTAGCATAATCCCCTCCAATTCCATCCATGTCGATGCAAATAGTGGGTATTCATCCTTTCTAATTGCTGAGTAATATTCCATTGTATATATGGACCACATCTTCTTTTTCCATTCATCTGTTGAAGAGCATTCTGGCTCCTAACTTACACATCTATAAGCTAAATTTAAATTTTTATATCAAGGAAATGTTTTCAGAAAAATAAAACCAATTCTGTAGCAATCACACACACACACACACACACACGCAAAATAGGAACAATTACCCTAGCTAGTGTAACAAGAACCTTTCTGCCTGCAGATCACTTGTACAGTAAAACAAAGTAGACTGAAGTGGCCAAGGGCAAGTCTCAATTTCCAGTTTTGTGTTTCCTACAGAGGCAACACTCCTTGGAGAAATAATGCCTCTAAACTACAAAGCTAAACCTTATGTGTGTCAGTCATTCAGGTTATAATGGAAGGAGCTGTGTCCAACTCCTCCCACACTGATTCCCAGACTCACACATGCTTGGTGCTGGAGAGTGGGCACAGTACATTGTTTAGAGGATGCAGTAGATTCATGGGGCTCCATCAGGGGTGGTCACACACTTGGTGCTTCTACTGAGTCTTCAGAAAGCCATTTCTTTATTCTACCAGGACATCTCCTTTGTGTGATGGGGTACATAGAGGAAGTCTGTTTCCCTGTATTATTCACTCAATAATCATGGTTTCTTATTGACGTGTGAGGTCATTTCTGTTGTCAAAAAATGCACAGATGCATTTCTGAGCTCTCCTCTCTGTACTATTTATCTCTCTTGTTCCCACAGCATGCTCTTTTTTTATTACTGAGGCATCTCACTCCTGGGAAGAGTGAGCCCCTATATGACCCATCCTTTCAAAATTGTCTTATTATTCCATGTAAACCTTAGAAATTTGATTATCAGGTTGCCTTCATGATTCATGCTGGGATTTGGACCAGATTTATACACATTTTGGATTCTCTTGGATGAAAGTGAGAACTTTATGTTTCATCACTCTACTAAAAAACATTTGTAGGCAACAAGCAATTTGATGATAGAGCTCAACTAAAGTGACTATGCTTGTTAAAATTTAGCTTTTGGCAGAGTAGCTCAATGTCCCTAATGAGAATTTCTATGGACAAGAACCTGAGAAGATGAATGTGTAATTAAACCCTCTTTTGACTCTAAGAAACACTGAAGTTGAGAATCACTGGACAGATATACTATTTTCCTCACTTAAAATTCAATGAAAAATTCCCACTTGGTTTGTAGAATACAGTTCCAATTGTGGTGATTTCTCCTACAGAATCCACTATGCACGGACTCAATTTCCAATGCAGACTCGAGCTAATTATGCTCCTTGCTCCTTCTCCCCAGGTTCCTCAGAAAAGGCTACCTTTGAGAACCTGGTGACATTAATTCTCCAAAATAGACTTGACTTCTAATTAACCCCAAGACAACATCTTCAGTAGTAGATCTAGCCTCAGGAGTCCAGCAATCACAGTACATGCTTCTAATAACCACCCTGCATGCTGGTCATCAGAACTTCACCAGACAGTGAGTTGGGCTGGAGGGGCCCCGGGTCCTGATGAGTGGCAGAGGCTTCCTCTAGCGATGCAGATGAGAGTTTCTACTTCAGGGCAGATTCACTCTCTTCTGGTGTCATTTCTTCAGTTTCTGAATTCTGGCTTAGAATCTACTTGTCAAGCGGTCCCAAATACTGAATAGCTCCTTCTGTCTGAATTGAAAGGAGGAGAGCAATGTAGGTACTTACTGAATAGCAGGAATATTGATGTAGTCTGGGGCTTTGTGGGGTGTGAGCCTGAGTGATGGGTAGGGCTTGTGAACATCGAGCTCCTCAAGGAGATCAGTGATGGCAGTTTCAGTAAGTGGTAGGGTTAAGAAGGAGAACTGGGGGCTACTTTTAACTTAAGGTCCTAAGAGTGATGAGGTATGGTCCATAGAGTTCTGTGAATTTTCATAATGTTCACTGGGTCAGTTTGGCTCCCAGTGAGATTTTCTTTTCTTTCCAACTGGTTGACTCATGGATTAAAAGAAACAGATCCTGAATTTCCACTTCTCTCTTTGCCATGTACTCATGATGTCTCTTTTTAGCTATAATTGAAATCTGATGCTCAGACTCCATTTTAATAGGACAAGTTCAGGTTTTTCATGTGTATCTAAGAAGATAAAAATTTTACTTCTTTATTCTCTGATGATGCCTACGTAACTTTGCTCAGATTATTGATTGATGCTTTCCCTAAGACAAATATCTGGATATCTCAAAAGTGTTGCATCTGAAAGATATGTAGATTTGCCCCCTTTTGGAGGAACCCAGGACCCTCCTATTTTGAGGGTCTTGATTACATAATATCCCAATGGTGTATCTAAGGAGTCAGAAAAATAAGGTATGCAATATCATTTCCTGGAATTGTAACCTGAATGCCATCCATACGTTCTAGAATATAAGGGCACATCAGGGATCATCATTTAGAGCATCTTGGACTCCCTGAGTTGAAAAGACTCTTGGGGTCATACTCCACTCTCGCTCTAAGTCAAAACTCCTTCTGCAAGATAGTGCTCAAGGATCTTCTGCCTAAGTACTTTTCCATGCATCTGGCCAGTTTATTACACTTATTGCTTACCCTAGCCCTTTTAATTTTAAAGTAGGGAGATGGAACATCCTTAGTTTATGTGTGTCTTAAATGAAGTGTCTTGCTCAAAGTTACACAAAGCGACTTAACCTAGAGATCTTCTCAGGTCAAATGGAGGGATCTTTTACCTTACTTTTATAGCCTGTGGGTATTTGCTGGAAGATCTTTTTAATTTTTCTCCTCTTATATCTTTCTATGCACAGTACAGATTTAACATACTGTAGTGGTCTCTGATGTTTTCTTGAGCAGATGAGGGCCATTTCCTCAGATGGACTGTGCTTCTGAGTTCCCATATACCACAAAAGGGGCAAATATACCAGTAACACAATCCATTTAGATGGTGGGGTTATATTAATAGTATGTGGGAAAAAAAGTCCACTTAACTGAAATCAGCTGTTCTATGGGTCTGAGTGACAAATAATTCAGACAACTATTTTGGATTTGGGTAGATACAGGTCCTTCAGAATCGAGAGAATTCCAGACTCTGTGGTCTACTCCGTATGTTATACTTAGTGGAGTTAGGGTATGGTGGGAATTGGATGTGCATTAGGTGAATGGAGATCCAGAAAAATTTTGGGAAAGTTCTAAGGCAAGGACAAGCAATGAGTATAAATTTAGATTTGCCTCAGAGTCATGAAATACAGAAATCCATTTGTCCTGGTGAGGGTGTTATGTATGCATACTCTCTCATTGATGTTTTTCTAAATATAGAAAATACACAGCTATTATACACATACATATTATATAATGGGTATAGACATGGTAAATATATACTTTATATTTAACAGAACTAGACAGTTATGGAATGAAAAATCCCTATTATTTGTTAAAGAGCTTTAATATGAGCCAATGTGAGTATCCTCATATTAACTTCAAATAAATGAATAATTATACCTATTTAAGTTTAGGACCAGTCTCTAGCCAGTAAGAAAAGATGAAAATTTATTATCTCCAAGTTCTAATGATAGATACAATGAGTTTCAGAAGTTTGTCATCATTTACCTTAGAATCTAGAAATCTAGCATTTACTATCGTCTAGAAGAACCCAAAAACTCAAATTCTGGTAGCAGATGCAAATGATTCCTCAACAGAAATTGATGTATCTGTATATAAATATACTGAAAAATATGTAAATAAAAACTGGATGCAACTGATAAATAAAGGCCAGGTGATTTTGCTTACAGAGAACACTTTCTTTACTTCCTAGTCTTGGACAATTAGGAAATACACCCATGAAAGAATTATCTGATATTAGTCCTAAGAATGACTTTAGAAATGATCCTTTCTAGCAGCTTGCAGACTGTGTTTAGTAGCAGAATATTCAAAAGGTATCTTATATTGTGGATATAATAATCTTGTTGACATAACAATATATAAAGGACATAAAGTCTGATTTATGGCATGGCACTGGTACCTGGAAAACTGACCGATTATCCCATTCTTTTTCGTGCTCTATGACAAGCTCTGAGCCATTTCTGGAAAACTCTGTTCTCTGAGTTTCTCTGAGGCACAGAAAATGGGAAAAGGGAGGTGAACTGCAAGTGCCACAAAAGTAATGAATCTCTTTTTACCACCCTGGTGACTCTTCTCTTCCTGGAATAGGGGACATTCTTCTTTAAACCAGTGTTGTCTTCTGTTCCACTCTTGGCAAAGCTCCCAGTGTGGAGCCTCCAGGAATGTCCCTAATTACTCTGTTAGTCAGTCTGTCAGAAATAACACCAAAGGTGTTTTTTTTTTTTTCTTATTGTTTTGGATACTGCCATAAGATTGTTGCAATGAATAATTGACATGAGTTTATGATGTTCTTACCACAGATCTTAGCATATAAGAAATCATCAACAAACACAATTCTTCTCACACATTTGCTAGAGAATTCTTCCTTTCCCTTCCCATTTTTTGGTTGGACAAACTGAGGTTCACATGTGTCCAAACACAACTCATTCCTTCATTGTACATTCTGATCAAGTTCAGATGGCCAAAATTAAACATATTTTTTCACTTTTGGAAAGCTAGTTTCCTTGGGATGCTAGTAAAAAGATAAACACAGTAATCCTTAGGTAAGATACAGGTAAAACCAATGAGACAGATCCTTAATCCTTGGCTAGAGAGATACCATAGTCTTAGTCTTTGAGAAAGCCTCCTAATCGGCTCAGTTCCTCTGTTGTATATTTAGCCTTAATTCTTTTCTTAGCAGAACTTTCTGAGGGGGGAATGAAGGACTTGACTGCCTACAGACTTTGTGCTGGTTTTCCCATAATTTCTACTCCCCTTCCTGGAACCTGGCCTCTGTCTCTGTCCCTGACTTTCCTCTGTGGGGGCGCTCTGCATGGAGCAGGGCAATGAGACCCTGGTGAGGGAGTTCATCTTCCTTGGCTTCTCTTCTCTGGCCGGGCTGCAGCAACTCCTCTTCATAGCCTTCCTGCCCCTCTACCTGTTCACTCTGGGCACCAATGCCATCATCATTGCCACCATCGTGCTGGACAGAGCCCTTCACACCCCCATGTACTTCTTCCTTGCTGTCCTCTCCTGCTCTGAGACCTGCTACACCTTCGTTATTGTACCCAAGATGCTGGTGGACCTGCTGGCCCAGAAGAAGACCATCTCCTTCCTGGGCTGTGCCATCCAGATGTTCACCTTCCTCTTTCTCGGCTGCTCTCACTCCTTCCTGCTGGCAGCCATGGGTTATGACCGCTACGTGGCCATCTGTAACCCTCTGCGCTACATGGAGCTCATGGGACATCGGGTGTGTGTGGGACTAGTGGCTGCTGCCTGTGCGTGTGGCTTTACTATTGCACAGATTATCACTTCCATGGTATTTCACTTGCCCTTCCACTCCTCCAGCCAGCTCCATCACTACTTCTGTGACATCGCCCCTGTCCTCAAGGTGGCATCCCATCACTCGGGCCTCAGTCAGTTGGTCATATTCATGATTGGTGTGTTTGTCTTGGTCATCCCCCTGCTACTTATCCTGGTCTCCTACATCCACATCATTTCCGCCATTTTGAAGATCCCATCCTCCACCGGCAGGTACAAGGCATTCTCCACCTGTGCCTCCCATCTCATTGTGGTAACTGTTCATTATGGTTGTGCCTCCTTCATCTACTTAAGGCCCAAGTCCAGCTACTCTTCAAGTCAGGACACCCTCATATCTGTGTCCTACACCATCCTCACTCCACTGTTCAATCCAATGATTTACAGTCTGAGGAACAAGGAGTTCAAGTCAGCCCTTCGAAGAGTAATGGGCCAGACTTCACATCCCTTTAATTAAATTAATTCATTAAAATTAAATTTTAACTATTCAGTGAATTGTATGCCTTTTATGTGCTTTTATTTTATCAATTCTATGCCTATATCCATTTCTTAGAGTTTAGTTATTTTATCTTTCAGCTTGTCATAAGTTTTTATTACGATTTCAGTAACTTTTTATGATCTAATTTATTTGAGAGAGAGAGAGAGAGAGAGAGAAAGAAGCAGAGGGAGAGGGCCAAGCAGACTCCATCCTGAGCCTGGCGTCTGATGTGGGGCTTGATCCCACAACCCTGAGATCATTACCTAATCTGAAACCAAGAGTCAGACACTCAACCGACTCAGCACCCAGGCGCCCCAAAATTTTGATAGTTTTTGAGAAATTTTCCAATTGTTTCTTTTTTAATATCTTTAACTGTGCTTTTGTTGCAAATAAATATTTCACTTTATACAGTCAAATTGTTAGTTATTACTACTCTGAAGAATATGTCATTATCTCTAAGCTTAGTTTCCAATTTTTTTCATTCAGTGGTATATTTTTTCCAAGTGTTTAAATTTCTTGCATTGTATTGACATATCCACAAGATTTTTTAACATTATGTGAGTTGAAGATTCAAATGGGTTTTTCTCTATATCTTGAAGAAGTATTTATTGAGTTGCTATGGTATGTTGGGTTGAGATCATCTCACGTTTGAAGATTTATTGAAATTCTGTGCAATAATACAGGCACAGTGTCTTCTGAGGCATGGCCCTGTGGTAATATCCTTTATTTCTTCTAAGAAAATGACTTCTAAGCCACTTTTATTTTTGGTGGATCATATATGGAATTTAGTGTTCTACAAAATTATTCATTTCATCTAGACTTTCAAAATTCTTTGTAAAATTTGTACAAAATATTCTGACATCTGAAAATTTCTTAGAAATGATTATTTTCTGTGTCATTTTATACTATGTATAATTGTGTTTACTTTTTTTTTTTTGGTTCTTATAGTGGTAGTTTGTTTTGTCTGTTGTCAGAGAACTTAACATACGCGTGAACAGATTCATTCTAGTGTTTTTCCCCCATATCATTGTTTTTAATATTATTTGTATTATTCAACTATTATTTGTATTATTGGTATTTATTTGTATTTTATTTGTATTATTTTTTCTTTGAATTTTCCTTTAATTTGTTGTTCTATTTAACTTACTGATGCTTTCTATGTACTTTCATTTTTTATGTCATATGTATATACATATGTGTTAATTATATATGTATATATAATTAAGCTGTGAAGTTTCCTCTCATCTCCACTTTAAACTTAACCCACATAATCTGCTACATGAAGTGTAATTGATGTTATTTCCTGGAACTTCTTTCATTTTCCTTTGTATTTCCCTTTTGACCCAACAATTATTTCATAGATTTTAAAAATCTCAGGTGAAAAGCCTTTTTTCTTTGTTATTCATTGGATAGTTTCTTATGCTGGAATTGGGAATATTGTTTGTATTCTTACCATTTTGTGACCTTGGTTCAAGTTTTTATTGTGACATAATACACAACCAATATTCATTCTTCATGTGCCTTGAAAAGAACATGTGTACTCTTTCATTAGAATGCAAATTTGAATAAATACCTACCAGATATAGTTCACTATTTTGTTGCTTAGGCCTTCTAAATTCTTAGAGATATTTTTCCTTCTGATCTGTTTGAGCAGAGAGGTTATGAAAGCTACCCATTATTAGTGTGTCTCCTTGTAAACATTTTATAGTTTCTTTCTTATGAAGGTTGCACCTGTGTTTTGGGGGGGGACACAAATTCATATCTATTATAATTTCATTGTGAATTGTAGTTGTTAGCATTAAAAGTGCTTTTTATTTTTTGTTACTGTCTTTTGTTGTTCACTGAATACTCCTGGTCTGAATATTAAGCTGTCAAATATCAAGATTCCTCCCTTGCTTGTTTGGTTTGTGAGTGCTAGGCATGATTTCACATCTCTATATTTTTAGTCTTTCTGCATCATTTCCATCAGTGCCTAGCATTTGCCCTATTTCCAGCCCAAGTGTCTGGACTCACTGGGAGAGGGAGTAAATATGCAATCTGGAAATAGGAGGACGTTTTACCAAAGGAGACGTCTCAGCTAAAACCCTGCCCCAAATTTTTCTCCGTAACCCAAATTTAACTTGTTTATTTGTTTATTGAACAAATACTAATCATGCTCACATTATATTCTAGGAACAAGTATGTTTCCCATGAGTCTGAAACACTTATGCTGCCTCTCCCATTCTAATATTCTGTCCTTTGTTTGAACCTTTCTTCCCCAATTAGAGATGTCAGAAATGAGAATGCAAGATGTACATTTTCCTCCAACCTGAGAATGAAAATTTGGAGTCGTTAGGTAGGGAAACTCAAAGGAGGCCTTTCCATTGATGTTTGTTTTAACAAATGGTGCCCAGAAAACTTTCAGCTTTCTATTAGTCCCAGAGAATTTTAAAGAGGAAACCAACTAATCCCCATGGTGTATTAGAAAAGGCCTTCTGCACCCCAAACCATAAGATACCTAGGAATAAATCTAACCAAAGAGGCAAAGAATCTATACTCAGAAAACTATAAAATACTCATGAAAGAAATTGAGGAAGACGCAAAGAAATGGAAAAACGTTCCATGCTCATGGATTGTGAAGATGTCAATGCTACCTAGAGCAACCTACACATTCAATGCAATCCCTATCAAAATACCATCCACTGTTTTCAAAGAAATGAAACAAATAATCCTAAAATTTGTATGGAACCAGAAAAGATCCTGAATAGCCAGAGGAATGTTGAAAAAGAAAAGCAAAGCTGGCAGCATCACAATTCCGGACTTCCAGCTCTATTACAAAGCAATCATCATCAAGATAGTATGGTACTGGCACAAAAACAGACACATAGATCAATGGAAAAGAACAGAGAGCCCAGAAATGGACCCTCAGCTCCATGTTCAACTAATCTTTGACAAAGCAAGAAAGAATGTCCAATGGAAAAAAGACAGTTTCTTCAACAAATGGTGTTGGGAAAATTGGACAGCCACATGCAGAAGAATGAAACTGGACCATTTCCTTACACCACACACAAAAATAGACTCCAAATGGTTGAAAGACCTCAATGTGAGACAGGAGTCCATCAACATCCTAAAGGAGAACACAGCAGCAACCTCTTCGACCTGAGCCACAGCAACTTCTTCCTAGAAACATCGCCAAAGGCAAGCGAAGCAAGGGCGGAAATGAACTATTGGGATTTCATCAAGATAAAAAGCTTTTGCACAGCAAAAGAAACAGTCAACAAAACCAAGACAACCGACAGAATGGGAGAAGATATTCACAAATGACATTATCAGATAAAGGGCTAGTATCCAAGATCTATAAAGAACTTATTAAACTCAACACCCAAAGAACAAATGATCCAATCAAGAAATGGGCAGAAGACATGAACAGACATTTTTCCAAAGAAGACATCCAAATGGCCAACAGACACATGAAAAAGTGCTCAACATCGCTCGGCATCAGGGAAATCCAAATCAAAACCTCAATGAGATACCACCTCACACCAGTGAGAATGGCTAAAATGAACAAGTCAGGAAACAACAGATGTTGGCAGGGATGTGGAAAAAGGGGAACCCTCCAACACTGTGGGTGGGAATGCAAGCTGGTGCAGCCACTCTGGAAAACAGTATGGAGGTTCCTCAAACAGTTGAAAATAGAGCTACCATACAATCCAGCAATTACACTACTGGGTATTTACCCCAAAGATACAAATGTAGTGATCCGAAGGGGTATGTGCACCCCGATGTTTATAGCAGCAATGTCCACAATAGCCAAACTGTGGAAAGAGCCAAGATGTCCATCGACAGATGAATGGATAAAGAAGAGGTGGTATATATACACAATGGAATATTATGCAGCCATCAAAAGAAATGAGATCTTGCCATTTGCAACGACGTGGATGGAACTGGAGGGTGTTATGCTGAGTGAAATAAGTCAATCAGAGAAAGACATGTATCATATGACCTCACTGATATGAGGAATTCTTAATCTCAGGAACAAACTGAGGGTTGCTGGAGTGGTCGGGGGTGGGAGGGATGGGGTGGCTGGGTGATGGACATTGGGGAAGATATGTGCTACGGTGAGCACTGTGAATTGTGTAAGACTGTTGAATCACAGATCTGTACTTCTGAAACAAATAACGCAACATATTTTAAGAAAAAAGAAAAAGAAGAAGATAGCAGGAGAGGAAGAATGAAGGGGAGTAAGTTAGAGGGGGAGACGAACCAGGAGAGATGATGGACTCTGAAAAACAAACTGAGTTTTCTGGAGGGGAGGAGGGCGGGGGGATGGGTTAGCCTGGTGATGGGTATTGAGGAGGGCACGTTCTGCATGGAGCACTGGGTGTTATGAACAAACAATGAATCAAGGAACGGTACACCAAAACAAATTATGTAATATATGGTGATTAACATAACAATAAAAAATTAAAAGAAAAAAAAGAAGAGGTGGTATATATACACGATGGAATATTATGCAGCCATCAAAAGGAAGGAGATCTTGCCATTTGCAATGACATGGATGGAACTGGAGGGTGTTATGCTGAGTGAAATAAGTCAATCAGAGAAAGACACGTATCATATGACCTCACTGATATGAGGAATTCTTAATCTCAGGAAACAAACTGAGGGTTGCTGGAGTGGTGGGGGTTGGGAGGGATGGGGTGGCTGGGTGATAGACTTTGGGAAGGGTATGAGCTATGTATGGTGAGTGCTGTGAATTGTGTAAGACTGTTGAATCACAGACCTGTACCTCTGAAACAAATAATACATTATATGTTAAAAAAGAAGAAGAAGAAGATAGCAGGAAGGAAAAAATGAATGGGGGAAATCGGAGGGGCAGATGAACCATGAGAGACTATGGACTCTGAGAAACAAACTGAGGGTCCTAGAAGGGAGGGGGGTGGGGGGATGGGCTTGCCTGGTGATGGGTATTAAAGGGGGCACATACTGAATGGAGCACTTGGTGTTATATGCAAACAATGAATCATGGAACACTACATCAAAAACTACTGATGTATGGTGATTAACATAACATAATGAAAAAAAAAAGAAAAGACCTTCTCTTTGACCAACAAATTCTCTTAGTGTATTACCATAGTTCTACTTGCTAATTGGGGAAATTATGGACAAGCATTGGGCACCATGTGGTAATTAACTCCCTATGGAGGAGGGCATCTCAATTACCAACAAGACATTGAGGCCATGCCAATGCAGAAAGGAAAAACACCCTTGATGATGCTTATTGAGGCATTAGCTAAACTGCTCATGGAGAAGAGGCACAGGTGATATTTTCTGTGGAGTCATGTAGACAGTTTCCCTATATTGGTTCAGACAGTTGATGGAAAATGAAAGAAGAACTCTGGTACATTATGACAGGGAAGACAATTTTGGCAAATTTCACCTAGAAAACTTCACAGAGTTTCAAAGAAGTGTCTGAGAATGAAGAGGCCTGCATGTCACCAGGCACTAGCACTCTGATTTGAAGGATTGTAAAATTTTTATTTCTATTTAGGGACTTTGGTTTCCTTATTGAGAAGAATAGTGACAATCAGTCATTTCTTGTATGTCAAAATTTAAATTGTTGAGTTTTCTCATGAGCCAGTAACTTACTTTCCCCCCGTGATCAGTAGTGGGAAATGTGATTAAATGTCAGAAAGGACAACTGGATAGTGGAAGCTGTGGGGGTAGGGATGGAGGTCAGCAAGAAGGCAGGGCCTCAGAATCAGTTTGATTGTTTCATAGGAGGGGTATAGCATTAGATTTAGAAAGAAAGAAAGTGAGGGGCACCTGGGTGTCTCAGTCAGTTAAGCATCTGACTCTTGGTTTTGGCTTAGGTCATGATCTCAAGGTTGTGGTATTGAATCCTGTGTCAGGCTCCACACCTAGCAGAGAGTCTGCTTAAGATTCTCTCTCACTCTATCCCTCTGCCCCTCCCCCCTTTTAATTTAATGAATAAAAATAAAACAGAAAGGAAGAAAATGAAATTTATAGAGAACATGGAATGACAGAGAACATAAGCAGTGAGTGTTCTCACTTAGGAGCACATGGTGGTGCACAGGGAAGCCAGCTGCTGTAAAAAGAACTAATTAGGATCATTATTAATTCATTAATGGACTATCGAATGTATTTATTCATCAAGCACTTATATATCATTAATTTAAATATTGAGTTAAGTTTTGAGGATACATAGGGAATAAGGTATGATCTTTATTCCTGAGGTTTTCAAGTCTACTGGAGAGACAATCAGGAAACCATAATTTGGACATAACAGGCTAGTATTTTGATAAAGACACAGGAAACAATCTTGAAATATACTAAATGTTAAATATAGTAGAAACTGCAAAATCTTCCTGTACAGATTAGGGGAAGTTCAGTAACTGGTGTCTTTAAAAAAAAAAAAAATGTGACCGATGGGTGGGCCCCAGATGAAGGCAAGAGAATATGAGAGACTGAGAATCCCTTCTTCTCTCCCCCTCCCTCTCTCTCTCCCCCCCACACACTCTCCCTCTCCCTCCCCCTCTCTCTGTCTCTCTTTCTTTGCCTCCCCTTCTCCCGCCCTATCTTTTCTCCCTCTCTCTGTGTCTGTCTGTCTGTCTCTCTCTCTCTCTGTGTGTCTGTCTGTCACACATACATTCTCTAAGCATAAAATCTTAAAAGGCAAAACATATATAGAAAACTGTATTTCGGTTAATTCCTGTGTGATGGCAATTTAGAGGAGGAGGCTGTAAAGGTAATTGGGGGTGAAGAACTAGCTGTCTTTTTTAACCAGCTTAAGGAACTGGCCTCACTTACACTGATGAAGTCATTGAGCCAGGTAATGAAAAATTAATTCACTTTTTCTTCTTGTTAAGAAGACAACTGAATAAAAAAAAGACAATTGAATTACCCAATTTTCCTTTTCATTTATCCTCCCTCCTTATTTTCCCAAAGCTTTTCTCTGAATCTGTAGCATCTTCCCTTCCAAGATCTTCTATTCACCAAATATTTTATGTAGCATCCTCAACCAGGTTAAAGAGAGCCAAAGGTTTTTGGTTTTTGTTAATAGGGAATTTATTTTCAAATTTCAGTTGCTTCATAGGTCGCAAGGATGACTCTGAAAAAGTAGATGATGTCTTGTGAGTACTGTGTGGGAGGGTCGCAGAATGGTCGGCCTGTAACATGGCCTTTCTTTCCTTTCCAAACAAACCCCAACCCTCCCTGGATAACAGGTCACTGCTTTTTCTTGGGATGGTCCTATAAAAGAACAGAAGCAAAGGATGGAGACCAGGACACTGGAAAGCTGGAGATAACATCTCAGGAAGAGCATCAGTGGAGACTGTTCCAGTCAAAAGCATGGTGTGTATTCCTTACTTATAAAGTGTAGAGATGGGCAATTCAAAGATACCAAAATAGAAGTGAAAGCTCCTTATTTTAGTCCCATTTTTAAAATTTTACTATACCTTTGTCTAAGTAAAAGAGCAAACAATGATAGAAGTTTTGTTATTTGCAAAGGTCTTTTAAGACTAACAAAATGCTATTTAGGGGCGCCTGGGTGGTTCAGTCATTAAGGGTCTGCCTTCAGCTCAGGTCATGATCCCAGCATCCTGGGATCAAGCCCTGCATCGGGCTCCCTGCTCAGAGGGAAGCCTGCTTCTCCCTCTCCGCTCCCCCTGCTTGGGTTCCCTCTCTCGCTGTGTCTCTGTCTCTGTCAAATAAATAAATAAAATCTTTTTAAAAATAAGACTAACAAAGTGCTATTTAAATTAAAATTTAAGAGTTTAGCTAGTTGAGATAATGGAGAAAACCACATGATAATTGGAAAAGCAGCAATTTTCAGTGATTCTTTTGTCTTTGCATTTAGAGAATGACACTGGAGAGAGGGTTTTTTTTTTTTTTATCCCAAAATGTTAAAGCAGAAGGTTAATATTGTATGTCAAATGAATATTAAGGGAACAAGTTTGGAAAACCCCTGGAATCAAACCTCTTGGGTATTCTGAAATAATTTAGAAGAAACCCTGGGATATGGGTAATTTATTTTTTCTTCAGCAAGCTTTCAAGCACCTGGTGTATACTAGACACTGCTGTATGTCTGGTAATTGACACGTTGTGAAGTCAAAAACATCCGAATAATACTAGTGACAACTAAGATTCTAGCAATTGCTAACAAAACCAAGAGAAAGTGACAATAAAGCACAATTAAGAAGTTATAGGGAGGAGTCAATGTGTAAATGTTACTTTGGGAATTTAAAGAAGTCACATTAAAAGAAAAAGAAACAACAACAACCACAAACATAAAGTATGGATGATTTCTAGATTTAGAAGGTAGGATAAAAAATGACATGGTTGTTCAAAGTTTTTCAACACTAAAGCATACGTGAAGGAATATATAGTGGCAGTTATGCGTGGAAAGTTATATTGGGGAAAAATATGAGACACAGAGTATGATTGCTTTAACTTTGTAGATAATTGTTATTTAGTTTTGTTAATAGGGTTAGGATTTGTCTTGTAAGAAGACTACTCTGAGGCCGCAGTGGAGGATGGTTTAGAGTGGAATGAGATATAATCCAGGGGGTCTGTCTCTCATGCTCTTGGAGTAGTCCAGACAAGAGCTAATTTCTTACAGAAAAGAAGAAATGATCCTAGAAGTATTGCAGAATAAAAATAGATTGTATTTGGAGGATGAGAAAAATCATGTATTTAAATATGTCTCAGAAATTTACAGCTTATATGATGAGGAGGATTTTGAAACTTTTTACTGAGACACAGAACCCTTGTGAAGAAACAGATCTGGGCAAGAGGTGGGAGGGGACAAGAATGTTTTGATTTAAAATATATATAATCTAGCACTAGGGACAATGACTTATCAGAAGCATTAGGGAAAGTACCTGAGCCTCCCTCAAGAATTCACAGACAGATCCTAGGAAAGACGGTCCATCGAGTCTCCAAGTCAGGTATATCAGGGATAAGCCGTGCAACTCAATGGGCAACCAGCAAATGCTGAATCAAACTAAATTCTTCCAACCATAGGTTTTCTGCAAGGGAAGTCAGGCTGACTGTCCTACAAGGGTGTGGAGAGGAATCATAAAACTAGTTCTAAGACAGAAGCAGTAGGTCTAAACCAAATTAACCTTTAATGAATGACTGCCTGGAAATGGGGTAAATGGTTGGTAATGAAAAGGAGCTGTATTCTTCAGAGGCCAGCAACACAAAGACACATCAAGGGTGTTTCCCTAGATGATGAATGTATTAAAAGCAGGTGAGAGGTGGATTCTCAGACATTGGTGCTATTGCTTGTGGAATATACATATTAGCAATGTGGATAAAGCTATGACCATGGAAAATCATAATTAACATAAACTTTTGAATACTAGATCACCAAAGAATTAAGTGGAGAGTACATAAGTCTGCAAGAGTGGAGTGGGGGGTGAAAGGATAGGTTTTATTGAGCAAATACTGTGCCTTCATGTGAACACTTACCCCAGATTCACTGCTAAGATCATTGGCAGAGAAACAGCATTGTGGATACGTATTAATTTAGGATAATTTTTGGTTAATTTATAATCCTTTTTTTCTCTTTCTTTCTAGTTGTTTTTCATTCACACCAGACTGGTGCTGTCTACGTTATGAAGGGTAAGTCTCTCTATTCCACGGTCCCAGAGGTCTCTGGACCTGATCACCCTGGCTTTGTTCTGTGGCGTCCACTCTCCACAGCCAATTCTTCCCAGGTCACTGAGTTCCTCCTTCTGGGTTTCTCCAGCTTCGGTGAATTGCAGCCTGTCCTCTTTGTGCTCTTTCTCTGCCTCTATTTGATCATCCTGAGTGGAAACTTCACCATCATCTCCGTCATCCACCTGGACCGCAGCCTCCACAGACCCATGTACTTCTTTCTTTGTGTCCTTTCAACCTCTGAAGTCTTCTACACAATTGTTATCCTGCCCAAGATGCTTATCAACCTGCTCTCTGCCCTCAAGACACTCTCCTTCATGGGCTGTGCCACCCAGATGTTCTTCTTCCTCGGCTTTGCTGTCACCAATTGCCTGCTTCTGGGAGTTATGGGTTATGACCGCTACGCTGCCATCTGCCAGCCCTTGCGCTACCCCATTCTCATGAACTGGAGGGTGTGTGGACAGCTGGCAGCAAGTTGTATTGTTAGTGGCTTCCTAATATCTCTGGTGGGAACAACTTTGGTCTTCAGCCTCCCTTTCTGTGGCTCCAACAAGGTCAACCACTACTTCTGTGACATTTCACCAGTTATCCGACTTGCCTGTGCTGAAACCTACGTCAATGAACTGGTCATCTTCATCTGTGGTGTTCTGGTGCTTGTTGTGCCCTTGATATTCATCTGTATCTCATATGGCTTCATTGTCCACACCATCCTGAAGATCCCATCTGCTGAGGGCAAGCGGAAAGCCTTCTCCACCTGTGCCTCCCACCTCACTGTGGTCATTGTCCACTATGGCTGTGCTTCCTCTGTCTACCTGCGGCCCTCAGCCAAATACTCATCAGGCAAAGACAGGCTGGTGACAGTGACCTACACTATCATCACCCCCCTGTTGAACCCAATGGTATACAGCCTTAGGAACAAAGATGTACAGCTGGCCATTCGGAAAATGATTGGGAAGACTGGGATTTCTCTTAAGACTTTATAGTTAAAACATTTTCAACAGTACACACACATTTGGGTCAAATGTGTCACTACGTGTTTAACTCATAACAGTTTCTGGTAGTATCTGTCTGTATAAGTGTGTGACCTTAGACAAGTTGTTTGATGCTGCAGGGTCTAAATGTTCTCTTATTAGAGCAGGCATGATAATATGATCCTTTCAAGGCTGTTGTAAAGATTAAAGGAGATAGCACAGTGTCTGTCACAAAGGTTAGCTCTCTTCCTCCTCCTCCTCCTTGCCTCCTTATGATTTACAGTTCTAAAAAGGCTCTTAAAAACCTTTATCTCTTGCTCTATCTTTGGCTTGTTTGTCCCAAAACCCTGATGGTACTCTTTGTTTAAGATTATGTCCAAGTTAAAAGGAGGTGCTCAAGTCTGAAGGTGGCTTAGATGTGAGGGCGTGACATGGTGGGGAAATCATTTACTGCACTAGAAATTAGAAGGTTTCAACCCGACACTGGTTAAGTCATGACTTTAAGAAAGTCACAATTGTTCTCTGAATCTGAATTTTAAAATATGGAAAATAAAGATAGTATAATTTTTCTTTTCTAATTCACAGGGTTTTTGTTTGTATCTAATGGATCAGATGAAAGAAAGCACATGTAAAATGTACAACTGCACAGGGTGTAAGCTCATATTAATTAAGGCTTTGAGCATCTTTGCAAGGACGTTTTATTTCTTCCAATTCTCTGAAAATGATATTTCTGGGTGCCTTTTCTGACTACCTCTTTGAACCGCTTGTTACGTAACACAGAAGATATGCTACATAAATGAGTGGAAAAAATAATCCACCATCCAGTCCCCAGAAGAAGGCTGGAGGAGAGGTCTCCATGGCATTCCACACTGAATCCGTTAAGGAGAGGGAGCTACCCAGTTTCGAAGTTGTCATCAGACTCCGTACTTTGAGAGAGAAGGACTCTGGTGGTCATCTTGCCCCACATGTCCCCTATCCAGAAGGTCCTTCCTTAGTACCGCCGAGGGAACCCATACATCGCTGACCTGTTGCTTTCCCTTTGTTGTAGCAGATACTCACCTTTCTATGATTTTCACACTCTCTGTCTCTCATGTCATACACTGACTCCACTCTTGGCTCACAGATGTTTGAGGTGGTTATGACAATTGGGACTTTTCCTATTACCTACATGACCTGAATTTCAGACACTCTGTCTTCTTGCGTACGGCCCTCTGGACATGCTAGAGCATATCAATATTTTCTTTGAAGCATAATGAATGAAAGTGAAGTTCATATTTCACATACAACTCCATTTCCAGGTGAAATGTAACGGCATTCTCTCTTGTTAAGTTTATTTAGATTTTCAAATTAAAGTAGTATAATCGTCAGTAATGTTCTTATATTTAAAAATTATTACCTCTATTTCTATTTTTGTTTCCCATTTTTTAGGTTTTGGATTAAGTCTTTTTATATTATTTTCATTCTTAGTCATTAAATAATTAAGACATTTAAAGCACTACATATCTCTGTAAGCATGGCATGGGCTATCTCCATTAATCCATTCTGTTCTTTTTTATTTCCTTCCTAACATGTTTGCAATTGTCATTTATTGCCCATATATTTTTTAGGAACAAGTATTCGTTTATTTATAATAGATATTTCCTTGCTAATATTTAAATAACTTCTGTTATTTATTTATATTTTGTGTGTGCATGTTAGTGACAAAATGTGACTAGTACAAGTCCTATTTTTAGAATTCATTGCATTTTAATTTTTTTCCAAAGTTTTCTCTTTGAAATATTTTATTTAGATTAAAATAGTATCATATGATGAATATCATCTTAATTTTTTAATTAATTCATTTTAGTATGAGAGATCATGATTTGTTTTGCGTGTACATGTCATGGTTTCATTTGCTCATTTCAAATACTTCACAATTATATTTCTAGCAATACTGACTTATGAATTTTGTTATGAAATCTATTTTTTAAATGCTAAAAAACTTTTTGGGATTTCACACATATATTTTCTTCCAAAACCCACTAAAATAATAAACACAAAAGCACTCATCAAGAAGCAAACAGGAGAGGATAATACACAGGAAGGATAAAAAAAAGTTATAGAGGCAAAAAAAAAAAATGATTCTAGGCAGAAGGGACAAAGCTGAAAGGTAGGAAACCTGCACGAAGTGGGAAACCCACCAAAAGCAAACTGGGTCCCAGCACAGAACTTGCGTCTGGACATCCTCCTCACTCTCAAACCTCCCCAGTACTGTGGAAAAGAGCAAGATTGGTTAATGTCTCAGGAAGGAGGGCAGCTTCTCAATCAGTGCTGCTCAGAGCACCGGCAGGACAGATTTCTTTTCTTTGCCCATTTCATCACAATACTTTGGTAAAACACAATAAAAATGCTAAGTGAAATAAGTCAGTCAGAGAAAGACAAATACCATATGATCTCACTCATATATGGAATTTAAGAAAGAAAACAGATGAACATATGGGAAGGGGGAAAAGAGAAAAAAGGAGAGAGGGTAACAAGCCATAAGAGACTCCTAACGACAGAGAACAAACTGAGGGCTGATGGAGGGGAGGTGGGTGGGGGATGGGCTAGAGGGGGGAGAGGCATTAAGGAGGGCACCCGTTGTGATGAGCACTGGGTGTTGTATGTAAGTGATGAATCACTGGGTTCTACTCCAGAAACCAAAATTGCACTACCTAAAATTTAAATTAAAAAAATAAATAAATAAAGTATTAGAGAAATGAAGGGAAAAGAACACCTGAGAGAGATCCAGTACAAAAGGTGTGTGTGCACTGATGGGATGTCTCAGTAATGTCACATGCTGTAACAGCTGCTCGCTACGTTGCATGTCATATCCATCTCATCACAAGTTGATAACAAAGAGCTCAGAGACCAGACTGCAGACTCTCGTCTGACAGGGTTGCTTTCTATTTCTTCCACGCCAGGGTAAGCCTGGGGGTTTCCTTTCCAGAGCAGGTGGCACAGCAGGGGCTGTGCTTGAAGCAGGGGTGAGCGTGAGCATGAGCGTGCCTGTCGCCGGCTTCTCCCCACCTCGGCTCCCAGAAGGTGACAGCCTCTCTTAAGTCCCTTAGGAAAGAGGACGATCTCTTTCTGCCAGAGGTGACTGGAATTTAGGAGTAACCTCAACAAAATGAGTGACTTTGCTCTGCCTGGCTCTCCTCCTACAGGGAGCCCACCAGTCTTAGGGACACCCACACACAGCTTCTAGCAAGTTTTCCAGTGCCACGGTCTGCAATGTATTTGAGCATCCAAGGCTTGCCAGACATTTGAAGAAGAACACGGAGGTCAAGACATAAGAGCAAAATATGTTCAGAGGAAATATAAAAATGCAGAGAACAGAAAATATTATTGTTGATACCTTCATATAAAACATATTGCATTCATGCAAGAACCGTCTATCATGTTCACTTTAGCGAAGCGAAACACCGAGAGGAAAGCATACAAACATGACTGGCACAGCAAAGAACTTTCACAGAGAGAACCTAAATAGCTCAAAACCTGGAATATCACTAACATCTCATTACTCTCTCTGCTTTGCTACAACAGAAACAGCTCTGGTGGTTTCTCATGTCATGTCTCGTGCTCGGCTGGCTTCAAACTTCACAAGGATAGAAATCTAGAGGATGCATGCTCCAGAATTATTTTCAGCCTTTCTCTAGTTCTCCCTCTTTCGTATCTGCTTTTCCTGTTGATGGCCTTATGCATTATGTTTATACGGGCATATGCTCTCTCAAGTTCAGACTTCATTTATGAAATGTTTTTTGTTCATTTCTAGTTGCTTCCTGAGCTATCCCTTTGCTTTCCAAGACTTCCCTTCCTCTGATCACTCATAACTGAACTCTTTTAAATTCTGATCTTTGCTAGTATTTTGCACATTCTATTATTTCTTTAATTCCTTTCAGCTTATTCTGAAATATTAGGTAGGGGTTTCCATCTGTTTCATGGATGAATCTTCCCGGCTCTTGCAAGGTGAGCTCTCCAGGAAGCCCACTCTGAGAGGGCGTGGCATGTAGGATGTTTATTAGTAAATGCATGGGATTCACACCTGTGGGTGGCCATCCTGGGCAGAAAAGATGGTCATGCTGAAAGGACTCCCATCCCGGAGGCAGTGTCAGCCTCCTAGGGGGGAGTTCTGTAGAACAATGACTATTCAGAGGGACCCTGTGTTGGGCCAAGATGGCCAGAACTTTATGAACCCACATCAGTCAATGATTGGGTGTGGGTCGCTGTGGGAGAGACTGCTACATAGGACGAGCTGTCTGTGTTGCTAACGAAACGCCTGGAGAGGTGGACAGCTGAAGCCTCCCGACCCATAGCCCGGCCCCCACTGGGGCAGTAAGCCTTTATGTGGAGGAGAATCTGCATCTGGATTGTCACTATACAGGCACACTGCTAATTCCAACAGGGGTGTTGTTCCACTGGATTTTCCCTTGTAATAACTTTGTGGGCGATCTGAGTGTGATCTTTGTCTGAGTTCATCTGTGTGAGACTGGTTTTCCTGCACTCTCAGAGGGGAGGCTGGACCCCCTTCATACCACTAGCCTTGTAGCGGGAGGTCCTCTTGTGCTGCCACCAGAAATTATCCAACCATTAATGGAGACCATAAATTTTCCCTGTTTTGGATGATGTTCTCAAGTTGGCCAATTGATTTTTAGGTTCTTACCCTTGACAGTTGTTTTTTCTTTTTGTTCTCATGATATGAGGACTATCAGAAAAAAAAAATCAGGGTGCCTGGGTGGCTCAGTTGGTTAAGCGACTGCCTTCGGCTCAGGTCATGATCCTGGAGTCCCAGGATCGAGTCCCGCATCAGGCTCCCTGCCCAGCGAGGAGCCTGCTTCTCCCTCTAACCCTCCCCCTTCTCATGTACTCTCTGTCTCTCTCTCTCTCTCTCTCTCTCATTCTCACTCTCTCAAAAAATAAATAAATAAATCTTTAAAAAAAAATCAGTCTTTTCCTCTGCTTTCTCTTTCACAATTTTTAATACCATATTTTGAGTTTCTTGAGTATATTTTGTTGATTCGATTCTTAAAAATGTGGCCATGGGGATCTTAACTTCCCTTTTTCATTCACTTTTCCCTTATTTTTAAATTGAGAAATAATTGACATAAATAAAATTCAAGTATTTTAAGTGTAAGTTATTTATGAGTTTTTGCAAATACATTCACCTACTTAACCACCACAGCAATCAAGAAATAAAACAGTTCTATCACCCTAAATATTATTCCATGCCACTTTCCAGCTGGCTTCCTGCCTTGAGACAACACAGTATTGATTTCTCTTTTTTTCTGGCCTTATTGAGATATACTGGCATATAGCATTGTGTGAGATAACAGTGTGTAACGTAACCATGATACATGCGTATATCGTGAAGTGATCACCGCAGTCAGGTCAGCTCACACCTCCATCTCCTCACAAATTACCTTTTCTGTGTGTGTGTGGTGAGAACATTTAAGATCTACTCTCTCAGCCACTTTCAAGTATATAACACAACAGTGTTGTTAACTAAGGTCATCATGCTGTACCTTAGACCCCAGAACTTACTCATCTTATAACTACAAGTGTGTGTCCTTTGACCAACATCTGCCATGCTCCTCACCCTCCTCCCCTGACAACTACATTCTACTCTCTGTGATTATGAGTTCAGCTTTCTGAGACTCCACATATAAGTGAGGTCATACAGTACTTATCTGTCTCTGTCTGACTTATTTTGTTAAGCATAATGTCCTCAAGTTCCATCCACGTGGCAGGATTTCCTTCTTTTTTATTGCCGAAAAAAAAAAATCTCATGGCATTCTGTTCTTTCATAGCTGTGTGGGTTTCTCTTGTATAAATATGCAAAATATACTTACCCATTTATCTGTTTATAGACATTTGGGTTGTTGCTTCTTATTGGCTATTATGAATAAACCTGCCATGAACATATTTTGCAAAAGTCTTTTGTGGACCTTTGCTTTTATTCCTCTCTGTTATGTCTGGGTAGATATATATTTAATTCTATAAGATGCTGTTCAGTTTTTCAAACAGTGTGTGCCACATGATACTCCCACCAGTTGCTTAATATTCTTTCCAACTTTTGGTATGGTCAGGTGTTTTGTTTTGCTTTTGTTTTCATTTTTCTAAATATATTAGTCGTTCTAGTGGGGTAAGTAGCATCTCATTTAGTTTTATTTTGTATTACCCTGATATCTAATTGTGTTGAACGCTTTTTTTAAATTTTCTTATTGTTTTTCATATGCCTTTTTAGCAAATTGTTCTAGTCTTCTACCTATTTTAATAAGACTGCTTTTTAATTGTTGAATTCTAGGACTTATTTATAAATACTGGATTAAAGTTGTTTGTAAAACACATGTATTGTGAATATTCTCCCCAAGTCTGTAGCTTGCATCTCTGTTTTCTAAATAGTGTTTTTAATGAGAGTGAGCTTTTTAATTTTGATTAAATTTACTTATAAATTTATTCTTTTATGTTTAATGCTTCTTGGGTCTTGTCTAAGAAACATTTTCCTAAATCAAGGTGAAGGAAACCTCCTCTCACATTTGCTTCTAGCTGCTTTCCAGCATTAGCTTTTATATGCGGTGTTGGGTTCATTTATGTTTCATCTCTTAACCAAAGATATCAAGACATAGCTTATATATAATAAAAGACACCCACTTTTAGTGTATGGTTCACTGTGTTTTGACAAATATGTATACCCATGCCCTTACCACCATAATTGAAATAAAACATTTCCATCACCCCGAAATTGTCCCACATGCCCCCTCCCAATCAGTTCCCTAGATCACCACTGCATTTGGCAATACTGGAATTTCATATGAATAGAATCACATAGTATGTACTTTTTTGTTTTTTGGCCTCTTCCGTTAGACATATTTTTGAAGTTTATCCATGCCGTCTGTGACTTTGGAGTTCATTCTTTTTGTTGCATTGTATAAATAACACCGCAGTGTGTCTATGCAGGCACCCGAGAATGAGCATGTAGTTCTTTCTCAGTTTTCAGCTCTTAGGGACAGAGCTGTACAAATATTTGTGTGCACATATTTCCATAATGCATAGAGTTTCTCATTCTGTTAAGCAAATATCTAGGTGTGGAATTGAGAAGTCCTGTAGTAAATATATGTTAACTTTATAAGAGATTGTCCGACAATTAGGCAAAGCAGTTTGCCATCTGACACTCTCCACAGCAATGTGTGAGAGTTACTAGTGGCTTGTCTTCCTCAACACAAGCTATGTCTTAAATTCATCCGTCACATAGATGCATAATGGGATCTGACTGTGGCTGAGCTGGAATGTCCTTCATGACTAAAGTTGTTGAATATCTTTTTGTGTGTCCACCGGCTATTTCTGTATTTTCTTTAGTTGAGTATTTCCAACACCTGTTATTCCTTTCCCAATTGGAATGTAACTGCCTTTCCGATTTTTGGATTTGATTGTTTGTCCTCTTATGGATTGTAGGAGTTCTTTATATTTCCTAAGTACTTTTTTGGGTCATATCTATGTTATCAAAACATTTCTACCATGTTGTGATTTACTTTTAATTTTCTACCAGTGTCTTTGAAGAACAGAGTTTTCTTTCATTTCAATGAAGTCTAATTTATTGATTTTGAATTGTATAGCTCATACATTTTGAGTCATATTTAAGAAATGTTTGCAAAACCCAAGCTCACTAAGATTTTATCCAATGTGACTTTTTATAAGTTTTATAATACCAGCTCTTCCAGGCAAGGTAATGATTCATTTCCAGTTTATTTTTATATGGTGAGAGAAAACAGCAAGATTCTTTTTTTTCCAGCCAAATGCATCATTATTGGAAAGATTATTGAACTGAATTCCTCGGCAGCCTTGTAGAAAATTAATTGCCTATACACATGTGGATCTATTTCTGGACACCCTATTTGGATCTATTTGTCTACATTTATACTAATTCCAAACTGTCTTTTTAGAAGAAGCTTTGGAATCAGCGCAATTCCCTCTGGATTCCTCCCTCTAGGTTTCTCAGGGAAGCCATCTGTGGGAGGAGCTACACCTCAGAACTTGCTGGGGAGTCACCCTATGAGGCACTGAAGAAGGCATCCATCCATGGGAAGTGTATCAACGTGGAAATTTCTGGGAGAATTGCCAGTGGGAACAGTGCAGCCATTGGGTGTCCCTTGCGCTGATGGCCTCCAGTTGGAGGAAAGCACAGGAGAACCGGGAACAGGGTCCCCTTCTAGCTCTGCGGTCCCTTCAGTGTCTTCTAGTGATAAAGCTTACTGTCAGGTCAGCTGGTAGGGGAGAAGTGTCCCAGTATCAAGAGAGCAATTACAGAAAGGTTTACGAGCTGAAGTACAATTCCATCCACAGTTTCTACAATCTACTTAGGGTTGATGTTGTGACTATACTTGAAATGTGGAAGCCTTGGAATTACATAGATCTGTTTACCCCACCCTAACCTTTAGGCTAAAGTACATTACATCTCTCTGCATTAAAAATCCATAGGCCCTCTGCCCCACCCCCATCAAAAAAAGAAAAAAGAATTAAAAAAGGGGCACCTGGGTGGCTCAGTCAGTCAAGCATCCATTCTCGTTTTCGGCTCAGGTCATGATCTCGGGCCATGAGATCGAGCTGTGTCAGGCTCTGCACAGGGCATGGAGTCTGCTTGAGATTCTCTCCCTCTGCCCCTCCCTGCCCTTTCTCCTTCTCAAGAAAAAAAAAAAAGGGAATAAAACCCCATAGGAAAATGTAGCATTTTTTTGCTTTATTCATAACTATTCTAAAGAAATTAAGAAAAAAATATTTTTTATGTTTACTCAAATATTTATAATTTTAATGCTCATTTCTTCTTGATGATAGCTTTTTAAATATCTCTTTTTGTTCATATTATCCTGAAAGTAAACATGAGGTTTTCAGAGGATGGATAAATTATTGTTACTTACAGCAATGACTAAATAGGTTCCCATTGACCAAATCCTTTTAGGTTGTGTGATGAGAGCCGGATGTCACCATACACACATGGAGGTCTGTACCGCAGATGAACAACCCTGAAATTAGGAATCTGGGAGCTTATCCTGGAGTGAAATAGTTACCTTCCCCTCCTGAGAGAGGGAGAGGGACATGTGCTCCCTTGTTATTTGCAATTCTTTGGAAGATAAACACCTGGTTCCAAGGTTCTAGGTTTCTTCCCCTTTGAGTGGGAACACATACTTCTCAGAAGGTCAATCTACCACTAATTATTTAGCATATTTTAGGTTTCAAGCCTTGTCCTTCAAGCTAGGTTACAGGTTTATTTACTTGGAAAGCCCTAGTTATGAAGGAAAATGAAAATATATACTTTCTGACACCCAACTACTGGACTTTCTGTCTGGTATAATTTCTCTTTAGCTTGAAAACCTCCCTCCAGTATTTAAGGTAGTTCAAGTCTATTGAGACAAATTTTCTTAGTTTCCTATTTGATAAACATGTCTTTACTTTACCTTCAATCCTGAAGAGTATTTTCAGTGGAAATAGAATCCCAAATTGGTAGTTTTATTAATTTATTTCCTTTTATCGTTTTTAGGTTTGTGTTCCACTGTTTTCTGGTCCTGATTTTTTTTTTTTTTTTGGTCTGCTTCCAAGATTTTTTTTAAATTCAATTAGCCGAAGTATAGTACATCATTAGTTTCAGATGTAGAGTTCAGTAATTCATCATTTGAATATAACACCCAGTGCTCATCACATCATGTGCCCTCCTGAATGCTGGTCACCCAGTTACCCCATCTCCTTACCCCCCTCCCCTCCAGCAACCCTCAGTTTGTTTCCTATGGTTAAGAGTCTCTCATGGTTTGTCTCTCTCTCTGATTTCTTCCCATTCAGTTTTTCCCTCCCTTCCCCAATGATCCTCTATGCTGTTTCTTATATTCTACATATGAGTGAAACCGTATGATAATTGTCTTTCTCTGATTGACTTATTTTGCTCAGCATAATACCCTTCAGTTCCATCTACATCCTTTTTTGATGGCTGCATAAAATATTCCATTGTATATATATATATATATATATATATATATATATATATATATATACACCACATCTTCTTTATCCAGTCATCTGTCAGTGGACATCTGGGCTCCATCCACAGTTTGACTATTATGGACATTGCTGCTATAAACATTGGGGTGCAGGTGCCCCTTTGGATCACTACATTTGTATCTTTGGGGTAAATACCTAATAGTGCAATTGCTGGGTCATATGATAGCTCTATTTTTAACTTCTTGAGGAACCTCCATACTGTTTTCCAGAGTGGCTGCCCCAGCTTACATTCCCACCAACAGTGTACGAGCGTTCCAGCAATAGACAACAAAAAGAAATAAAAGACATTCAAATAGACAAAGAAGTCAAACTCTCACTCTTCACAGACGACATGATGCATTATGTGGAAAACCCAAAAGACTCTACCCCAAAATTGCTAGATCTCATACAGGAATTCAGCAACGTGGCAAGACATAAAATCAATGCACAGAAATCAGTTGCATTTCTATACATTAACGATGTGACAGAAGAAAGAGAAATTAAGGAATCAATCCCATTTACAATTGCACCAAAAACCATAAGATACCTAGGAATAAACCTAACAAAAGAGGTAAAGGATCTGTACTCTGAAAACTAAAGAACACTCATAAAGGAATTGAGGAAGACAGAAAGAAATGGAAAAACATTCCATGTTCATGGATTGAAAAAACAAATATTGTTAAAATATCTATGCTACCCAGAGCAATCTACACATTCAGTGTAATCCCTATCAAAATACCATCAACATTTCTCACAAATTGTTCTTTTTATTTTATTTTTTTTATTTTTCAGTTTGGCTCTGATGTGCTGAGGTATGGATTTCTTCTTATTTATCCTGCTTGAGATATGTTGGGATTCTTGAATTTGTAAATTCATGTCTTGACTGTAATTGGGAGCCATGGGATAAATGACTTTCTCTTTCTCTACTGTACAGAGGAGGAAGCGGAGCCCCAGAAAGAGAACGTGGCTTTTTCCAAATCCTGCATCTACTTAGTTGGCAGAGCCAAGACCAGAATTCAGACTCTTTCATTTATTCATTCAGCCATTCAGTAATAAAATGCCTAGAACAGTGAGAAGGATAATGCAAGACAGAGTCCTGCCCTCATGGGTTTACCTACGCCTGGGTATTTTTTTTCCAATTAATGTGTAATTAATATATAATGTTATGTTAGTTTCGGGTGTACAATATAGTGATTCAACAATTCTATACATTTCTCAGCGCTCGTCAAGATAAGTGTATTCTTAATCCCTTTTATCGATTTTACCCACCCACCCCCACCTACCTTCTCTCTGGCAACTACCAGTTTATTCTCCGTAATTTAGAGTGGTTTTTTGTTGTTGTTGCTGTTTATCTCTTTTTTTCTTTGTTTTGCTTCATAAATTCCACATATAAGTGAAAAAAAATTCATGTCTTGAAGAACGTTTGTGGAATTTCCGGCCATTATTTTTTCAAATAATTTTTCTGCCTTATTCTCTATTTCATTCCTGGATAGAGCTCCAATTACACCTGGGTCAAACTGATCAGTGTGGCTCCTCACGTGCTTGAGGTTCTGTTCCTCTGTTTTCATAATTTTCCTGTCTTGTTCACACTGAATCATTTCTATCGCTCTATCTTCAGGTTCACTGCTTCCTTTCTCTGTTACCTCCATTCTGATGCCAATCTCATCCGTTGAAGTTTTGTGTGGGTTTTTTTTTTTTTTCATAGAATGTATTTTCAGTTCTATCTTTTTTTTTCATTTTTTTCGTTCTTTTTCTGTAGTTTCTATTTCTCCTCTGAGACTTGTTATATGTTCACCCATTATATGCACATTTTACTTTATATCATTGGACACAGTTACCATAACCGTTTTAAAAATCTTGGCCTACTAATTTCAACATCAAATTACATCTCATCAGGTCTCTATTGACTGCCTTCTTTCCTGGGAATGGCCATATTTTTCTGGTTCTGTTTATGTAAAATAATTTTGGATTTAAAGTGTGATTTGGTAAATATTGTTGTAGAGACCCTGTTAAAATAATTTGACAATTGTTGGTATTTTTAGTTTTAGTAGACAAGTAACTTGGTTGGACTAAAACTGAAAATTTGTTCTCTTGGGTGGTGGTTCAAATGTCTGTTTAAGTCTTTCATATTCTGGATTGCTTTGAGTCTTGACCACACAGATGTGCTTCAGGGATCAGCAGACATTTGGACAGAACATATATGTAGAATGAATCTCTCTCTCTGGCTCTCCCATTTCCAGGATTCTATCCTTACCTCTCAGCATTCTGGTTACCCCAAACTCTATCTCCTGGTTCTTTGTGCCAGAAAACCTATTGGTTTCCTTTTTGAGTTTTAACCTTTTTACAAACAATGCTGACTTTGGCCTTCATTAAAACTGAAAGTTATATCAAAGAGAAGCTTATCCTACGTATTTACCTTCTTCCAGGTGTTTACGACACACTAGATCTGCCTGCTGCCATCCTATCTTTAGGGCTTTCATGTACTTGCCCTTTGTGGGTTTTTTTTTTTCCAGACTTTGTAATAGTTATCTTCAGGGTTAAGTAGACACTCAGTGAGACCAGAAGTAGAATTTCTACTTCCCTTTACTTTTATGAAAGTTTTAAAGTTTTAACCCCATGATTTAAATAGAATATTTTTATTTAATAGTTCCCTAATTAACTACTTAATCATTGATTCAGTTGGAAATTATTGCAGGAAACCGGAAACTACATAAATATTTTTCAAAGAAAATTTAATTCAAGTAACTACAAATTATTGGAAAGTTTGAAAGGGTCAAGAATCTGTCACTGGAATTATTGATTCAAGAACACAGGACAGTAGCTGAAATCTCTAGCCAAGAAAAGGTTACTGTTGTCACAATTTTACTGTTTTCTCTCAGTACACTTGGGAGCAGAAACTGAGTCTAATCCCTACAGAATACTCAAATTCTTACTCTTTTGTTTCTCTGTACAAGCAATATATTAAAAAGATGACCTCGGTTTTGCTTCCCATTTTCAGGACCATGAAGAAAACCACAGGTAGAGGGTGAAACTGAAGGAGAGAAGAGAGGAGAGCTAGGAAAACAGACTGAGCTCTGATGATATCATGGTCCAATGTCATCATGGTCTGATGACTTCAGGGTCCAGTGACATCATGGGCTGATGACTTCATTGTCTGATGACATCACAGTTTATGACTCACAGTTTGCCTGCAGCTAATCTCTCTCTCTTTTTTTAAAGATTTTATTTATTTATTTGATGGAGAGAGACACAGCGAGAGAAGGAACACAAGCAGGGGGAGTGGGAGAGGGAGAAGCAGGCTTCCTGCGGAGCAGGGAGGCCGATGTAGGTCTCGATCCCAGGACACTGGGATCGTGACCTGAGCCGAAGGCAGATGTTTAACGACTGAGCCACCCAGGCGCCCCTGCCGCTCTTGATGTGCTGATGTATACTCAGATAAAGGGCTGATGGATTCCTCTTCCGTTTTATGTATTGAATCCAGTGTAAGTTGGATTTTTTTTCACTTTTTGCAGTACAATAAGACATCATTTATCTAGGAACCATTTCAAGTGTTTCAGTTGAGATACAAACCCTACCCCCTCCATCCTTCAGTATAGGGCTGGGTAAAAAGGCCTGTGAGGTCAACCACATAGTGCTCCACCTTCTATTCTATCTAGGAGGAATCTTGATTAAATTCCATATATAGCTGTGTAGACTGATGCTGTCAGCCTTTTGAATTGCATCACTAAGAATGGAGGTTTAGACTTTCATCTCCATTTTTATCCTGTTATTTGGATAAAGCCAGATGGTGGAGAAAGAAATCTAGCACAAAGAGTGAAGCTAGGTCAAATTAAAGAGAGAAAGAGGAAAATACTTATTCAATAAACATTCATTCACCCACCAAATAGTTATTGAATATCTATTACATATCAGGCAATATCCTAGAGATGGGGTTATACATTTAGCAAAATAGGGAGAAAGATCCCCATGCAGTGGAAAACAGATATGTAGAGGAAGAAAGGATCATAACTGTACATAAAGTTGTGAGACATGTTAAAGAGAAGTAAATTATGGATGAGGACACTTCTCAGAGATTGACCTATGATTCAAGATTCAGCATAATGACGTAATACCAGTTCCTGAATTGAGCCATATCTGATCAGATTTGTCCTGAACTTCCCAGTTGTTTAAGCTAACTGAGTCCCTTTTCTTATGCTAAATTGCACTGTATTTCTTTCACTTGAAAACCAAAGGTGCTAACATAACACAGTCATCTTTTTATAACGTAATTTTAACCAGTAGACTATCTACATATCTTATATAGGTAGATCATACAGATGGATATACAGGTAGATAGATACATGATAGACAGATAGATAGATGATAGATAGATAATTATAAAGATTTGGCTCAAGCAAGTACGGAGGCTAATAAGTCCCAAGATCTTCAGCTGGCAGGTTGGAAATCCAGGAGAACCAATGGTATAATCCCAGTACAAGACTGAACACCTGAGAAGCAGAAGAGCCAGTGTGTAAGTTCCAGTCCACGTGCGGATGCTAGGGCCGGAGAAGACAAACATCCTAGCTCCAAGACAGGCTGAGAGAGAGAAACCTGTCCTGCTCTGCCTTTTCGTTCTGTTCAGCTCTTCATCTGACTGGATGAGGCCCACCCACATAGGGGAATGCAATCTGCTCTTCTCAGCCTATTAATTCAAATATTAAGCTCATCCAGAAAACCCTCACAGACATACCCAGGATAATGTGCAACCAAATACCTGGGCATTACATGGCCCAGTCAAGTTTATATGAAAAAAGAATTAGCCATCATACCGTGTTAGTTTTTATATTAAATAGTAGTTTTAAGTTTAAGTATCCTCTAACAGCTACTTTCATTATATCAAATACAGAAATTTATTTTTCAACTCAAAACTGTTTATATTTTATGTATTAGAAATTTTTGTTTTCATTTTTCTTCTCAGAGATTCCATTTTAAAAAAGATTTTAAATTGTACCTTTGATATATACTACCTTATTTTTCTTCACCCAATTTTTTTTTTTACTTTAATATCATGCAATATTGTTTATTTTTTCTTCTCTTCCTCACTCTCTGGGGCAGAGAGAGGAGCAACGGAAACGAAGTTTCTCATAGAATCCTAAAAAATGTAAATATAGAAAGTAGAGTTAGTTTCCTACAGCAGTTGCTGGAGAATATAACTAGAACCTATGCTTCATATGTTTACATTGTTCATACTTGGGAGTGGTGCCTAATTACAATGTCTCCTGGGCAAGAAAGCCATGCTTAACAGCTGTGTGGACCTGCTGCTTTGGGGATGACACATCGTATTTACAAACAAAACTTTACTCGAGACAAAGTGTCTCAATTTGAGTTTAGCTTACATACTTTTCTCTGAATGTAGAATTAAAGCATGTCCAGGGCTATTTCTTTGCTTGCACACATGAACTATATTGAAATATTTGAGATGGAATTATGTTGCATCTAAGTTTACTGGAAACCTGAGTTTAAACTCTAATAAAAAAAAAACAATGGTTATTTATAACTTCCTAGAAGTATCTTCCCATGCCTGAGAAGGAAATAAGAGGCAGGTCCTAGATCCATGATAGTGTCAAAATATGATCCTAGAAATGTGACTAACTGCAGTATTTTTCAGATTTCTTTCTACTTGGAAACCTTAGGGGGTCTTTGAACAGGTGCTGGGCAGCAACAAGGCTGAGGACAGGTGAGCGCCCTGGGCGGACATGCTTATTCAGGAAGATGCACTGAGCAGACCAGATGTCTCAGAAACCCCGGGACCCAGTGGCTCTTCGGAAGGACTCTCGTGCACATTTGACAATTGCTGGAAGCAGCTGTTGTCAGATCTCTGCTGGTAGCCTCTGAAAGGGATATAACTGCAAAGAAAGAGACTCTGAGTTAGGAGGAGCTCATTTGGGAGTTTCTGCTGCTCTGCAGGCAGCTGCTAGGGATTGCCAATAGGAACATGTCTGCCTGGAGCCACTCCAGGGCCTACAGCAAACAGTGCCATGGGGGCGGACCTTGCGGCCAAGTGCCTTCAATCCTCTCTCACATCCTCGTGTGAGTCACTCATGACTCAAGAGGGAGGGTACAGAGGGTGGAATTTTATCTTATCTCACTAAAGAGGAAGCATAACAATTTCCAGGGAACTTGCAGTTCTGGAAATTGCGTTGCCTGAGTCCAGCAGTAGAGGAGTGTGACTTTTACCCTCCTCTCCAATGCAGCATAGGGGAACAGTAGCACACAGATGCAGAATGGGCACTTCATTGGTTTTTCTCCAATGCCACAGTCATTCTTGTCTGTCTTGGGTCAGGGCCTCAGAGAATTGCAGGGATGAATGAGGATCACTGGGGGACTCGCCAAGCCCTGGAGTCTGCTACCCACCGGTTTTAGTCCTCATCCCTACTCCTGGGGCAGACACGGATTGGAGATCTTGTCATCTCTAGGAAGCTAAGGAAAAGCAGAGAGTCAGGTCTGTGACCTGCATGCAAACACTCTACCCTTCCCTTCAGTCTTCAAATCTGCTCTTCGCTGCTGTTCTTCCAGGTCTCATTTCTGCCAGCTAAGACATCACACTTTTCCCCTTCCCTCACACTATGCTCCCACGCCCTGTCCTCAGGGCAAAATTTATGGGGTTCAGAAGAACCTAGACTAACAGAGGGAACTTTGTTTCTTCTTTTGCAATGATAATAAGACTTGATTTGTCCTGAGGAAGCCCAAGGAAAGAAAAGGCTTTTCCCTCGTATGAAGGACCTCAGAAGAGATAGCCCTATGTCACCTCCTACAGTATGGGTTCTGACATTCATGTCTCTTTTCTTAATCTGCTCCTAATGAGCTACCAGGCAACCTGGGACTAATTGCCAATGCCAGTTTTTTTTGTTTTTTTTTTTCCTCTTCCCTTTCTATCCAATTTGACCTGTGAGATTTGAGGTGGTGTTTCCTGCATCCTCTCTCCTCATTGAAAGGATTGGAACTGTGCCAAAAAATAATATTGTAACAATGGCTCCCTGGAGTTTTGGGAAGTGTAAATATAAACCAGCATGTTGGTACCACGGCTAATAAAAGACCAAAGGAAAGTTTTTCAGTGATGCTTTAGGGGATACTTCTCAGAATTCTCAGCAGAGGAGGTAGGAATACAGTTTTGAGCTTGAAATGTCAGTCATAGAAAGGAATAGAATAAAGTCATTTCAGAACAGAAATGTTTGTAGTAACATTACTGTTTTAGTCTCATTTGATTAGAAGATCTCTGGGTGTTGCTGAATTCTAATAGCTGTGTGCTAAGGGCACAAAGGGAAATAGCCCCTGTTGGGTTATTTTATGTGGGAAATTAAGTGAAGATAGTGTTTGGGTCCACTGATAGACAAGTGCTAGTCATGAATGATAATTTTAGAAATGCTCTAATTATTCCATGAGCTCTAGTCTCATTAGTGATGGGCACTAACAAGGGCACACATCATGTGAGGAGAGCAAGGCACACGGGTATACGGCAGCTTAAAGACGTGGAGGATAGTGTAAGGCTTTGGGGAGATAAAATAAAATAGGGCGTTACCAGCTGAACTGTAGCAGGCACAGAGAGGGCTTCAAACGAATGCCATAAAATTTATGTTTCCCAGAGCTCGTGGAATGGACTCCTCCTCTATCCACCATCCCTGAAAGACTGGTTCCTTAAGGAAGTCTTCCCTGGATAACTGGCAAATACCTAGGACTCCCTGTCAAGAGTGAGCTTTCTACATTTCGTTCATTCAACCTCCATTGTCCAATGTCCCATGCAACTATTCTGTGGTGACAATGATATACAAGGAAAGTGTAAAAGGGGACAAAAGGTTAAAAGGAGTGTCTCACTAAGATGTTTCCCCTCCCAGGCCTTCCGCTGTCTTCAGACCTCATTGTCCAGATACTGTGTGGACCAAGAATCTGCGGCATAAGCCTTAGAGATGGGATCTGAGGAGGTAAATGAGTGATACTCCTCCGGGAAGAGCCCAGTGCTGTGCTTTCCTTAGCCGTCAAGAGACGCAGAGAGGATTGTGAAGAGCCAGAGTCATAGATAGGAAGATAAAACTGATACTTCTGCCTCCAGTCTTCTCTTAAAAGCAAGGGAACTGAAAGTGAAAGCAGTCAGAGCTGGTGTGGGTGAAAGAACTGCACCCCCAAGGTGTGGGATCAGCAGGCAGTTGGTCTCTTGAATTGAGTTACATTAGCTAGGGAATTTCATTTTGTAATCCACACTGTGTTTTTATTTTCCTCAATTATTTGGTTGTTTGGGATGTTCGTTTATTACTTTATTAAATTCACATTTTATTTTATTTTTTTAACTATTTTTTTATTATGTTATATTAATCACCGTACATTACATCATTAATTTTTGATGTAGTGTTCCATTTGATTTTAATTGAATTGAGGGGAAAGGATCTGCCCATCCTTTAGCGGAGAAAAATCGCAGGAGCTGAACCCCTCAAGATCAGGTGTGTCCAACACAGTGGTAAGCTCTGTTGGATATCCAGGGAAAATGTGCAGAGATATAATGGCTCATACTGAGGAAAGGTCTGATGGTTTGGATGGATTTCTGTCCAAGGCTTAAAACTACAACTATAGCAGAACTCTAAATCAGGTTGCTCTTCCTGGCAGAGTGGTGTGCATGTGATAAAAGCAATGATCAGCCTGACTGTGAGAACCTGAGATCATTCTAGAGCTACTTTAGTGCACTAAGGCTCCTTCCAACTCCCCTCTCTCCAGTGGGTCAAACAGGTTGTGGGATTTGATCAAAAGATAAACTAACATCAACATATTATTATTATTACTAAAAATATGCACAAATAGGAGTTGGGTTTGAATGTTGGTTCAGTAGTTTTGAAAAAATAAAACTATAGGGTTAAAAAGAAAATCTTAGGTGGAAATACACTTAAATCACATCCAATAGGAAACATCAGAAGAGCTAGCCACCACTTCCGGAAGATTAAACAACATGGGTAGCAGAAGCTGACATCTACTAACAGTCTACAGTGGGCTTGCGTTGTGGTAAGTGCTTTAATTTCCATAAAGAACCGGGGAGAGAGGTGCTTTTAGCATCTTTATGTTACAGATGGGAACACAGAGGCACAGAGGGCTACACAGTTGAAAAATGGCAGAGATGGATTGTCACACAGGAAATCTTCAGGCATTTCCATTCCCTAACTGTTATTCAAAATAAGCAGTGTGAAAAAATTACCTAGACCTACACACTGTAAGAGATGCAGAAATGTCGCTGGAGACAGGTGTACTCTGAGTTTTGAAACAGCTCCATAAATCGACATGATCGACAGGGCATTCCCTGCCAGTATCTGCCTCCCCCTTCTATTCGTTGTTCCTCAGTCATAGTGGGATGAACCACCTGCCCCTTTCAGGGTCAATAAACAGTCTGTTCCTTCATTCCTGTTCTCTGTAGGTCAGTCTTGGGGACCAAGTCAACCAGGCTAACTTCTCTGTCACAGAGTTCTTGTTGCTGGGGTTCTCTAACCTTGGAGAAATCCAGCTCATCCTCTTTGTTGTATTTCTGTGCCTGTATCTGATTATCCTGAGTGGGAACATCACCACTGTCCCTGTCACACGCCTGGATCGCAGCCTCCATGTACCTATGTACTTCTTCCTGGGGATCCTCTCCATCTCTGAGACATGCTGTACCTTTGTCATCCTGCCCAAGATCCTCATAAATCTGTTGTCTCTGCTCAGAACAATCTCATTTATTAACTGTGCCACTCAGATGTTTTTCTTCCTTGGTTTTGCTGTCACTAAATGCAGGCTGCTGGGGGTCGTGGGTTATGACCGCTCTGCTGCTGTCTGTCATCCGCTTCGGTACCCTGTCCTAATGAGCTGGCCGGTATGTGGACACCTGGTGGCCACCTGTGCTCTGACTGGCTGTTTGTTCTCACTGATAGGCTCCCTGTTAGTCTTTGAACTCCCTTTCTGTGGTCCCAATAAAATCAACCACTACTTCTGTGACATCTCCTCCACCAGTTATCCAGCTTGCTTGTCCTGAAACCTACATCAAAGAGCTGGTCATCTTCACTGGTGGAGTTCTAGCCCTCACGGCCCCCCTGACTTTCATCTGCATCTCTTATGGCTTCATTGTCCACACCATCCTGAAGATCCCATCCACTGAGGGCAAGCGGAAAGCCTTCTCCACCTGTGCCTCCCACCTCACTGTGGTCATTGTCCACTATGGCTGTGCTTCCTCTGTCTACCTGCGGCCCTCAGCCAAGTTCTCATCTAACAAAGACAGGCTGGTGACAGTGACCTACACAGTTGTGACTCCATTGTTGAACCCAATGCTGTATAGCCTCAGGAACAAAGATGTCCAGATGTCCATACGGAAAGTGATTGCCAGAGGAAGATTTTATCCTAAAGCTCTGTGATGAGAATACTTTGCGTCCATGAAAACCTCCATTCTGAGGATGTAGCAATAATTATAAAGTCGATAATACTGTCAACTTCCATTTCCATAGCATGGTATAGCCTCACAGTGCAAGCTTCCCCAGGGTATTATTTTGACAGGCATTGTGGAGTGCAGCCGTGCATTTGGGTTGATTGTTAATCAGATGCAAGTCTCAAATACCTTTAAACTTGCACAAGTAAGTATTTTGATTTTTCAGAACTGGAAACAGGTGTACTCTGAGTACATAAGAATGATTTTATTCTCTTCCAAGAAGGATAGGTAGCACATTGTGAAAGGTAATTCAATTTAGAAGGTTCAGCCATCACAACTTCTCAGTGATTTGGAAAAATCTTAGAAGGGCCACTCACAAAAACCGTGGGTAAAATGGAATAAATCTAACTGAAAATTATTACTATAACCATGAGCTATCCACGTTGGAAAGGATCCAAGGCTGTCACTTCCAATCGCACTCTCATTATGGAGTCCCACCTGCAGTATCCCAGGCTCTGACGGATTGCAAGCTAGGCGGCCAGACATTATTAAACATCCCTAAGTTATCAAGTCCCACCTTTATGGCCCTTCCTCCTTGGCCCTAGTTACTATCTCTGGAGATGCATATCTTATATCTAATATTTCACTTATACAGCAGCAACTCAAACATTTGAAGAGGATAATGCATTTTCCTTTGCAGGACCTTTAACTCAGCTGATGACTCCTTTGACCTTCATGATAACTCAGAGTCCACAGACCCCTCAAAATCCTGGTCTTCATTCTCTGGATTATCTTCAAGATATTTCCCATTTTCTTAATAGTATTCTTCAAATGGGTCACCAGGAAATGGGTGCAACATTCCAGGTGACAAGATAGTCATCTGCCTTGTGCTGCAAGTCAGTTTTATGTTAATACAGCTTAGATTTTTTTTTCCCCTCTCCTTTCCTGGTAACTTCTGTCACATATGTGCTCTTCCCTGACTCCTATGTCCCTTAGACTAAAGGACTTTATATATTATTCTTTAAGGCATTTCATATTTGGTATTTTTCCCCTTAAATCTCTGCCTTTGACTTGAGGCCAGAATATCCAATTCTTTTCATACTTCACTTATAACCTCGAGCCTACTGGTTATCTCTCTTATAATTGCATTCTGTTCCTTCTTCTAGAATTGGAGGCTAAGGAATGTATGTATTGTGTAGAAGCACAATTAACAGGGGCTACATGGATTCCAGTACTGATTTATGCTCAATGGCCAAGAACACTGCGCTAGATACACATGCCTACCAAGTGCCCATTATGATGGTGCACATGCTCAGAGGTTTTCCTCCTTCATCTTGGGTGCTCCACAAAACTGAGTCACTTTGTCCATCTCCAGAAGTTCCATTTAAGGGCACTCGCACTTGACCTCTGCTCCAGGGAAATCACAGAGTACATGCCCTTCCCCAGCATCTGTGAGTTCTAAAAAGAAATAGCTCCTCCCTTTTGCAACGTGCACTCTGGGAAAGGATGTCATATGGGTGGGCAAGAAGACAAGATGAGTTATGACACGGTAGGGATTCCCTGGGCTGCCACAGGGCTTGGGCAATCTAGTAGTCAGAGGGCGGAAGCAGGAACCTGAGGGAAACTGGGCATGGCTTTCTGAAGTGCGATCAGGAAATCTCTTGAAGCACTTGAAAAGTCCCATCTATTGTCACAGAGACTGGTGCCACAGTTTTTTCCCTGTCCAGTCCCTCACTTCCCCACCTCATATCCCTTACAAGTGACTGTGGTGGCAGTGATACCCCATAACTATTACGCTGTTTGTAACTGCTCTTAAAGCTCATGTTGTATGTTTTGTTGCTCAGGACTTCCCTTTCTTCTTCCTTTTAACAAAACCCTACTGTGATGAGATAAAGTGGGCGGAAAAGGTGCAGAGTGTAGGGTTCCCAGGTCCAGAGATGATCCAGAGAAGACAGTCTCTCCCCTACAAGACTCTCCTTGCTCACCACTCTATTTTTCCTGACTCTACAGTTAGAACTTCAAACCAGCCCACCTGATTACTCTCCTCCCAGTTTCACTTGTCCTTTTTTAAATGTTTATTTATATGATAAAAGAAGAGATAGGTGTTGTGTGGCAACATCTCAACCTTAAAACACAGTGATTTAACTTCTCCATCATTCCCTTTGAAGTTAAATGCTGCTGGAGAAAATTATGTAATAAATCAGATTATTACAATAAGCTGATAATCAACATCTTCAAACGTAAAATTTTTACATTTTTTTCTAAAAAAATATCAGCCTATTCCTTGCAGAAGCTGTTGCACATATGCTCACTTCTACCTCAAACATCAATTAACTGCTCCTCTCCACAGCCCTCTCCCTCAGTCCTTCCAAACACAGTGCCACTCTGGGATACTGCATCATTCTTTAGGGGAAAACACCAGGTAGCACACTGAGATGCCCTGTTCCTCTTGTCACCGACTTTACAAATGTCCTTGCCCCACAATTATTCCAATAACTTTTTCCATTCCTGTTATGCACAAGGCATCCCCTTCAGTGTTCTCAAATATGCTCCCTTTTCATATGCCCTGCATTTGGTCTATTCGCTATTTATTGGTGCTTCCTGAATCCCCCTCTGTGTAATCAGGGCTTCTCCCGAATCCTGGACAACAGGGATTGATGATCCTACATTATGTGAATAGACACAAAATAGGAGAGTGTCTGTGTTTTTTCAGATTGGATGCTTTCAGCATAGTTATGCCAAAGCACACACACCCTCCCAAATGCTGATGTAAAGAGACGTTGGAGTGGCTCGAAGGAACTCAGACAACCGATCCCAGAGAAAGACTTTTTTATTTCCCCTTGATTTGTGAAGTTTTCAGCCAGGAAAAGCAGCCTGAGGATAGATACTACAAAATGAGGGGAGGAAAAAACTGTCTGATATCAGGGCAATAAATTAGTAAACCAGTTTTCAAACTCCATCCATGATTTACTCGTTCTTCAAATATTTACTAAGCACCTGCCATGTGGGGGGAGATACAAAGGTAAAAGAAACAGCACTCCTGTTTTCAAAATAGTAAACCCGCACTTGCTCCATCAAACTCCTCACACAGACAAGTGTAGTGGTTCTATTTCATTAAATAAAAGATACTGATACTTATCTTTACATACATTGTAAGTGATGCTCCTTTTCTTTCCTTTAGCTCCCCTTCCTACACATTTTTAAATTAAAATATATGTGTGTGTATATATATATACACCAGCGTCCTCAAATGTTATTATTATTTATAGTATTATTGAAAATATTCACATTAATGATATTTATATATTAAATATATTATATTTATATTTAATATTAAATTTATATTTATTATTATATCTTATTTAATACTATAAATAAATAATTATTATTTATTATTTATTTTTATTTAATTTATATATACCATATATACTTAAAAATAATAATTATTATTTAATTATATAAATTATTATATACTATAAATAAATATATTAGTTAATACTAAAAATAATAAAATTTTATTACTAATATATCTATATTATTTTTCTGAATTATCAATTTTATATTTATTAAATTAATATACATTTGCATTTTGATATATTAATTATATGCATTATATAAATAATATATTTATAACATAACATATAAATTATTAATATCATGTATTATTTTATATAAATTATTAATTATATGGAACATTTTTATTAATGCATAAATATATTAATAATATATTTATATTACATATAAATGCTATAAATATAGTAATAATTAATATTTGCTCTGTTAAATAATATATTTATAATATTTATAGTATATTACTTAATAATAAATAATATTTTATTATATTTATTATATATTTATATTTTATTTATTATATACATATATTTATTAAGTTTATATATTTATTAAGTTGCCTCGAGTAACTTAATGAATATCAATAAGGTAACAACTCTTGCTTCTACCAAGATGGGTTAATAGAGTTGAATCCCCACCTTAAATGTTGGGAAAAAAATACACAAAAGAGCAATTTTCAGACATTGGATCCCCACCTTAAAAAATTAAATGTTGAATCCCCACCTTAAAATATTAAATGTTGGGAAAAAGTACACAAAAGAGCAATTTTCAGACATTGGACAACAGACGGCATAAGGCCCCCAAGAGAATAGATAGCATGGACATATAATACTTCCATCAGCACAGAAAGTTGCCCTAAAACAAATACCTGTAAAGCCAAAAGTGAGATAAAATGGAATTGCTCAAAATGGAATCTACTCAATTATTTTAAAAAGGCAGTAAAAATGGGATAAAAATTTAAGACCAGAGATTATCCAATTGGATAAAAACATATCTACTTAACATACAGTCTCTAAGGTGCCCACTTTAATTATGAACCACAGGTAGGTTGAAGATAAAAAGACAGGAAAAATATATACCATGACCCCCAAATGAAGCACAAGCTGTAGTGATTATATTAATATCAGCTAAAGTTAATTTTAGAACAAGGGACATTCCTTGAGATAAAGGGTGTAATTTCAAATTAGTAAAGTGTTCAATTCAGCAAAGAACATAAAAATCCCACATGTATATGCATATAATCACAAAAATTGAAAATTCATTAAGTAAAACACTGATAAAAAAGACGAGTCCACAGTTACAGTTGAGGAGTTCAACACTTTAGTCTCAGTACCTGAAAGAACAAGGGTACCTCAAATAGGGATGTAAAAGGACAATGATATACTATATTTGTAGCTATAAAATATATAAGGATATAATATAATCAATGTAATATAATATGTAAGGATAAAATAAAAATGTAGAAGATTTTAACAGTAGTGTTAACCAATATGACCTAACTGATATTTATTGAATGTCCCACCCCAAAACAGAATACATATTCTTTTCAACTGTGCAAGGAACACTTACCAACATAGACCACATGCAAGGCCATAAACAAGTCTCAGAATATTTTGTAAGATATGATTAATATGTAAGGATATGTTCTCTGGTTACAATTAAGTAAAAGCTAAAAAACACGGACAGAGATATCTAGAACATACCAAACCAGATTATTAACGTTTAAATTACACACTTCTAAAAGCTGATAGGCCAAAGGGAGGAAAATAACAAAAGAAATTAGAATTATTTTAAACTGAATAAAATGAAAATATGACATACCAAAATTTATTTGGGGGAAGCTAGAGCAGGGTTTAGGGGGAAATTTATAGCATTAAATGTTTATAATACAAAAGAAGAGACCCAAATCTATAGGCTAAACTTCGGTCTTAAGAAACAAGGAAAAAGGGGGTACCTGGGTTACTCAGTCAGTTAAGCATCTGCCTCTAGGTCATGTCATGATCCTAGAGATCGATCCCCACATCGGGGCTCAGTGGGGACCCTGCCTCTCCCTCTGCTGCTCCCCCTGCTTATGTTCTTTGTCTGTCCTTCTCTCTGTCAAATAAATGAATAAAATATTTTTTAAAAGAAGAAAAAAGAAACAAGGAAAAAGAACAAATTACAGTAAGTCAAGCAGAAGAGAGGATATTATATATGTTTTTCACATGATAAAATAATAAAGAGAAAATCAATAAAATCAAAGCAATTTTATTGAAAAAGAATCAATGAAACTGATAAATCTCTAGGGAGACTGATTAAGATAAAACAGAGAAGACACAAATAATCAATAATAAGCAAGAGCTTTCTTACATATACTGTAGACATTTAAAGAAATATCATGGACAACTTTATGCTGATAAATTTCACAAATTAAATGGTATATTACTTGAAAGACAAAGTTTCAAAACATTCCATGCTCATGGATTGGAAGAATAAACATTGTTAAAATGTCTATGCTACCCAGAGCACTCTGTATCTTCAGTGCCATCCTGATCAAAATTCCAAAGACATTTTTTAAAGTGCTGGAACAAACAATCCTAAAATTTGTCTGGAATCAGAAAAGACCCCGAATCCCCAAGGAAATGTTGAAAAAGAAAAACAAAGTTGGGGGCATCACGTTGCCTGATTCCAAGCTATATTACAAAGCTGTGATCACCAAGACAGCATGGTACTGGCACAAAAACAGACATACAGACCAATGGAACAGAATAGAGAGCCAGATATGGACCCTCAACTCTATGGTCAAATAATCTTCGACAAAGCAGGAAAAAATATGTAATGGAAAAAAGAGTCTCTTCAATAAATGGTGCTGGGAAAATTGGACAGCCACATGCAGAAGAATGAAACTCGACCATTCTCTAACGCCATACACAAAGATAAACTCAAAATGGATGAAAGACCTCAATGTGAGAGAGAAATCCATCAGAATCCTAGAGGAGAACATAGGCAGTAACCTCTTTGACATCGCCCACAGCAACTTCTTTCAAGATACACCTCCAAAGCCTAGTGAAAGCAAAAATGAACTTTTGGGACTTCATCAAGATAAAACGTTCCTGCACAGCAAAGGAAACAGTCAACAAAACAAAGAAGCAACACACAGAGTGGAAGAAGATATTTGTAAATGACACTACAGATAAAGGACTGGTATCCAAGATCTATAAAGAACTTCTCAAACTCAACACCCAAAAAACAAATAATCCAGTCGAAAAAGGGCAGAAGACATGAACAGACACTTCTCCAAAGAAGACATACAAATGGCTAAAAGATACATGAAAAAATGTTCATCATCATTAGCCATCAGGGAAATTCAAATCAAAACCACACTGAGATACCACCTTACACCAGTTAGAACGGCAAAAACGGACAAGGCAAGAAGCAACAAATGTTGGAGAGGTTGTGGAGAAAGGGGAACCCTCTTACACTGTTGGTGGGAATGCAAGATGGTCCAGCCACTTTGGAAGACAGTGTGGAGGTGCCTCAGAAAATTAAAAATAGAGCTACCCTATGACCCAGCAATTGCATTCCTGGCTATTTACCCCAAAGACACAGATGTAGTGAATAAAAGGGCCATATGCCCCCCAATGTTCACAGCAGCAATGTCCACAATAGCCCAACTGTGGAAAGAGCCGAGATGCCCTTCAACAGACGAATGGATAAAGAAGATGTGGTCCATATACACAATGGAATATTACTCAGCCATCAGAAAGGATGAATACCCAACTTTTACATCCACATGGATGGGACTGAAGGAGATGATGCTAAGTGCACTAAGTCAAGCAGAGAAAGTCAATGATCATATGGTTTCACTTATTTATGGAACATAAAGAATAGCAGGGAGGACATTAGGAGAAGGAAGGGAAAAATGAAGGGGG
>NW_027397150.1:837094-916289 GCF_003265705.2 Callorhinus ursinus
CATAACATAATAAAATAAAATTTAAAAAATAAATAAATAAAACAAAAGAATGTATAAAAATTAAACTTGTCACTGGTGGGCTTTTGGAAAAAAAGAAAAGTTTCAAAGCTCACTCAAAAATAAACCAATAACCTGAACATTCTTAGCTTTTAAAAACATAGGTTTTATCGTTAAAAACTTTTTACAAATAAATGTCCAGATTAGTTCAGTGGTGAATTTTAACCAAATATTTAAGGGGAAAGAGGTATCAATCCTACACACTCTTTCTTATGGACTGAATGTTTGTGGTCCCTCAAACTCCTGCATTGAAGCCTCAGCCCCCAACGTGACTGTATTTGGAGATCTGGCCTTTATGCAGGTCAGCAAGGCCGAAGGTGGTTATGTTCTCTCTCCGCCATGTGAGCACACAAGGGGAAGGAGCCCATCTGCAAGCCAGGACGAGTCCTCATCAGGAACTGAATTAGCAAGGATCTGGATCTGGGACTTCAAGCCTCGAAAACTATGAAAAGATAAATGGCTCTTCAAAACACCCTCTTAAGAAAATGAAAGGTCAGCCACCAAGTGGGAGAATGTATTAGCAAGACATATATCCAACAAATAATTGCATCAGAGTATAAGAAGTGTTCTTAAAGGTTATATATAATAACAAGACAAAAAAACCCCACAAAACTTAGTTTAAAAATTGGGGAAAGTATTTGATCAGACACTTGCACAAAGAAGTTTTCAAAATTGCAAAAAAGAAAATGAAAAGGTGCTCAACATCAGGGCAATGCAAGTTCCGGCCCATGCGAGACCATCATCTACCCTCTCAGATGACCACAGGGGAAGTTTGACATTACTAACCATCAAGGAGGTTGTAAACAACTGGAGTTCTCATGCATTGCTTGTAGGAATGTGGAATAGTTTGGGCTACTCTGGGAAATTTGACAACTTTTTTTATAAACTTAGGCAGAAATTTATCCTACTATGTGGTAACAATACCATAACAACCCTCATCTCCTGCAGAGAAATTGAAGCCTACAGCCAGAACGAAACTTATTTTAAACATGCATAGTAGCTTTATTGATAACAGCTCCAAACTAGAAACAGCCTAAATGTCCATCAACTGGTATATAGGAAAACAAACTGTGCTCTGTCCGTCCAGTGGAATAGCACTCAGCAATTCCAGGTAACGCATACACGCAACAGCATGGAAGGATCTTCAAGGCATCTGCGGGCTTGTAGCTGGGAGGTGTCAGCAGTGGGACCAGATGCCTTTCCTCAGTTCCTCCACAGGGCTGCAGTCTCATGGATGGCAGGGCACGCTCCCTGGGCTGCCCTGAGGGGCTTTTCTTGGTGGGTGGGGCTGGCAACAGCGTGGCTGGACCTAGAGGGTACACTGCTACATGAAATAATCCAGACAGAGAGAGACAGATACCACATGATTTCACGTGTAGGTGGAACTTAAAAAATAAAACCAACCAACCAACCAACAAAAAGAGACAAGCAAACACAGACTCTTAAATACAGAGAACAAACTGGTGGGTGCCAGAAGGGAGGAGGGGGTGGGGGTTGGAGGACACAAATAAAGGGAATGAAGAGCCCACTTATCATGACGAGCACTGAGAAATGTATAGAATTGTTGAATGATGATATTGTACACCTGAAACTGACATAACACGGTATGTTAATTATACTTCAATTTAAAAAAAAATTTAAGAACCTTAAAGGCATTATGGTAAGTGAGCCTGACACAAAAGACTACAGATTGTATGATTCCATTTATATAAATTTCTAGAACAGGCAAAGCTAAAGTGACAAAAAGCCTATCAGTTGCTGGGGGCGGGGGGCTAGGTCCAGGGGTATGAGTAAGAAGTTTAATGGAAAAAAGCACAAAGAAACTTTTGGGGATGATGGAAATGTTCTATGTAGTGATTGTTGTTGTTTGACAACTGTATGCTTTTCCAAAATTCAGTAAACTTTTAAAGAGGTGAAATTTATTGAATGGAATTATACTTTACAAAGCTGATTTTAAACAGGCTAACTGCAACATAAGAAGTGAAAAGTAATTGCTAATAAAATCTATGGTAAGCAAATACAGAAAATCTTCTTTTTTCGCGCTTCACATTTTGAAAACACATGATGTGCACTCTAAACTTTTACTAAGGTTTTCACAGAGCTTGGGCCACTCATTGGCTTTGGACCTTTGAATCCACAAATGAGTCAGTTAAGATCAGATCATAACTTTATTTGGATGAACATATGGCAATGTCTCTGAGAGGAAGTGGGGAGGAGGGAGGCAGGGAGAGAGTGAGCAAATCTCCAAGTCTGCAAGACGGAAGATGGAACAGAGTCAGAAGGGAAGAAGAAAAAGAGGTAGAACAGAAAGAATCAGAAGGGAGGGAGGGGGGAACTGGACGCACCCAAATGTCAAAATGTATTTGCAATTCCCATCTTCATCTTCTGTGCTCAAACGTGTAGCTATCCAATTATCCTTTCAACAAACACGTATTAAGCACCTACTATGTGACGGACACAGCTGCATGCACAGATGATACATTAGTAAGGTAGACAGACACAAATCTGTGCTCCCATGGGCTTTGTATTTTCGTGGAAGAGCAAAATCTGTCCTCGTTTCAAATAATTTTTGGAAAAAGTTTAAAACTTGTCTGCTGAGCTAGAAGAGGCTGCCTCTTGGGGTACGGCTCTTAGCCGTGTTCACGCATGCACATGCACACACAGGGCATCGGTGTTGAAGTACTGGGGGCTCATAGATACGCAAGGGGCAGAGTGTGGGGTGTGGGCTGTGGAGCCATCATCTCCTGACGCAGGCCTGAAGGGGTTCTATAAGTTTTTAATTACTCAAAGCCATGTCTTCCCTGGGCCCACGTCCTTTGCAAAATATGGTCTGCTTAAGGGCTGCCCTCACTTCACGGTTGCTCAGACAGTACATGATAGGGTTGAGGAGGGGGACAACGACCGCGTAGGGCGCAGATACTGCTTTGTTGGTACATGAGCTTGGGGCGGGCATACGTGGAAAGGGTCATGGAATGGAAAAGGATTACAACTGTCAGGTGAGAGGCACAGGTGGGAAACGCCTTTTGGCGGCCCTGGGCAGAAGGGATCCTGAGGATGGTGTTGAGAATGGTGGCATAAGATGCCACCACTGCACAAAGGGGGACGGCAATGACCATGAGGGCCAAGAGGAAGTCTACTAGCTCAGCCTGTGAGGAGTCCTCCCAGGAGACACTGAGAAGCGGAGAAATATCACAAGAGTAGTGACTGATGTGGGGCGTGCCACAGTAGTAGAGTCGAGCTATGAAAACCATCTTAATCACGGCAGTCACAAGCCCACAGGACCAGCATCCCCCAGCCAATGTACCACACAGCTGGTTGGTCATGATAACTGGGTACCGTGGTGGATTACAGATGGCTACATGCCAGTCAAAGGCCATGACAGCAAGGAGGACGTACTCTGTGCAGACAAAAGTCACAAAGAAGTAAAGTTGAGTCATGCAGCCGTTGAAGGAGATGGTCTCATCATGGCTGAGGAAGTCTATCAGCATCTTGGGGCTGATGACTGTGACATACCCCATCTCCAGGAAGGAAAGATTGCTCAGGAAGAAGTACATGGGCTTGTGCAACTGCCCATCACTGCAAATGGCCAGGATGATGAGAGCGTTCTCCAGCAGGGTCAGCAGGTACGCTGCCAGGAGAACAAGGAAGAGCAACCACTGGAAGGCTGGCCATGTTGGAAATCCCAGGAGAACGAAACGTATGGTCGCTGCACGGTTATCTACTTACAGAACCTTGGTGATCATAACCGGCTGGGGACACAGACAAAATCGGTTTTTTCCACGTCCTGAGTACCAGCCTATGGTTCCTAACACTGATAGAGCCTGCCCCCGGCAGAGTCATCGTAATAGAAGTTTTCCTGCCTTCACACCTTTACTTCTTCCTAAGTGATGATCAGAACCAAAACTTGTGGGCAAAAGATGTACTTCAGGGAGCTTATATATTTTTTTTTTTTCAAATTAAGCCAAGAGACATAACTCATCCAAGATCCCACAGAAGTGAAGTTTGGAAACTTCTGACCCCCAGTTATTCCTATGCCTCTCTGATATATCTCTGCTGGGCAGAAGAGGATGGCCTTCATATCACCCCTTCACCGTAAGTAAGAAATCCAATCCACTGCATATGGAAAGGAGGCAGGAGACTCGAGTGACATAATTTGTATGACTCTGGAGAAGTCTTATGGCCCCACTTACCTGTAAGGAAACATTGCTCCTGTTTCGTTTTGTTTCTTATATAACAAAGTTGTAAACCTTAAATGAAACAATATTGGAGCAAAAACACAGGGTTAATAGCAAATTTGATACATATATTCACGAGCTTCTTGGAGAACAGAATCAAATAGGTAACTTAAAAAGCAATGTTTTCTTTCATCCAGTCCATTGTAAGGAGTACTCAATTAGGAGTTTGGAAAAAGTAAATCAAATCCCACTTTTGTCTCACTCCAGCTAGGTGAGCATGGGACTTCATTTTCAGAATACTAGTTCTTTTATTTTCAGGGTGGATATAGTATAATTTCATGACATCTGTAAACATCTAATGAGCTTTAGGATTTTAATTAAATTCCTATAGACATTTGCTGTGACCTTTCCAGGATGCACTGCTAATTCTCCCATCAACCTGCCAAAAAATCAACGCAGATCTACATGGTGGAAACCACAGCCATTTTTAATGAAAGAGGAGGAGACTGTGGGACCTTTCCGGGGGTATTAGATTAAAGGACACACAAGTCACTTGAAAATAGTATCAGGAAAGATGGAGAACCCCGATGCCTTCTGCCGTCAGTGAGCCTCCTGTATCCCCCCCCCCGGGTGCAGTCTCCGTCCAAGTGGGCTGAGAATCACTCCGAATCTGAACCTCCAAGCTCCCACCTCCCAGACTTTCTCTGGGTCCTGCGGCTGATTCCTCTCTCCTGTGCTTCTCCAGAGCCGGTCTCTCTTGTTCTCTACTTCTCAACAACCCTGCTTGTGTGCAGGACGTGTGAGGCACAGCTGCGGAAGGCTGTCTATTTTTCCTGACCTGGAAAATGGCTGCCCACCCCATCCACTCCCCTCTTGCTACTCCGACCTCACTTTAGGACCCTAAAGAAAGATAGAAGAACCACCTCTTAGTGACCCATGTTAGAGAGAAAAACAGACACAGATAAACAAACAAACAAAAATGTCTAATAGTGCAAATTCAACAAACAAGTTTGTTTTCTGTTGGCACTCAGCCTTTAATTCACACACACACACACACACACACACACACGCACAACACAAAACAGCCCCTGCCTGCCGTGGCCTAGGATTATGAGGCAGTGTGGGGACGGTGGAGCTCACAAACAAGGCAAGGTCTGTGGACCCCGAGCTCCCTCAGCTGCTTTCTACTCTTCTCTGAATCTGAAGGTCCCACCAGCCTGAAACCTATGAATAGCTTAGGCCCACCCTCCAGCCAGGCTTTTCCTCAGCACACCTCTGTCCTGGCAAATGGGTAGGGAGGACGTTATACCCAGAAGTCCTTTCTTCCTGGAACCCTTCCCAGGGCCCCCCAGGAAATGGGACAATGCAACGTATTGTCAGGACTTTAGCAACAGGCATGTCATTCTCAGAGGCGATGCTTCAGTCCTGAAGCCGGAAATGAAGGCAGCCCGTGGAATTGAAGACTAAGACTTTGCACATGCAGTGGGGGATGTTCTCACAGGAGCTGTGCATTCTTTCCTGTACTTCCCACAGGAATGTAAGACTCAGAGGCAGTACTGCCGGGGAAATGAGCACAAGATGAGGATAGGAAAAAATAAAGGGAAGAGAGGGAAGTATACAGAATTATACCAAAAACAGCTGACTGAGCAGTTTCATCATTTAGGCATGGGATTAGCTTTGTCTTCCAGTAGTCCAATAAAAGAGGAAAAGTCAAATGAAGTCAAATGAAACAGGAAAAGAATTGAAAGTACAGTATGATCACATTTGAGCCTTGAAACTCTCCATATATATAACATGTGTATATATAGTATGCTTTGCCAATAGTCCCATGCAATGTAAATGTAGGAAGGAGTCTAGGTCTCAGGTCTCCAGGACTAGGTATCTTAGTCCTGTCAGTGGCTTCCAAGGTCATTTATCAAGTCCGTCTGGCAGACAGAGGAGGAAGAGGGCAAGGCTCAGAGAGTGACAGCCTTTTTTCCAGCACCAGTTCGGCAGCAAGCGGAGCCCTGAGCAGGATGTGCTGACTCTGTGGCAGATGACGCCTCACATTTGCGGATCACTTCACAATATCTGAAGGCACATTGCTTCACGTGAGCCTCACAATCAGGAGTTAGCCAGGACAAACATCATGGTGCCCAGCTGACCCAGAGATGGATCTTACCATCTTTCTCTTACGGTACTATGCATGAAGAGAAGTGAAATCTTCTAAGGAGTTAGAAGTCATCAAAACTACAACCACCATCAGCTTTGCCAGACCCTGCCCCTGTTTAATGGGGAGAAACACACACACATACTCACATACCTGTGTTCCACCCTCCCTCCCCCCGCACACATACCCATTCATGTTCTCCCATACAGTCTTTCTATTTTCTCTGCCACTTTCTTCGTGACTGTCAGGGCACGCCTGGATTCTGCACTTTGCAAGGCATAAAGGTGGGCTGTTGCATTAAACTGAGGTATCTTCAGGAGCACAGATCACTGGACAATTGTAGAGACTCAGGCCTATTTCATCTAGAGTGGGTAATTACAGCAGAGTTTTAAAATGACATGACAACCTATATTACACAGTACTTCTTCATATAGCTTAATATACAAGGTGGTAGAGAAATATTGTTGAAGCGAAATGAAGCTATATATGTACTAAGTTCACTCCCCAACTATACTGTGTAGCTATACTTTCCACAATAAGCTCAAAAAGACAACTATTTTTAAATATCAATAAAATGAGAGCTCCTAAGAATCAGTGATTGAGCTAAAATTGATTTTCAATCATCCCCTGGAAACACCTGAGAGTCTTTTTTCAACCCACCATTTTCCCGGTCACGTAACTTAGGACTCTTCTGCCAGCCTTCTCAGGAATGACCACCTTGAACTGAGAAAAGAGGAGAGATCATGTAGACCAGGAGGAAGAATTCAATATCCCCAAGCTCAAGAGGCACTGGGCAAAGCCGGTTGTGTCTCCGCTCAGCTTGAAGAAGGCATAGAAAGAGCTATTTGTGCTCTGCCGGCCTCCAACCTACTGGAGGAGCACACACCAACTCCCTCCCACCCACAGGGGACCTCCCAGCAGACACAGCCCTCAGGAAAGTACTTGGCCTTTCCAGGGCCCAAGGGGATCCGGGGGAATACAAAGGGAAGAGCAGACAAGCTAAATGGCACAAGAGAGACCTTAGGCTTGAGGACTGTTCGTTGCCTTCTTCCCCCCCAGACTCTGGGGCAGAGGAAGGTGCTGGAAAAGTGTGTGTGTGTGTGTGTGTGTGTGTGTGTGTGTGTGTGTGTGTGTGTGTGTCCTTTTCTCTTTCTGGAGAATGGTCTCACACGTCATAAGATGCTCTGGAGGAATATAGTGCTATAACCAAAGTCATTCAGCAGAAAATCAGAACGGCATTTACTCACTCTTATTTGGGGACCCAAGTACGTGTACACACACATATACAAACTCCAAACATGCTTAGATGTTATGCACACAAGTATCAGCTCTGTACACCTACACAACCCTCATGCATCAGTAACTCAGTAAATAAAAACATACGTATGTATCTCAAAGAGACTTACACACTCCCCTGTTCATTACAGCATCATTAGCAGTAGCCAAGTTACGGAAACAACCTAAATGCCCATCCGTGGGTGATTAGGAAAAAAGATGTGCCATGAGAATTCGGCTGTGAGAAAGGAGGGAATCCCACCATTTGAGACAACAGGGAGGAACCTTGAGCACATATGCTAAGTGAGATAAGTCAGATAAAGACGAGTAATGTATGATACCACTTATACGTGGAATCTTAAAAAAAAAGTCAAACCCATACTACACAGATGGCAAGATGGTGGTTGCTAGGGAATGGGGGTGAAGAGATAAGACTCACCGTGTTTAAGGGTACACACTTGCAATGAATAGCAAATAAGCCATAGTTTTCAATGCCTGGTATAATAGATATACACAACAATAGGGGACTATAATTATGTAATGTGATAAATATCGCTACAAAGACAATCATATTACAATATATAAATGTATCAAAGTAACATATTGTACACTTTCAATTTACACAATGTTATATGTCAAATGTATTCAAGAAAAAAAGAAAAACATGAGTTTTCATTGCTCTCTCTTAGCTCTGTGAGGCAAAGAAATTCTCAAGTCTCTCCAAGTACCATGTTCCTCATCTTTAAAAGGCAATGCTAACATTAACCCAGAAGTTAACAACAACAAAAAAAATGCCATCTTTTCTCGTTATAACTGTTTACAACTATTCCTTGGTACAAAGGAAAAAGCTGTAGTTAAAACTCTGAGTGCTTAAAGCAAAAAAAGGAATTCTAAGCTCACTCTTTATTGTTTCCTGTTACAGAAGAAAAAAACAGTTAATTAAAGGATAATATTGAAAAAGTAGGCAGAGACTATACCTTTGAGTTAAGTGAGAAAAAGCACAGAGCTTATATATTGTAATATGCCTGACTTTGGAACCATATTCAGGATCATTATGCATTTAGCTTTGGTAAGGAGAAATAGAGTAATTTTAAAATGTAAAAGTCGAAGTTTACTGGGGAAACTCACATTTTTCCTTATATTTTATAATCGCTTCTAAAAATTGTGTATTTTCTATTTCCTCTCATAAAAATTTCGAGGCAGATAACCACATTTTGTGCTTTCTATGCACTGTTTTATGAATAAAAATCATATAACTTATGTTTTCTTTTTAAATGGAAGACATTCTTAGTTAATTGTGATGAATAGTGTCCCTGTTTTAAAATAAATTAAGTTCATTTAAAGAATCATAATGACACATGCCCCTCCCTTGTTCCCTTTCTGTTATCCGTCTCTGGTAAAAAAAAGTACATGTTCATAACCTAAAGAAAAAGAAATAAAACAAAATGAAATAAAATAAAATGTGGCAAAATAAAAGAATATAAAACTGACTTGTAGTAGCTATTGGAATTGTAGGTGTAGTGTCCGGGAAATAACCCACCTCTCTCTGGCTAACCTGTGAATTATAACTTTAAAGAGACAGTAAATCTCACACTTCATCGAATGACAAAATACGAGGTGTGGGGGGGAGGTGTCATGATCTTAATCTGGCAACTTAGAAAAATATATTTCATTTGAAAAATTAAAAAAAAACCTAAAAGTAAAAATCATTTGAAAAATTCTAGGGACACCTGGGTGGCTCAGTCCATTAAGTGTCCACCTTTGGCTCATGTCATGATCCCAGAGTCGGGACTGAGTCCCACATTGGGCTCCCTGCTCAGTAGGGAGCCTGCTTCTCCCTCTGCCTGCCATTCTCTCTCTCTCTCTCTCTCTCTCTCTCTGACAAATAAATAATTAAATCTTAAAAAAAAAATTCTAAAAGAATGCAAGGCAAAAAGTAGATAAGTATATTACATCAGGCATATAAGGTTGAAAATAAAAGAAAACACAAATTACAGTGACTCCAACAAATGGAAAATAGTTTTTATCATTTAATAAAAAAAAACTTGGGGGAGTCCCTGGATGGCTCAGTCAGTTAAGCAGCCAGCTCTTGGTTTCACCTCAGGGCATGATCTCAGGGTCCTGGGATCAAGCCCCCTGTCAGGCTCCATGCTCAGCGGGGAGGGAGTATGCTTGAGGATTCTCAATCTCTCCCTATGCCCCTCACCCCACTCACCGCACGCACGCACGCTCTCTCTCTCTCTCTAAAATAAACAAATCTTTAAAAAAACAAACCCTTGGATACAGGTATTAGCTGGTGTTGGTTCCGCTTCCCCACCATGAGGTCAAAGACCCACGATTTTCATTATTTCTGCAGCTCCAGCCTCAGTGTGCTGACCCTTCTTCCTCATGTTTGTTACCTTGTGGACTGCTGATGGGGCTCCGGGCATCAGACCCAAGTTCAACAGCACGAAAGAGGAAGCACCAGTGCCAGCTACATCTTTCTCTGAAAAGGAAAGCCTCTCCAGCTGAATTCAGCTTCCAGTTATTGGACAAAAATGACATATAGGACCACTCCTAGATACAAGAAAAGCTGATAAATCAAACACATGGCAAAGAGATGCAGATGCATTGCCTGGGTTGGGCATGTTTTCAGCTTGGGAAAAAACTGGGTTGTCATAGCAAAGAAAAACGAGCCATCTACATCAGTGACGGAAAGCAAATGAGAAGGGCTTACGCCTGCTGCAAGCCCTTGTCATGGGCAAGACCATGACACGGCGAGAACCATACAAAAAGCCCAGCTGACCTTCTGTAGCTCCTCCTTCCGAGAAGGTTGGTATCAAGCACAAGATCCAAGACTGAAATGGCTAGGAAGAGATTAGTGTTCCATGTTAATATTCTCATCAAGAGTTATCATACGTTCCGATCATCTTTAAAAGGAGTGTGAACCTCACTGAGTCAACCCAATGATGTGCTGCAGTATTTTTGGATCAGATCATTGGAAATGCTGAGTTTTCTAGTGAAGTTATCACCCTTTCCACATAATTAAGAAGGGTGCTCCGAGCTTAGCTTTCCACGTATGTTCTCGAGTACCCGCTCAGTCCTCCAATCTGTTTGAATAAGAGTGAGTTTGAGGTGTGGCTAGTAGAACAGGCACATCTGTTAGAAGCACATAATCATATGATTTATGACAAAATGATAATAAAGACGGGCCTTAGCATTTATTGAAGCGTTACTGTGCGTTAGCTGTTATATGCCAGAAGATCTGAGGCTTCCCCAAATAACCAAGCTCACATCCTACCAAAGGCCACACTTGGCATCAGTTTCACTTAGAGAAATATAGGACAGAGACACAGCATGCAGCCAGGCAGCATCAGGAATTTCTCTCCTGTGGAAGGAGTGCTGAAAGCAGACAGGGGCTCATCTCTGGGATTCAGAGCCATAGGGCAGGGGTGAGGCCATGAGATTCACACACAGGGGCACATGGTCCGCCTTGACTTGGAACTCTCAAGTCCCAAAAGAGCCACTGTCTCTTCTAACTGTCCTGTGGGGTCCACGGTTTCCAGAGCTCGCAGCAAAAGGCACGCCAAGTTACAAAGGCAGCCTGGAGCTGTGACTTACCCCCAGTTACTTATAATACTTTCATTATTCTCCCAGTCCAGACGACTTTTACTGATCAGGGCTCATTTGTACCATAAGCAATGTTGCTTAGCAACATTATCAGGCTTCCAAGAGTCCGGAGCTAGAAAGTTAACGGAAGGTGAATTCTTTCACAGTGCATATGAATATCAAGTTGTCACATCATACACTTTCAATACCTTACAATTTTATTTGTCAGCTGTATTTCAATAAAGCTGGGGGGAGAAAAGTAAGTTAATCCAAGGTGAAATTTACCTACAAAGAGAAAAGATGTTAACACTTCACTCCCACGTACATTATTTATTTGATATTTGCAGCAAGCATATGAGGTAGCTGATAATATTTTCATTGTAACAGGGAGTTAGAGGTAAAACTAAGATCAAAGTGAAATTTCTTGGTTTTAGGAGCAGAATTGTTGGCATAAAACATCATGCCTTCCATAACTCTTATGAAAGGAAAAGAGAACATAGTGAGGGGAAGGTACATGGAGCCAGTCTCAGAGATGTTTCCTTAAAAGGACATTTACATTTCATGAAAATAAAGCAACTTACACTTTTAAAAGTGTCAGATTTCTTTGTTGCTGTTGTTATTTCATTTTAGATCCTGGAAAACCTAAAATGATTATTGATCAAGTAGTTTTCTTTAATAAACAATCATCTCTTTTCCCCAAAGCCTTCAGAATGAGCAAATACATCAATTATGACAATTTAAGTTTATGAGTATTTGTTCAATACCACTTTTTTTTATTCTTCTACATATCCACAACTAAAGAAACATTAAATATGGTTCAAACGTGCAGAACAAAACCCTGAGTCAGGGTGTGCAAAATCACCCTAAGCAATTCAAACAAGTTTCCAAAAACCAGAGGAACTTGAAAGAATGTTTATAATTCAGGCTTTGAATCTGAGGCATCTCACTCACTTGAGAGATAGATATCTGCATCCTACCTCTCATTCCTTCATTCTGTCTCTTATTAAGGCATTTTCTGTTCTTGTGCTCATTTGCCTCAGGAGCAAAACTTAAAATATTTAGCAACTGGTATAACCCAGGTACCAACTAATTAAAGCAGAAGCTGCGCATAGTGCTGGAGAAGATTCTGAGACCAACCTATATACGAGGTTTCTACTGCATTTTACATACTATGGAATCAACACTCATTAGGTCAATCCCACTGAGAGTCAAGGAAGGGAGATGCAGATGAATATTTAGCCATGTTCACATTGGTGCACACATGGCTGAATATCAGCATTACATTTTCCTCCTCTTTGACTTGCAGTGGGTATAAGATGTGTAGAGGTACAGAGTATTGATTAGGTGACATGAGTTTCAGTTCTTGGGGTATAATAATCGTACTTTTGTGATTTCTCATGGAAGTGGGATTTGAGAATTTGGATCTTTGAAACTGCTGCAGTAAAGCCTTTATCACTTTGACATATCCACCTGTAAGTCCCTTTTCTTATGTTTCCTCATTTATAAAATAAGAGGGTTGATCTAAAGTAGGGAATTTCAAACTGGCTATGAAACAAGAGTTGCTAGGAAGTTGGAAATTGTGCACAGCAGAGTTTCAACCTAGACATACTCTATCAGACCCTCTACAGATTTCTTTTCTGGGAATTTGCATCTTAACAAACCCCTGGGAGATTCGTATGCAGCTAACTCAACCTTAGTTTGGAAACCCTGTACCAGATCAATGATTCATAAACTTTTGTTTGTTTCAGGAGATTCCCAGATGCTATTTAACAAAACTGCATACTAATTGATACTTATGTTCCCTTTGAGCCTATTTTATGATCCCTTGAGGTGGCACAATTAAGACCCCGTTCCTTCCTGCCTGCTAGGTTCCTCTGTACATCAATCTGGAACATTCCTCAAATAGTGGCATCTGCCCAGGACCAACTTTCTGAGAGCATCCTTCACCTCCCTCTTCCTCAGGCAGTAGATGGCTGGACTGAGGGATGGTACGATGACTGTATAGAGCACAGAGATGACCTTGTTGCGGTTGAAGGTGTACATGGTGCGGGGCCGCGCGTAGGTGAAGAGGGTGGAGGAACAGTAGATGACAACCACGGCCAGGTGAGAGGCGCAGGTGGAGAAGGCTTCGCGACGTCCCTGAGCAGTAGGAATCCTCACGATGGCGGCAATGATGGGGGTATATGATGAAACCACAGCCAACAGAGGGAGCAGGATCATCACCAGGGCCAAGAGGAAGTCTACTAGTTCTGCTTGCTCCTTGTCAGAGCAGGTGAGGTTGAGTAGGGGAGAGATATCACAGAAAAAGTGGTTGATGATGTTGGGTCCACAGTAGGACAGTCGGGAAACGAAAAGAAGCTTTATCATGGAGCTGAAGAAACCACTACCCCAAGAGGAAGCAGCAAGGCGAGTGGCCAGGCTGGAAGGCATGAGACTAGGAGAACGGAGGGGCTCACAGATGGCCAGGTAGCCGTCATAGGCCATGACCGCGAGCAGGACACATTCAGTGCAGGCCAGGGCAATGAAGAAGTAGAGTTGGGTCATGCAACCTACATAGGAGACCCTACGGTGGTCCTGGGTAAGAAATACTCCCAAAAGACGGGGAACTGTGACATTGATGTACCACAGCTCCAAGAAAGAGAGGTGGGCAAGGAAAAAGTACATCGGGCGGTGAAGGCTTGGAGTGAGCCAGATTGTGGAACCGATGAGTGCGTTCTCCAACAGGGTCAACAGGTAGATTGTGAGGAAGAAGACAAAGAGGAGTAACTGGAAGGGTGGAGAGGTAGGGAAGCCCACCAAAACAAAGTCCGCTATGTGGCCTCCACTCAAATTTCCCATCGTCTCTGTCCACCTGCCTACCTGAAAAATAACAGGAAGAACAAGATGTTGAGAGACAGGAGGACCAAACTGCTCACCTCCCCCCAACCCCAGATTACAACCTTCTGAAGATGTTCAATAGTACACTATCGATTAGTGGAACATCATTTAGCTCCTACACTTTGCTGTTTTCATCTCCCACCTCAAGGGAAAAGTTCTCAGACTTGAGGATTGTACTCAATAATTTAGCGATCTTAACTGCAGTAGATATTTGATAAATGCTTGCTGAACAGGTCTTAATATCTCAATTCTTGTTTTCTTGTCCATGACATGCTCTTCCTTCACTTCCTGCAAAACTGTAAGCCCCATAGCATCTGGACTCAGTATTTGTTGAGTGAATGAAGAAAAGAAGGAGAGTTAGCAAGCTGGAGCCTGAGGGATTCTCTCTCCAGGGAAAGAGGAAGTAGTAGCTCAAGGACATCACTGAGCTGTAGGCTAGGCAACATGGGAGGAAGGAGGGTTGGTTTGGGAAATATCCACTCACAGTTAGTGAAACAATTCAGTATAGATGAGCTAAAAGATTTCTTTTTTTAAAAAATATTGTTACTATTATTTAGAGAGAGTGCAAGTGGGGGAGTGGGGCAGAGGGAGAGAGAGAGAGAATCCTGAGCAGCCTACACACGGGGCTCGATCTCACAACCCTGAGATCATGACCTGAGCCGAAATCAAGAGTTGGACGCTCAAACGACTGAGCAACCTAGGTGCCCCATTTTTTAAAATATTTATTTATTTATTTATTTATTTATTTATTTATTTATTTATTTATATTTATTATTTTGAGAGAGAATGATCTAAAAGAGTTCTCCAAAAAAAGATTTATTTTTCCATTCATTTTACAACTATTTTTTAGTACATTTTCTGTGCTAGAATTAGGTTGTCTCATTCCAGGGCTGGTGTGGTAGGCTGAAACATGGACCCCCCCCCAAGTGTGCCCACCCCCAATCTCCAGAACCTGTAAATATCACATCCTTTGACAAAGTCTTTGCAGGTGTGATTACTTTAAGGGTATTGAGATGGTAATCTATCCTGGATTATTCAGGTGGACCTTAAATACAATTTCAAGGGTCCTTATAAGAGAGAGGCGGAGAGAAATGTGAAGCAGACACACAGAGAAGGCACTGCGGAAGTGGAGCAGAGAGACAGTTGAAGACGCTGGCCCTGAGGGTTGGAAGCCATGGGACTACAGTCCGAAGAATGCCAGCAGTCGCCAAGGGCAAGGAGTGGATTCTGCCCTGGAGCCTCCAGACGGAGTACAGCTGGCCACACTTTGCATGTTGATTTCACACCGCTGACCTCCAGAACGGAGAGAATGAATAAATCTCCGTTGTTTTGAGCCCCCAAGTGTGTGGAACTTGTTACAACAGGAACCGAAACCTCTTACAGCCGTTGAGGCATCAGATTGGAAGAGACCATCCTATGCCTCCCGACCTCCCTTCTGAGCCTGGCAGTCTCCTCTCTCGGTTGTCAGCGGAGGGCACCTGACAAACACGGAAATCTGACTTGAGATTGGATCGCGGGCTACATATCATCACGCTTTCTCACTTTTGGTGGGACTTAACATTTTTTATCTTTAAGCAACATAAAAAATATATCATCGTGATAGTGCTGCCTGGGGACAGAGGGCAGCTGCACATGTGAGGAGCACAGACGTACAGAGAACCTGAGTCAGGATGTTGTGCACCTGGAACCAATGTAACACTCACTGTGTGTCAACTGTACTCAAGTAAAAAAAAAAAATTAAAACGAAAACAACAGCAACAAGAACCCCATTCCCAACCACAAGAGACAAAATAAAATAACAACATATCAGCTTGCAAATTGTAAACTTGACATCAATTTTTTTGTCATGCATTTAAATTGTTGCATGGACTCTAATGTCCACTGCATGTGAGTATTGACATTTTAAATTTAATTATCATATCACTCCTTTCTATGTTCGGTGAAATCTAAATATTGGTTCTGTAATACCCGTGGATACTTGTTTCAAAAAATTACATAAGTGCATGTGTCTTTAAAAAATGGAAATTATATATTATTTTTCTCACTGAACTCATAATTCAAAGTATTGTATTTTTATAATTACAAGCCTTTTACTGATTTCTTTATATCTAGCTGCATGGTTTTTTTGTTTCTTGTACTCTGGAGGCTATAAATGTTTTGAAAAGATTTTCTATTAGATTTTATTCTGTAATCAGCATACATTTCACCAAAACAATAAAAATATATGATAAATTTTAAAATATGTTATTTTTTATTGGCATATCATTTTATAATAACGTGGACTGCACTTTTTCTCAATTCTCGTGTGCGGCCATGAAAACCACTTATCATCAGAATGAGAGCAGTTTCAGAATCCATTCCATTCTTATTTTTCATTTTGGAGATATAAACACTGCAGAAAGTAGTTCAGGGGAATAAATGGCATTGATACACCACAGCTCGGCGGATGGAAGTCGTTTTGTTATAGTAATAACACTAACTTATTTGAACTTTCTATTAGTTATGTGCCAGAAATTACACACTCATCTATCATCAAAATGGTTTCTATTGATCTACTAGCTGACAACTCAATCAGCTTCCATTCAGTTGTGTTGAAAGAAATAGATTGGAAACAGCGGACTTGCAAAAGGACGTGCTGCCCCGAACTGTCCTTCCCCTCCCCACACTAACCTTCCTCTGCCCCACTTCCACATGGTGGGTCGGTTATGCCTTCCTGTTTTTTTTTTTTTTTTTAAGATTTTATTTGTTTATTCGAGAGAGAGAATGAGAGAGAGCACGAGAGGGAAGAGAGTCAGAGGGAGAAGCAGACTCCCCGCTGAGCGGGGAGCCCGATGCGGGGCTCGATCCCGGGACTCCAGGATCATGACCTGAGCCGCAGGCAGTGGCTTAACCGACTGAGCCCCCCAGGCGCCCGGTTATGCCTTCTTTTGCACCGAGGGAAAACAGGTCTTCAAAGGCAAAGAGGGAAAGGAGAAGAAATACTTTCTCTAGTAGACCAATTCTAAGAAGAGCCGATAAGACGTTTGAAGATCAGGGACTAATTCCCTTGGAATGATTCATACCTGGATCTTGGAAAGCCTTTTTGCACCCTCCAGCGTGCATAAACCCGGGTTTGGAAAACTGACTTAATGCATCAGATACTTTTCCGAGAGCAAGTTTGGAGACGAGGCCCGGACAGCGAGTGGGGGAGGGGCGGAGAGCAGGCTATATGAAGAAAGCACAGCACGCCCTGGGGCGCAATATAATAGAGGATGCGAACAACTCCAAAAGGATGGCTGGAAATGCCCAAAGCCAAGTTAAGGGCATTTGATGGTGCCATAGACTGAGCAATGATGACACAAAGTCTGAAAAGGGACCTGCCCTCCCCCTCCATTCTCCGTATACAGAGCAGTGCCTAGAACAGGGCAGACAACGGCCCTGTTAGTGGGCTGAGTTTCAGCCTTGATTTGTAAAATCTTGAATCATTTACTTCATCTGGATACATATTTTGTAACGTACAATAACTGAATACAAACTAGAGTTCTTTCCAGCTGCTGCACCACATGAAATTTGCTTGAAAGTCCTGAGGGTGGTCGGGGAGAAGAGGGGAAGAAGCCGTTAGAAAGGAGGTGGAGAGTGGGAAGCAGCCTGGAAAATACACAGTCTTGGTTTCAAGTGTGTTTGAGGCCGGTCTTGCTCTGTAGCCCCCTGTGCCTTAAGTTGTCTTCTCGTTCTACACCGCAAGCCTGCAAAACGGGTGCCTTGCACCCAGAGGTGCCCAAGACCCTAGTTCCTGCCCACTCCTCAATATCACTTCCCATCACCATCGCCCTGGGTTTCCAGCTAAGTCATTGAAAACAAAATTCTGTTTGCTGCTCAGACTGGCCTGCTGTTGCCAAGGCCTTTCCCCTCCAGCCGGAGCAACTCTGGCCCCTCACCCCTATGACCCCGTCTCTCCCTGCTTTCTGCTCCTGACTCCAGACCCACCCCCCCTTTTCCGAGGAGGTCCCTCCTAGACAGAGTGCTTCTGACTCGGGCACTCAGATGCCTCAGGGAGCTCTGAGGTACCGTGCACTGTCTGCACCGATCTCTTGTGTTGTTTGTTCCTTGTTTTTCCTTGTTTAACTTCTGGGCCACGTCTTGTCGGGCTTGGAACAACAGCCTTCCTCTGCTGCGAGGGCGATACTTTTTGGAGGTCAGGGCAGCGTTCTGCCACGAAGGCAGCACAGGACAGGTGAGCCTGAATTTCAACATTCACAGTGATAAGCTCTTTAAAAAACATCCTTCTGGTTTGACAGCTTAGGTTCCAGAGAACAATTAAGGAGGAAGATCTCTAGGATTATGGCATTGCCTTTCCCTGTAGAACCAAGAGCAGCTCCTTACGCATACTCAGGACTGTGAGACGCTGTCAGATTCATTTTGCCCTGGCTCCCCTGCTCCCTTCCAGGTCCCCTCCCCCATCTATCACCTGCCACCCCTCCAGGCAAGCCAGAACTCTTTAAGACACCTCTGTGCTCTACCTCTGGTCTTCTGCACATGAGTAGACATCATGAACATCAGTTCTTTTGTGAAGACTTTGCCCAGGAGCCCCTGACATCTGCTCTTGAGACTAGGACTCTATTAACAGACCTACTAACAGATTGGAGTAATTATGCATTGACGTGCATTATCCCTCCTCAAGAGCAGAAACCTCACTGGTTTCTCTAGCCTCATTAAGTGCAGTGCTTTGCATAGAATAGGTAAAAAACAAACCTCTATTGAATGAGCTAGTAGATAAATAATGTAATAACCTAGGAGCTTGGGAAATCGATGCCCCGTCTCTATTTCAGAGGTAGAAGGCTGAACCTGCTTTCTTATCTATCAAACAGGGATGCTGACATCTGCCATCCTTACTTTATTACGCTGTGACAAGGACATGATCTATGTGAGGATGAGTTGCCCACAGGGCGAAACATACTTACTATTTTAAAATGCATTGGTGATTCCAGAGGTCTGTGGGCTTGAAACCGTGCAGGCATCACTGAGGTCACCCTGCTTGCTATTTATAGCAACACACCTGCCCGGACTCCTGGCTGCGCCTCTCCAAACATACCACCTCCTCCATGCCATAGAAATGGGGACTGACCGGCACTTGCCCCATAGGAAGCCACACAAACCTTCGTCCAGAGACACATAGGGCAGGGCTCTGCACACAGCCATTTCCCGTGTTCAGAGAAAATGCTTTGTTTTGTTTCCCTTGAATTCTTCATTTGATTATCGCAAATTGAATAACTGTAACTCAGTAAACAATTCGGTGAATCAAAAGCTGAGTTCTGTCTGGAAACGTAATTATTGTCCTAGTCTGTGTCCGCATGGCACATGGAGAAGACATGACAAAACTGACACAATGTGCAAGGTACTGAGAGCTCTTCACGTGTAGCTTAATCCCCCCAACAGCCCCATGAGTCCAAGCACCTTTGTCCCTTTTTAAAGATGATACAGAGATAAGAGTGATTTTTTTTCTTCAAGATCACACATCTAGGAAGTTGTGGAGCTGGATATACCCGGAAAATCTGCCCACGGAGATACACAGCAAACTTTGTCACCACCCCATACATGCTCTCGGGCATAAGCAGCTGTCCATTGGTGCAGCCAGATGGACCAGTCAGGTAAAAACGAAGGTTTGTTGTTGGCTCATCTGTGTTCAGCAGTCAAATTCAATCAATAGTTTTTTTAACATCTCATTTGAATTTGGGCTATGAAGCTATGGACTGAACTCGGTAGATACGGCTTTGGTCCTGCATTAGGGCAAGGAGAGCGCTACTCTCCGAACATGCCAGGATGGGTCCCCACCTGTCCTACCCTCAACCTCTGCTCTCAGGATTCCCCCTGTCCATACACAATGTTCTGTCCTCTCCGACAAGCTCACAGATCTCTAGCACTTCCTTTCAGCGGAGCTGAGAAACATCCCTTATACCTGTGGACATTTTAAATGTACCTCTCAGGCATCAACTCCATAACTGTACACATTTGAAATTAGTAAAATAGCAGGGTTCTCAGTATGAGATGTTTGCATGACTAAGCTTGTTCAGATTTTAAGCCAATCGAGCATCTGGAGAAATTCAAGAGATTTTCAGGATTTTGAGGGATCTGGAAGCCATAGGGAATGAATGGGGCTCTCATCATCGAACGCGAGTGAGGCAAAAGTTTCTCACGGAGGTTTGCCTACTTCTTTGCTTGCCTGACCTCTGCCTTCATTCGCGTGCTCTATCTTTGGAGGTTTGTCAGTAGGCTGGTTACCTGTTGCTCCTGGACAGGTGCAGTCAGCCCCAGCTGCTCGTCAGTAAAGCTGCTTTTTCATGTTGGTCTCTGAATCATCTGCCATATGGCAGAACAGAGGCTTGGCAGATGAGCCCCGAAGCAGACAGCGACTGCCGGTAGTCACCTCATCATTGGGGACGTAGTCCCTTAGGACACCTTGTGATGGTGACCTACCTCTCCCCAACGAGACTGGGTCCAAGTCACTCAGAGGCCATTCTACAATGAAAGAGCGAAATCTGGAGGGACGTAGCCCTGGAGGGAAGCAGAATAAAGCCATTGACTTCACTGCCTGTCAGCCAGGTAGTGTCTCCGTCCTAAGACAGACTTACTGACCAATTCGAGTTAAAGTCCATCTGGCGTCCTTAAGATTGAGGAATTAGAACAATAAAGTAAGAAAGTTCCAGATAAATTAATTGACTGGTGTTTTAGAACATTACATTTTTTTGAGAAAATATCTGTCAAACTCGGACCACCTTGCATCAGTATTATTTGTCTGTTCACCAGTGAGGAAGAGATGTTTCATCTCCTGTTCATACATCGACAGGATCGAATGGGGGAATTGTCTTTCCCTGCTCGCCCCTTTTCATGTCCCTTCGTGAATAGCAATGGGCTAGGAGGGAGCCCGGGGGGCCCAGGGACTGAGGCTGAGCAGCGGAGTCATTTCAGGCGCCGGATTCCTGGCTCAAACCTGAATCTGCTTCTCCCAATGAGGGGTTTTTCTTGTCCCACACCTCTGGGTACCTGCCTGCCTTTCATGCCCAGGCAGTTTCTGCACTTCTCTGTCTACTGGAGCAAGTGAGGCAGATTACCTCCTGCGGTATGTGCTGATCTCCCCGTCACTGGAAGTGTTCAAGCAGAGGTCGAATTGATGTGGGAAACAAAGGCAGAAGGAAATGTAGATACAATTAAACGTCCTTATAACCTGAGCCCATTGACAAATACTTGAGACGGGCAGAGCATAACCTTCCTCCAGGAAGCTCCCAGCTGTCATTCTGTCCTTAATGCTTTGCTAGAGGGAAAAACCACATTAGCTTGACAATAGCAAGGCCTTCAGGGTCCTGTGGGTCTTCTTTAGCGTATGAAAGTCCTTGTGGCAACCCCCCCTTTGTCTTCACTTACCCAACTCACAAGTATATAATCCGCCTTTCCTCCAACCCCAGTGCAGCAGCCGTTTCTGCCCAAGGGTCCTGTCCCCTGCTTTAATGAAGTCATTATTTTGCACCAAAGATGTCTCAAGAATTCTCCCTTGGCCCTCGGCTCTGGACCCCAACCCGCCAAAATGACCTCCTGTTTCGGATGCAATATTGGGAAGGGAGCGGAGTGCACTAGAAGTAATTTCTCACTCCGCTCTGCAAAACAACAGGGCTAGAAACAATAGTACTTTGCAAAATTTTTGATCAGAACATGCTATAAGAATTGGGAGAATTACAGTTAACTCTGCAGGTTTTCCGCCTGAGTGGTGAGGAGTGAGAACTCTCAGAACTAAAACACAAGAGGACCAACAGGAGAAATCAGTGACTAATTCACTCTTCACATATGAAGCCCAGAGAAATGCAGCAATATTAGAAATGTTGGCCTGGATCTTGGGCCTGTCTTCAGATTATAAACCTGGAAGTAATAAAAAGTAATCCTGAGCATGACAGAAATAGACATGATAGATGTAACTAGAGGAACAGAAACTAGGGAGAGAGGAAGATGAATAGACACGCTTGAGGTGTGGTCTTTGGCAGACCAAAGAAGGAAAAAGACCAAAAATTAGCCAAGAAAGGAATCACAAGAGGACAGATCAGATAGTTTCAGGAAGGGAGGGTGGTGACACCGAGAGAAAGTAAAGTGAAACAGAATGAGCTGCTCTTCTGCTTCTTCCAATGGATCAGGTAAAAAAATACGCAGTTGCCATGTAGTGAGCACTTACTCTATAGTGGACACATTGTTAGGAATTTTATAAATATCACATTTAGTTATTTGAACAATACAGGGTAGCTGCCACTACCCAAACCCCCAAATTAAAACCGCTTAAATAATAGAATTTTATTTCTCTGTCATACGACAGTACAGTGACGAACAGTTGTGACTGGCAGGGTGCGCTGGGCAGGTTGGCTTCACAAGGTTGTACAAGCCTCAGGAGGGTGGGTGGGCTCTGCCATCCTCAAAATAAGGCTTCTGCAGCTGGGTCCAGGATACCTAGTTTTCTTCCTTTGTCTTTTCCTGGCCACACCCAGCTCTTAGCCGAATTGTTGCTCTGTGGTTTTTAACCTGCCCGGGAGCATATGTTGCTCGTAATAAATACAAATGCAGGCTCCTTTGCAGGGGCAGCTCCTGAGGTCAGTATCTGAGGTTTGTTCGGAGCCTGGCGGACTCTGCTGGGCTTCTTCAGTGAGGCTGAGACACTAAGGCAGAGCGGTGTTGTCGGGGCTGAAACTGTCCGGTCCTCTGGTGTGGTCTGTGTCCTGGGTACTCCCATAGAGCTCCCTATCTCATTCTCTCTCTCCAATAAATAAATAGAATCTTAAAAAAAAAAAAAGAATAACATTAAAAAAAAAAAGATTGCCTTTTGCCCTTAGCAAAGTATTAACCTTGCGGCAGCGGAGTTCCTACAGAAATGTCACTCTCCTATTTCAAGGACTCGTCAATGGGCTGCAAGTAGTAAGGAAATTTAATTTTAATTTTGCCTCTGTTTCCCACATCACACTGATCTCTTATTATTTCTTCATTGATTTATTATAGTATCATTTTATTCTTATATTTCTTATCGACAAGACAGAATATCTTAATGCTTTGTATCAAGAAACTTTCATAGTACAAAAATTGAGCAAAATCTAATGAGAAATTAGGCCAGAGACAAAGGCTTTGGGTTGTAACCTGTCTTTTAGATTGTCTAAGAAAGTAGGGGAAAAGGAGTATGCGTACTTCCCATGGGTGGAAGTTTGTAGCTATATTTACCATTTTTATTGCGATAACTTTATCGCTGCCGGCTAATACTCTGTATGGACATACTACAGTTTATTTGTCTATTCTACTATTGGGGAATATTTGAGTGATTCCCAGCTTTAGTCTATTGCAGACATTGTTTCTTTGCTACCTGAGAGTAAAGAAATAGATACCCGGGCCCTAGGTACCAACAAAGTAAGTGAGTGTTAATACCAGACTGTTCTCTGCAGGGACTGAGCCCATAAACACTCTCTCGGGAACACACGAGACTTCTGCGGCCACGCTCCATACCCCGGCCCGTCCAATACTCACTGCTCCAGTGGGGCTGTTAACGCCCATACCATGCTTACCGATGAGATGAAGCACCTTTATACATATTTGTTGGACATTTGGATATTTTCTTTTAGGAAGGATCTCTTCACAGCTCTTGAACATTTTTGCTATTGATAGCAAAATGATTGTTCTATTATTTAATTAATTTATTAATGAATTTATTTATTTATTTTAGTTTTTGGTAAGGATTATTTATATACTACGTAAGAACCTTTTGCCAATTGTATGTGTTATATATATTTTCTCTCATTCTGTGGAACTCCTCACTTAGTTTTTATACTTTAAAATAAAACATAGATTCAGAAAATCATCCAAACAAATATAGAGCTTAGTGAAATTTTTATTACGCAAATACCTTTGTAGTCACTGCCGAGATCAAGGAAAAGAACTTGGCTGGCTAGGAGTCCCTCTGTGCACCCCTCCCTCCGAAAGTGATCACTATCCCAAATTTTACATTAATCTTTTCCTTCAATTTCTTTTCAGTTTTATGTGGCTTGCCTATCCATTTGCTGAATAACGCTTTTTTAATGAACAAAATTTCTCGATTTCAATTGAATCGATCTTCTCATTTTTAGTTAAGATTTTAATGTCCACTTTAAACAATCTTTTCATGTCCTAAGGATATTGTGAAGGTAATTTTTTTTATATCAGCAATAGTTTTAATATATTTAGAAGTTTTATTGTTTTGGCTCTCAAGTTCAGGTTTTGATATCCACACATTGATTTTGTTGCTGTTGTTATTTATGGAGACAGGTTTCCTCCATATGGACATGCAATTTTCCTAGCATGAGTTTTTGAGACATCTGTTGTTTTCTAACCACTCTGCAAAGCCATATTTATCATAAAGCCAATGCCCATGTGTGCATGCGCCTTTGGGGGCTCTCCTGTCCTCTGCTGATCTGTTTGTCGCTTGGGCCAATTCCGCACAGGAGCTGCATGAGTCTTGATATTTGGTAAAACAAATCATGTTAAGTTCTTCTTCAAGAATGTTCTGACTATTTCTAAATCCATTTAAATTTTAAATCCCCTTATCGTTTTCATACACAAAAAAGGACACTATTAGAATTTCTTTGAATTTCTTTGAAACATAGATTAGCTTGGGGAGAATGGAGATCTGTACTGCGCTGAGTCTTCTAATCCATGACAAAACCTATCTCATCATTTACCTAGGTCATTTAAAATTATTTTAATAACGCTTTACAGTTTTCTATGCAGAGGCCTTGCATGTCTTTTGTTAAATTTATTCCTAGGGCTTTGATATTTTCAAAGCTTCAAAATGTGATATATTTTTGTAAACCAGATTCCAATTGTTGCTAATGATGGGGATGCAGTGGATGCATTTACGTGCCTTGTCCCCAGCCCTATATTGCAGGTAATTCTAATGACTGGTCTGCAGACTATTTTTGGATTTTTCTAACATATGAAATTTTATAATTCATGATAACTGACTAGTTTTCTTCCTTTATATCCTTCTGCCTTTTGCTCCTTTCTCACTTCACTGTCTGGATGAGATCGGGCGCATTCAGGGTGGTATGGCCATAGACTCACTTCACTGTCTGGAATAAGATGGCAAAGACATGATGGGAGAAGCCGTTTAGCACAGACTCATTTACCTGTTTCACCACCAAGTGAGAGGCCAATTGTCAGGTGTCCACGATGCTGGACACCTGAAACCCGTGTAACGTCTCGTGTCAACCTATACTCAGATACAAAAGAAGTTCAATAGCTTCATGAGCTTAAGGAGCTTTCTTTAAGTTCCTAGTATGTTAACCTGTCTTATTCATCCCCTGAATAGATATTAAATTTTGTCAAAAATTTTTTCTTCATCAATTAAAATAATTACATAATTAATATCCTTTATTTTGATAACATGGTAAATTATATTGATTGATTTCAAATGTGCCAATCTTGCATTTCTGGACTAAATCCAACTTGAGTTTTACTTAAGAGTCTGAGTCTATGCTCCTGAGTGAGATTTCAAGATCTCGTTTCTACATCGTACTGGCCCAAAAGATGAGTTGGGGAGTTTACTGTTTTCTGTCCCATGGGACGTTAGGGGCAAGTTTGGCATAACCTCCCCTTTAAAATTTTGGCAGAATCTACTAGTAAAGCTAGTGAACCAACCCAGAGGTTGGTTAGTTTGTTTGTTTTTAATGTGGAATATATGAATTAAAATTCAATTTCTTGAGAATTAAATAGCTGTTTTCCCTATGTCAGCTTTAATATGTGTCCTATAGGAATTTCCCCACTTTACGTAAGTTCTCAAATTTCTGTTCATGAAGTCATTCACTACATTCTCTTATCTTTTATGTGGGTATGACCTGAGAAATGCCCCAATTTTCATTCCCATCATTGTTTATTTATATGTCCTGTCTTTATTTCTTCATCAGTCTCACCAGAGAATAATATGATTCATTGATATTTTCAATATTCCAACTTTTTGACTTTTTGAGTCACTGTACTGTATATTTATTTAATTAATTTCTGCTCTTATCCATTCATTTTTTCTTTATAATATTTTTGTGTTCATTTAATTATTCATTTCCCAAATTCTTGAGATGAATGCTCAGGTTATTAATCTTCAGCCTGTGAACTTTTTTAATATGCATTTTGAAGCCCTATATTTCCATCTGAATACTGAAAAGCTATATCCCATAAGCTTTGACTTGTAGTATTTCCATCTTGTCCAATTCAAATCATTTTTCTAGTATTCGTAAGATTTTTTATTTGATTCATGATGCATTTAGAAGTGTGTTTCTTGCTTTTTAAACATACAGGTATTTTCCAGTTCCCATTTAGTTACTTATTTCTATCTCGACAATGAATGGGCAACTAGCAATGTCTGCCCCAGTCACCATATCAGGTATATGCAAGTTAATTGGTCCAAATTCAAGTTCAGGAACTTGAGTCTAGGCTTCATCATATTTTTTACACCCACCATGAGTGGGTAAATTGTTAGCATCTATTTCCAAGATTTTATGGCTTCCCTAGATTGGATAATCCATTCTCAGGGGTGGAACAAAAGTCGAGGAAACACTTGTCATTGGGGAAGTGGCCACAATTGAAGAGGGTGCGTATTCTGCCTGCACACGTGCCACAAGAATGGTCCCAGGGAAGAAAATAGAGTCGTGACAAGAGGTAACCGTAATCGATGTGTGTTCATAATATTTTCCGTCTGTTATCTCATTTATCTTTATAATATCCTTGTAAGTAATGGAGTTCAGACATTGCCCCTATACTTTTCATATGTTCGATGTACAAAGGTGTACAAACCCTAATACAAAGGTTATGTCCATCATGAGAAGGCACAGATTTGGTTAACAGCAGAACTGAGCAAAGGATTCCGAAAATTGCTGAGGCTCGTGTTTTTGAATATTCCATAAGATCACTTGCTACTCTTGTGTGAAATAACCTCCACAGTGCTTCTCATTCTAAGTCTTCTTGGTGATATCAAGATCTCATGCTTGTTCATCTGGTTTCCTTCATTACACATTATATGTCTGCCGAAATTATCCAAAATACCTGCCACTGTCAAACCCTTCGATAGCATGATGTGTGTGTGTGTGTGTGTGTGTGTGTGTTAACATTTACTTTTGAATATCATCATCTTAAAGAAAATGGGGTTATTTCCAGCCCTCATCCATGGACTCTGCCAGTCGTAGGACACACTCTGTCCCCTTGATGGATCAATGCTCCAAGATATCCTGTATATTCAGAAGGGAGCATCAGACTGTCACTGGAAGGACACAGTCATGAACAGTGTTTTTAAAAAACCTTCAGTAATCAGGGGCTCCTGGGTGGCTCAGTCAGTTAAGCATCTGACTCTTGATTTTGGCTCAGGTCATGATCTAGAGTCATGGGATCAAGTCCCGAGTCAGGCTCTGTTCTCAGCTCGGAGTCCACTTGAAATTCTTTCCCCCTCTCTCTCTGCCCCGCCCCCCATTCATGCTCCCTCTCTCTCTCCCTCTCTCTCTCTAATAAATAAATAAAATATTAAAAAAAAAACAACCCTTCAGTCATCAGTATGGCATAGGACTTAACAAATAGAGATAATATCAATCCAGATATGCACGAATAGACAGTTGATGATTTCTACATAGTGTATCACCTACTAGAAATGGCTTATCTCCTGGGAGGCACAGCGCAATGTTTCACAACGTTGCCAAGAAAAACTCCTCAGCCATTATATTTTTAGATACTTTTAAACATCTCTCAGTGTTGTGGTCACAATGGTTATTTTTTCCTTCTACACTCTTCTTGCTTTTCCCCTTCCATCAGTGATGCGGGATGCCCAGAGGCTGACCAGCAGAAGCCAGGAGCAGCCAGTAGAAGTACGAGTAGTTGAACAACTTTCTTAACAAACTAAGTAAATGTTTGTGATGCTTCAGTTCCCAGACTCAGTCTCTCGATTCCTACATGACAATCTGGAAAAAGGCAGATGGCACAGGCTTTTCCTGATGTCACAGGATAAATGCCTACTGACATTGGGGGACAGTCAGTCATGCAACAATAATCCAAGATTATTTATTCAAGAAACTCCTCTTTCCAAGCACCTTTCTTAAAGCATTCTTCATGTCCTTATTCCTGAGGCTGAAAATAAGGGGACTGAGGAAAGGGGTAATGACCGTGTAAGGGACAGCCATGAGTGTGTCATCTCCTCCCGAGGCTTCTGGTTTCAGATAGACAATAGCTGCAAACCCAAAGTGGACAACGACCACTGAGAGATGTGAGGCGCACGTAGAGAAAGCCTTCCGCTTGCCCTTGGCTGACGGGATCCTGAAGACAGTGGAAAGAATGAACACGTAAGTGATGACGATGAGCAGGAAGGTGCCCATCAAACCTGACACTGAGATCACCGTCACAATGGATTCTGTAAGGTCGCTGTCTGGACAGGAGAGCCTCACCACTGCCCGCATGTGGCAGAAAAAGTGTTTGACAAGGTTGGGGCTGCAGAAGGAGGCCCTGAATATCAGTGCAGTCTCTATCAGAGAGATAAAGAAGCCTCCAGCCCAGGCAGAGGCCACAAGTTGTCCGCACACCACATTGGTCATAAGCAGTGGGTACCTGAGAGGGTTGCAGATGGCCAGAAAGCGATCATATCCCATCAAGGTGAGGACGATGCAATTGGTGCCACCGAGTCCCAAGAAGAAACACATCTGCAAGCCACACCCCGTGACTGAGATGCTTCTGTTCTGAGTCAGCAGATCTGCCAGCATCTTGGGGATGATGGTCAGTGTGTAGCAGGTCTCAGAGAAAGAGAGGGCACCAAGGAAGAGGTACATAGGGGTGTGGAGAGATCTGTCCACCCAAGTTAGACCCATGATGGCCAGGTTACCTGTGAGGGTGAGAAGGTAGAGACAAAGGAAGACCACGAAGAGGAATATCTGCCCATGTGGGTACACGGAGAAGCCAGCAAGAATGAATTCTTTCAGGGTTGTCTGGTTGACCTTCATTGTTTGCATGTCTGAAATCTGAAAGAAACAACAAATAAATATTCCATTCTCCATTATTCTTTGAAAAATTATGCTGTGAATAAGACAGATGATCAGAATTATAATTACTGACTGATTTTTCATTTAATTTAGCAAAACACCATGTGTATATAGGCTACGTGTTTTCCTAATTTTTAACTCACTTGTTACACCTTTATTCAGTGACCAATTCCTGATCACTTATTGGGTGACAGAGATGCCTTCTGGCTTATTTTATTTTATTTTATTTTATTATGTTAATCACCATACATTACATCATTAGTTTTTGATGTGGTGCTCCATGATTCATTGTTTGCCTATAACACCGAGTGCTCCATGCAGTACGTGCCCTCCTTAATACCCATCACCGGGCTAATCCATCCCCCCAGCCCCCCTCATTCTGGCTTATTTTTTAAAAGGACTTTACTGGCTGGTAATATAATGAGGGGAAAAATATTCTAATTGATATCCATATAAAGGAAATGCAGGTGCATTAGGTGAGCCAGATTTGATCAGACTCTGAATACTAAAAAAACTACCAAGTAGTTAATACACAGAGTCAGGGTCTGACAAAGCAACTTCCACATATAAATTGTCTGTAAATATCTAACGAGTGAAGGTTGATAATTGGTTTGTTAGGAATTTGGGGACCCCTTTCGGACAATGCCTTATAATTGCAGGGAAGCCCAAAGTCATTATCACTTCTTGGAGAAGACATTTAGGTCCTGAAATATTAAAAGAAATTGAAGAATATGCTCCCTTCCCTCTACTCTGAGGAGAGGGAAGAGAGGCTACTCCAGAAGCCCTCAGATTAAAAGTGATTAATTAGAGTCCGTGGATGGTATTAATAAAAAGACCCTTTATGCAAGCACATTGCAGGTAGCAGCTGAAAATTTGCCCATTTCTTCGATGCCAAGCCTAGCATCTGAAAAAAGATAAATGCTAGAGATTCTGTGAATTCTTCGATAATTCTGCGTCTGATTTAATCTCATCCTCCTCTAACTTCTACAACATGCTGCCTTTTCTTATATTTAACACATTCCCTCAGTGTTGTGCTATATTGAGCTATTGTTTTTCCTTTCCCACATGTCAACATATTTAATAACTAGCATTGATAGGGTCTGCGTTTTGCCAAATTCCTTGTAATGTTTATTGGTTTTATTCTTGACAAAAGAAAATGTGAAGCACATGGCACAACTGTGGAGTGTGCATGGCGGTTGTGATTATTTTACTTATTCTAGAAATAAGATAGTTGTGTCTATGAAGTGGCACATTTGTAGCTAGGATCCAACTGTTTTGAGTTTAACTGTATATTCCTTCCATTTATCAATGCTTTTTCCTTGAGGAAAGAGGCTATCAGTCACAGATTTCTGTATTTCTCACAGTGCTAATATAAAATGTATTAAGAAGGTAATGATTCCCAATACATGTTGCTTGGATAGGTTAGTTATCAAAGAGAGTGCTGAATCTATAAACAGTTTCCCTTTTACTTTGTTGTTAGCATTGCAGAGCGTGCTGAGCATGACTTTCCACTCTTAATTAGATTTGGTTCAGGCTAAGGTTAAGCCTTCTGTCCACAGAATCGAGCTGGTCACTGACAGTCAAAAGAGGCTGTAGGAAAATGGTCTAAATTATAATTATATAACTTTAACATGTATAGATAAATATAAATAAAATAAATATAGTCATATAATGATAAACTTTTATTATTAAAGGCTGCAGAAATAATCCACAGCCCTTTGGAATCTCCTTAGAGAGCTCCTTGATTCTTTTGTCCTCTTAGACCTGACGAGACTTTTCTTCATCCTTGGCCACACGAGAACCATGTGTCTAGTCTTTCCCACCACCCTTTCTCCTTTCCTGTTTCCCATTTTCTCTCACTGTATCCACACCTGCTCCTGCTATTTGTGGGTAATTATCTCCCCAAAAGAAGACTAGAGTTTCTTGTTTTTGTTTTTGGTTTTTTTTTTTTGTCTTCCTGCCTAAGGCAATTACCTTAGGAGGGGCTTATCTAAATGATCCTCGGGCTTCCTTACGAGGCATTTTACGCAAACCTCCTTAGATTCCAAATTTAGTGTGTCCACACCCAAACTTTCAGCCCGTTGTTCTATTTTCCCCTGCAAACAACTTCCGGAAGCTCTCAGGATAGGACGACTTTCTCCTCTCCCAGAAATACTAGGTCCCATACACCCTTCCGCTTATCGATAAGCCATTGTGAACAATTCCTGCCTCAGGAGAGCACTAAAGTTTCCTAGTTCTCATGACTCTTAACTCTGAAGAAGAGCAATTGGATTGGGGAACTAAAAGATGAATAATTAAGTACCCCAAAGTGGGGTGAGGGGGAGAATAGATGGGCAAAACAAGTTGTTTTTAGTACCTGGTGTCCTCGGTGCAGAACTCAAGCTCGCTCTTTCTCTTTCTTTTTTTTTTTTTTTTTTAAAGATTTATTTATTTATTTGAGAGAGAGAGAATGGGGTGGGAGGGAGTGGTGCAGGGAGAGGCAGAGGGAGAGAGAGCTTAAGCAGTCTCCATGCTGAACATGGAAGCTGATACAGGGCTCAATCTCACAACCCTGGGGTCATGACCCTGAGATCATGACCTGAGCCAAAACCAAGAGTCAGACACTTAACCGACTGTGCCACCCGGGTGCCCCTCAAACTCTTTCTAACATACCAATTGCAGAACAGCCTGATTTCACACGATATACCATATCCCCTCCTAAACAGCCCAGAGGGCTTGTGTTCAAATCCATCATTAAATTCAGAAGCATTTTGAAAATGCAAAGAATCAGCAATACATATTCTAAGACAGGTCGTTCCTTACCTAATTCTTACCTGATGGTGCGCTCAATGCCTACTTGGTGACGGTCAGTAGTAGAGGGTGAATTTCAGGACCTCCCGTACTCTGACATATTCTGAATGTCTGTATGTGTAGTGGGGTGAGGGTATCATGCCCCAGCCTACCCTCACCTCTCTCTGAAGTTAGCCCTAAATCAACTTGTATCAAATTTAGTTTGGAATATGGATCCACTGACAAAAGAAATACACACCCTTTCCAAAGTCACAAAGAAATGGTAATTGGAAGAAAATGCAGGGACAATTAATTGTGAGGAAATCAGAGTCAAATCATCTACAAGAGTTTCCTACTTTGTGTATTTTATCAGGGCCCCAAGCCAATTCAGTGTTAGGCTTATATTCTTCCACGATGGTCTTCACATTGTTGGAAGCATGCTTTGTTCTTCACTCAGAAGAGACAGAGATCCACTTACTAGAAAAGTCATCGGTCTAACAGTTTGCATTAACTTTATCACTGCTAGTTTAGTGACCTTGGGAAGTCTGTGAACCTTCTGGGTCTAAGTTTCCCTAGCTGGAGAGTGAGGAAAGGGCCCTGATTTTGTGCAAGCTTCAGCTTCCTGTGGCGTAGAGCTTCCGACTCGAGTTGTGAGGCTGGGCCACATGAGCTATGCTCTGTTTATACCACTCACTAAATCACAGTGGTTAAGAACCTTTTCTTCTACCAGTTTAGAGATATGGTCTGATCATCATGAGGGCCTGAGTTTCCTCCGCTCTGGAGGTTTGGCTCTGGTTAGGAGACCCTCGGGGATTCCTCTCTCCTTTCATCAGAGGGAGCAAGAGAACTTGCTCACTCAACTTTTTAATTTTCTCTAATTAGTCACAGGGCTTTGTGTAACTTGTGACTAGTAAAACTCTGCTGGGAATCTCTGGGGATTTAAAACTTGCAGAGTTCATATTCTGTCCACGCTAACTCGCAAGTTTTGTTTTGGCAGAGAGGGGAGGGAGGCGCATCCCTGATGCCTCCCCTCCCCGACACTTTCACCCTCTCATCACCGGCTCCTCTCCTGGGTATTCGGGAAGGGCTCAACAATGTTTGAAGACTACTCTGAGAAGGAATGGGCTCTTCTTAACAAGGAATTTGTACCTTGATGGAGGAAAGAAGATAGAGCCAATGAAAAGTGAACAGCACTGTTGTGTGCCAAGGGCTGAAACTGCTCAGACAAGACAGGACAAATTGGAGCAGAGTGGTCAGAGGAGGAGCCATGGAGGAGTGTTGGGAAAGACCGCAAAATAAGAAGGCTGGGATTCCAGTTGCTGGAAGAATATAATGTGTTGTTGTAGTCCAGCACTTGCAACTAACTATGTAATGACACAAAATTGATTAAATAAATATATTTCAGAAGAATCATATGCATGTATATGTACAGATGTATAAATATAATGGCAATGAGATTTTTTTTAAGTTTATTTATTTATTTCAGAGATTGAACACAAATGGGGGGGAGGAGCAGAGAAAGAGGGAGAAGCAGACTCCCTGCTGAGCAGGGAGCCCAACACGAGACTCTATCCCAGGACCCCGAGATCTTGACCTGAGCCGAAGGCAGATGCTTAACCCACTGAGCCACCCAGGCGCCCTGGCAATGAGATCTTAAAAACATTTGAAGAATATACACAAATGGGAAATAAGCACTTGAAAAGTTGCTCACCGTGATCAGTCATTAGGAAATACAAAATAGAAACACAATTTGATTCCACTGCACAACTATTTGAATGTCTTTAAAAAAAGAAGTTTGGCTACACCAGTGTGGGTGAGGATTGGAAGAAGTGTAACTCATACACTATTTTTGCGAATATAAAAGCTATAAAATAGTTCACAATTTTGGAAAGTAGTTTACCAATTTCTTAGAAACTTTGATCTATTCAAGTTCCAGGCAAAATGGTCTATATTCACATTTCTCAGCACTCCCCTCTAAATACAACTAAAAAACCTGGAAATAACTCAACAATCCTAAATGTGACTTGTAAAGATGAAACAGAGACAATGGGCTGGCCCAGGACCTCAACACTTGAAGAACACTACCACAGCAGGCTTGCAAGGATTTCTTTTTATGCGCAGTGTGTTCTGGATCGGGGTGTGGAGAGCCCTGCAACCTGCAATCTGAATATGTCCACAGGCAAAGGCAGAAACAAAATGAAAATAAATAAATAGATAAAAATATAGATAGATAAATAATAAATAAATAAATAAATGCAAGCTAAGGCTGTTCTCTCAGGCAAAGAACCAAGAAAGGGGAAGCCCAGCAGGGACTTAGTAGGGAGACCTAACACTAATGGCAGTGGGGACCCTAACCTGCCTGCACCTGCAGTGTCAGACCCCTCCCCCTTACACCATCCACCTACATCAGCATCACCAGCTGAGCCTAGGGGGTAACCTACCCTCCACATGACACCAATAAAAATCATATCCTGAGCCACAAGACAAGCCACAAGAATTTTTTTTTAAGTTTTTATTTTAATTCCAGTTAGCTAACATACAGTGTTATATTAGCTTCAGGTGTGCAATATAGTGATTCTACACTTCCATACATCACCCGATGCTCATCACAAGTGCGCTCCATCCCCAACACCTCTTCAACTGCAAGAAATTTCAAGGGATGGAAATCATACAGAGGACAGGCATATGGTTCTCTAACCATAATGGAATCGAGTTAGAAATCAAGAACAGAAAGATGATAGGAAAATCTATAAACACATGGAAATTAAACAATATTAAGCAATCCATGGTCATTGGGGAAATCTGTAAGGAAAAAAAAATAATTTATATAACTGAATCAAAATGAGATTACAACACATCAAAATGTGTGGGATGCAGCTAAAGCATCTATTAGAGAGGAGGAGAGGTCTCTAATAATGATGTAAATTCCTATCTCAAGAACCTAGAAAAAAAGAATAAAATTGATCCCCAAGTTGATTTAGAGGCTTAATGCAATCCTCTCAAAATCCCAGAAAGACTTTTTTGTTTGTTTGTTTTTGTAGAGAATGACAAACACATTCTAGTTTATATGGAAAGTAACCAGTTCTGCAATACCTATAACACTCCTGAAAAAGAAGAATCAAGTGAAAATCATTCCATCCAGTATTAACACCTACCATACAGCTGCATTAATCAAGACAGTGTGATACTGGCAGAAGCTATTAAAGAGCCTGACTCTGCTTTGTGGTTTTCTGACAGCTTTTAAACCTTTCAACTCCTACTTCTTCCCCTTCTGCCACACAGCTGGGCAAGCTGATAAAAAAGCCTGGTGTTCTCTCCTGGGGTGCCTGTAGGAAGTTCAAACCATACAAGTTCTGTGTGGGAAACCTCACCCTGCATTCACTCCTTAGCCATCATGGAAGTGACAAGCCCGTCTCCTTCTGCCCTTACAGTCCACTGGGGCAGTGCCCTTTAGATTCACCCTCTGTTTCTTTGTGTGGGGAGATAAACAAATATATATGCACACACATATATAAAATCTCCCTATATATAAAATTCCATATTGCATATATTGATGTTTTAATGCCACTCCTATAACTCATTTTTTAAAAAATGTATTCAATGGAATTTAGATGCAACAGTAATTTGCTATCTTAGATCTTCCATTTTAAACTATATCTTTTATTTTTCTCTATGAACTTCTCTGATATATATGTACATAAATATTTATTTATTTGTTTATAAGTTTTTGCTTGATCACCTTATACTTCTCTGCAAAAAAAGATTTACAGGTTGATTTTTTAAATGTTTTTAACATATTTTATATACAAGAGAAAATCTGATTAAATGTGAAAATTAAAATTTTAATGTAAAATTATCCCTGCATGAAAGTAGTGCTTTAAAAGTTACCTTATATATCAATGAATAATATTTCTTTTTGCTAAAATAAGACAGCTCGGGATTAATTTTATTCCAAAAAAAAGTTTTTCTAAGAAAAGCAGAGCTACTCAATTTTTTAAAAATTTCTTTTAAGTTATAGTTCATTAGTAGCCAAATGGTCTATCATCAAAAGTTATTTTTAATACTATATTGGAGGATAATTTTATCAGTCTTTTTTTCCTACTTTCTCAAAAACAATGATATGGACTCTATTTGACTTGAAAAAATATTCATTGTCTATCATTAACATGCAATTTCTCAGTTTCTGAAAGCTTATCATAATAGGGTTTTCCAGTTGTTATAAAACGATTGTCAGCTATGATTGTTTATCTATTACTTTCAACCACATTGCCTAATAGAAAAGGTCATATATTCAGAAGTTTAGGGAAAATGAAAACACTATGGATTTCAATCACCTTGGTCAGTAGATTTTCATTAAAATCCTCTCAGCCTCCTACATGTTTTAGCTGTCTATCTATTTATCCCTCTATTTACCTAACTTTGAAAAGGTTGGGGTTACAGACTTAATTCATTTCACTTACTTATTTTATTTAAATTCAATTAGTGAACATATCGTGCATCATTAGTTTCAGAGGTAGAGTTCAGTGATTCATCACTTGCATATAACACCCAGTATCATTACATCACATGCCCTCCTTAATGCTCATCACCCAGTTACTCCATCCCCCAACCCCACCCCTCTAGCAAACCTCAGTTTGTTTCCTGTGGTTAAGAGTCTCTTATGGTTTGTCTCCCTCTCTGATTTTGTCTTATTTTATTCATTCATTCAATTTAGGAAATTCTGTGATAAAACCTAGCTGACAACAATAGGACTTCTACTTCCAGACACCAGAGTAGAAAGACCTTCCCCATTCCTCCCACCTCATACAACTGAAAACTCTGGGCATTATTCATAAAACACACAGAAGAATATCTGAACGCTGGAAAGGACAAGAACAGCTAGGGACTTTGCGGCCCAAAGAACGGTATGGTGACAATTTTCCTGGGTTTTCTTGTTGCCTTGTATTTCCCAGTCTTAGAGCTGCTGGAATCACCTGGAAACACAAATCAGACCCCCTCCCCCCCAAAAAAAAACAAAGAAACAAACAACAAACACCCCTACTGCTGATTTTATTGACCTTTTGTATTGTTTTTCTAGTCTTTGTTTCTGCTCGCATCTTCGTTATTTCCTTCTCCCTGCTATCTTTGGGTTTAATGTGTTCTTTTTCTAGTTCTGTCAGGTGTGAAGTTAGTTGTTTATTTGAGATCGTTCTTTCTCCTGAATGTAGGTTATTTATCAATATCAACTTTCCTCTTAGAAGTGCTTTTGATGCATCTCCTAAGTTTCGTCATGTCGTCTGTGGCAAGATATATATTTTTTTTGTTTCTCTTTTGAGTTCTTTTCTGACCCATTGGTCATTCAGGAGTGTGTTGTTTTTTTTTTTTTTAAAGATTTTATTTATTTATTTGAGAAAGAGAATGAGAGAGAGAGAGAGAGAGAGAGAGCACGAGAGGGGGGAGGGTCAGAGGGAGAAGCAGACTCACCGTTGACCAGGGAGCCCGATGCGGGACTTGATCCCGGGACTCCAGGATCATGACCCGAGCGAAGGCAGTTGCTTAACCCACTGAGCTACCCAGGCGCCCAGGAGTGTGTTTTTTAATTTGTATTTTCATAACTAATCAAGTCTGAGTTCAAGACCTGAAACATTTCCATCATTTCAGGAAGTTCTTTTGTGCTTTTTTCCAATCAGAGCTGCAGGGCCCCAAGTGAGGTGATTCCCACAACCATTATAAAACTTTCTTGTTCTTTAAATTCATAAATGGAAACAAATTGTATGAACTGTGTTGCTTGTGGCTTCTTTTACTCGATGGAATGCTTTTGAGATTTCCCATGGTGTTACATGTTTATTCCTTTATATTTCCGGGTATTGTTTCATTGCATGAATATTCCACAACTTGTTTATGTAGTCACATGTTCGTGGTCATTTGGGCTGTTTCTAAGTTTTTCAAATTACGAATTAAGCAGATAAAACACTTATACAAGTCTTTGCGTGGCCATATGCTTACTCGCTCTCTGTTTAGCTTAGTACAAATTGGCTTTTCTTAAAAAGTTATTCTGCCATTTTGCTCTGCCATCTGCTCTTTGATAAGCAGAAGCTTAATTTTTGTGGTTTGATTGATCAATTTTTTATGCCTATGCATTTTTGTCTCCTGCCTAAAAAAATTCTCTGCCTACCCCAAGGTAATGAAAATACTCTTCTGTGTATTCTTTAGGTTGCTCTCTCCTTTTAGACATTTAGGTCTACACCTCATCTGGGATAATTTATGTGTATGGAATGAAGTGAGGATTGTTTTTATTTTTGTTTTGTTTTTCTTATACTGAAATGCAGTCATTCCAGCACCATCGGTTGGAAAGACTTTCTTCATTGATTTGTACAGGCCATCTTTATGGAAATTGATGGTACTGGATATACATGTGACTGTTTCTGGACTTTATATTTTTTGTTGATCTATATACCTACCTTTTTGCCTTTAGCACCGTTTTCATTATTGTTACTTTATAGTAATTTTGAACTCAGGTGTTTAATTCACTCGAATCTCTCATATGATTGTTTAGATCTTTTCATTTCCAGATAAGGTTTAGAATTAGTTTGCCAATTTCTACACAAATCCTGTTTGAGTTTATTTACTGAGGTACATTGAATCTATACATAAATTTGGGAAATCAAAATTACAGTATTGAACCTTTTTATCCATGAAATTTTATGTGTCTTCATTTATTTAGATTTACTTTAATCTTATCTCGTTAATGTTTAGAATTTTAAAGTAGAGAGTACTTCCTCATCTTGTCTTAAATTTAATTCTGTGTTGATTTTAAGCATCTATGTTTTGATGCTATTAAAATTGACATCTAAAAATGTAATTTCTTATTTTTAAAATAAAGAAAAACAATTGATTTGAGAACTTGCTAAATATACTTATTAGGTTTGTAATCCTTCTGTAGATTTAGTAAGATTTTCTAGGTACTCAGTCATGTCATTTGCCAATGAAGGGTTTTATCATCCCTTTCAAATCATTGCCTTTTATATCTTTTTCTTACATTATTACACTGGTTTGGACCTCCAGTATGATGTTGTATAGAATGGCCAAAGTGTTCATCCTAGGGAAAAGAGCAATACCTCATAAAAAGTTAGGATATTGGCTTTAGTTTTAAATAGAAACAGAGTTTTTTTTTTAAAAAAAAAAACAAACCATCAGTGGATATTGATTTTTACAAATAATTTTTGTACAAATATTGAGATGAGTAGATTACCTTTTTTCATTTGTTTGACTAATTTGGTGAATTATGTTAACATTTTCAAATAGTAAATCAGTCCTGCATTCTTGGAATAAATTCCTTTTGTCATGAATAATTATTCTTTTTACATATTGCTGGAATATAGGTTTTTCATGAAATAGGCTCAACAGCATTTTGGAGATGATAAAAGAAAGGACTGATGAATTGGAAAATAAATCAATAGAAATAAGTTGATCTGAAGAAGAAAAAAATAAAATTAAAATGAATCAATTCTGTGAGATTTTCAAGACCATATCAAGCAGTCCAATGTTTGGAATACAGAAGGAAATGAAAAGATAAAGAGGAAGAAAACATTTTAAGAAATAATAGCTGGAAATTTCCCAAATGTGGTGGAAGACAATAACGTACGAAGTCAAGATGTTCAACAAATCACAAGTAAGAAAAAGCACGTGTAAAAACATCATTCTCAAATTGGTGAAAGCCAAAGGTAAAGAGAACACATTGAAACAACAGAGGAATTTGACATGTTTGTTACCTGGAGTAAAAAGATGACGTCATTGATGGCAGTATTGGTATCAGAAACTAGGGAAGACAGAGACCCTGCAAATGGCATACGGAAAGATGAAACAAAGTACCCTATTGACTAGGAATTTTTTATCCAGCAAAACTATGTTTCACAAATAAAGGCAAAATGAAGAAATTTTCAGATAAAGAAACATGAAGATAGTTGCTAGCAAGTATGCACTTTAAGAAACACTAAGGGAAAGCTGAGGGAAAATGAAACCCATGGTAACTTGGATACACAGGAGAGAATGAAGAACATGGTGAATGTGAGGTTAAATAGAAAGATTATACACACATATACACGTATTCTCTAAATTTCTCTAAAAAAAGGCAAAAGCCCGTTTAAAAATTGTAACAATGTTGTTAGTGGATTTAGGTAAATGCAACTATGTCATTGCAACTTTTCTATATCTTACTGTAAATAATTCAATATTTAGTTTAAGTAGAGTGGGTTAAGTTAAAAATGCATCCTATCATCTCTAGATCAACAGATAAAACAGTAGCACAAGAAAAATTGCTAGAAAGCCAACAGTTGTACTAATATGACTCTATATTTCCACATCTCTGCTCATCTTCTGACTGATGTAGTTTACCATAAAAGGCATGGTAGTTAAGAGAAGCGTTCTGGAGTCCACTTCTTACTCTGTTGCCACCTGGCTGTGTTATCTTCAGTAAGTTATTTAATTTTTCTGGGCTTTAGTTTTCTCATCCTAAAAGAACGTATAATCATAAAAATCTTTAAATATTGTAAGTGTTCAATTCATCTATTGAGGTCAGCAAAATGTCTGGCATTGAATACACATTAACAATCATCATTACCGTTTCTACTGAATCAGCGGATGGGTGGTGAAAATGTGTATTGGAGGTGCAGAATCACACTGCTAGCGTACTAGGGGAAAACGCACGTTGAGTGAAGAGTTAGAAAGCATGATTAACCCTGGACTTTCCGGACCTTTTCAAGTTTCAGGACAATCTGAGTGATGGACTGAAAAGATACAGGTACAGTTATTACAATATTGTGGAAAGAAGATAAAAGGTAAAGTTGCTTTTAAAAAGATATGCCTGGGCTACTGGGTATTTACCCCAAAGATACAAATGTAGGGATCCGAAGGGGTACGTGCACCCCGATGTTTATAGCAGCAATGTCCACAATAGCCAAACCATGGAAAGAGCCAAGATGTCCATCGACAGATGAATGGATCAAGAAGATGTGGTTTATATATATACAATGGAATATTATGCAGCCATCAAAAGGAATGAGATCTTGCCATTTGCAATGATGTGGATGGAACTGGAGGGTGTTATGCTGAGCGAAATAAGTCAGTCAGAGAAAGACATGTATCATATGACCTCACTGATATGAAGAATTCTTAATCTCAGGAAACAAACTGAGGGTTGCTGGAGTGGTGGGGGGTGGGAGGGATGGGGTGGCTGGGTGATAGACATTGGGGAGGGTATGTGCTATGGTGAGCGCTGTGAAGTGTGCAAGACTGTTGAATCACAGATCTGTACTTCTGAAACAAATAATGCAATATAGTTAAGAAAAAAAAAGAAGAAGAAGATAGCAGGAGGGGAAGAATGAAGGGGGGGAAATTGGAGGGGGAGACCAACCGTGAGAGACGATGGACTCTGAAAAACAAACTGAGGGTTCTAGAGGGGAGGGGGGTGGGGGATGGGTTAGCCTGGTGATGGGTATTAAGGAGGGCACGTTCTGCATGGAGCACTGGGTGTTATATGCAAAGAATGAATCATGGAACACTACATCAAAACTAATGATGTAATGTATGGTGATTAACATAACATAATAATAATTAAAAAAAAAAGATGTGCCTGGGGTGCCTGGGTGGCTCAGTCAGTTAAGTGTCCGACTCTTGATTACCACTCAGGTCATGATCTCAGGGTGGTGAGATGGAGCTTGAGCTCTGCACTCAGCAGGGAGTCTGTTTGAGACTCTCCCTCCCCCCCCCCGCGCTATACTTGCTCTCTTGCTCTCTCGCTTTCTCTCTCTCCAAAAGAAATAAATAAATCTTTAAAAAAGTAAAATAAAAGGATGTGTCTGAAAGAAGTGGAGTGGACACATGAGGAGGTGGGAAGAAGGTAAGGCTGGGCAATGAGGGTGCTCTCAGTATGTGAACGTGAGTGTGTGTGCCTTTGAAACTGGGTGCACTCTGGAGACGGTCATCTCCAGCTCTTGAGACAACAGCAGGGGAAGGTGAATTCCTGTGCTCTTATTACACATCTTACAGGGAGACTTTAAAAAGCATGAATCTGAGTTCTGTGGCCTTGGATGGGTCACTTAAACTCTTATCAGGCTCGATTTCCTCTTCTATAAAATGCAATTGTCAGCCCTTTTTACCAGGTCATTTTAAGTTATTTTTTTAAGTTTTTTAAAAATTTTATTGTATTAGGTTATGTTAATCACCATCCATTACATCATCAGTTTGGGATGTAGTGTTCCATGATTCATTGTTTGCGTATAACACCCAGTGCTCCATGCAGAACGTGCCCTCTTTAATACCCATCACCAGGCTAACCAGCTCATTTTAAGTTTTAAAAGAGATTTAACATGTGAAAATAATAAATATAATTATTTAGCACATAATCAAATTATTGTTTAAATCATGATCCTAGCATCTCTTCGTTCACATTTCCTCTTCTGCTTTTCCCAAAAGAATATTTACAGCTAATGATAGGTACAGTTGGAGGTGCCTCTTGAAACAGCGCCCACGGGGACTGGGGCCCCTCAGAGAGAGAAGCTGTTTTGATAGAAGCAGAGATGACTCACCCCCTGGGGCCACAGGTGTAGAAGCTGTCCTCGTATCACTTGGGAACATCACCTTTTCGCTCAGAGACATGTCAGATGGATCTCAGGTCTCTTCTCCTGCAGGCAGGGTGGTGGGAGGCATCTGGAGCATGGTTGCTGAGAAGCAGAACTCTCCTCCCCGTGAGCCTTTTTGGGTGAGTGGAGAGCCCTCCCTTGCCCAGTCTCCCAGCCGCAGCACGGCCTGACAGCGGATCTGTGCACTGAAGGGTCCACCACTTCCCTGAGTCTAATGCTTCTGTCCGTGCTCGGCATGGACTCACATGGAAGAGACTTTGGGGAGGGCAGCACAGACAAGGGATTGTTACAGAGCTCCCTGTTCATGGGAGTGCGTGTCCCAAAGTGTCCGAGAAGAGTCGTCATTGTTTGGGGGAAAGAATGTTAGGTTAGGACTCAGGCACTTTTTCTCTAGTCTTGGCTGTCACCTGACCGATAAAATAATATCCAACAAGCCACCCCACGTCATGTTCTAACAGGCAATGAGTATGTGTCCACGTGTGGGCGTATGCATGATGTTGGTATGAATAGATGTGTGGTGCACAATCTACTTATTTATGTGCTGTCTCAAAAGGTATGCATTTTGGGCGCCTGGGTGGCTCAGTTGGTTAAGCGACTGCCTCCGGCTCAGGTCATGATCCAGGAGTCCCTGGATCGAGTCCCGCATCGGGCTCCCTGCTCAGCGGAGAGTCTGCTTCTCCCTCTGACCCTCCCCCCTCTCATGTGCTCTCTCTCTCTCTCTCATTCTCTCTGTCTCAAATAAAAAAAAAAATCTTTAAAAAAAAGATATGCATTTATAACACATCTGATGTATTTGTAGATATGGTCGTCAGTGGCAAATGTGCAGCACACAGAGTTTTGGATGTGTGAAATGTGCATGATTCTGTATGAGCACTTTATATGTGGTATGCATGTCTATCGGCATAGTCGTGTGTGTTTGTGGGCACATGTGTGCGCACTGCGTGACTTTGTACATGTACCTACATGCATGTGAGAATGGATCCACACGTCTGTGTGTCTAATGCTATGAATACCTTTCAGAGGTGGCTGTCTACATTAGAGCTTTCTTTTGGAGTTACAACAGGCACAAAGAAATGAGAATCCACCCCATCCTACCTTCTAAAGAAGCTAGGCATCTACTGGCAAGGTGGAAGGGACCAACACATCTATCAGGGTGCCGCTCAGGATGGGCCAGGCACCATGGCCAACGCAACCACCTGGAAGGGTTTTGTGTTCCTGGGCTCCTCCAGCATTGGGGAACTGCAGCTCCTGCTGTTTGCACTCTTCCTCTCTCTGTGTCTTGTCACCCTGACCAGCAATGTCTTCATTACTGTGGTCATCAGCCTGGACAGCCACCTGCACACCCCCACGTACCTCTTCCTTTCCTTTGTCTTTCTCTGAGATCTGTTACACGTTGGGCATCATCCCTTGGATGCTCTCCAGCCTGATCATGGGGGGCCAGGCCATCTCCTACGAGGGCTGTGCTGCCCAGATGTTCTTCTCTGCTTTGTGGGCCTGCCTAACTGCTTCCTTCTGGCCAGCATGGGCTCTGACAGATATGTGGCCCTCTGTGCCCTGCTGCACTATGCCAGCCACATGAATCTTACCTCCTGTGCCCAGCTGGTTGGCACCTCCTTCCTGAGTGGGTCCCGCTTTGGGCTGGGAATGACCCTGGTCCTTTTCCACCTCCCGTTCTGTGGCTCCCATGAGATCCAGCACTTCTTCTGTGACACACCTCCAGTGCTGAGCCTGGCATCGGGGACATGGGCCCCAGTGAGCTGGGCATCCTCATGCTTAGCCTGCTGGTCCTCCTGGAGCTTTTCCCCTTCGTCACCATCTCCTACGCCTACATTCTGACAGCAATCCTGCAGATCCCCTCCACTGAGCGGCGGAAGAAGGCCTTCTCCACCTGCGCCTCGCACCTCACAGTGGTCGTTGTCCACCGCGGCTGTGCCTCCTTCATGTACTTGAGGCCCAAAGCCAGTTACTCTCTTGAGCGGGATCGGCTTATTGCTGTCACCTATACTGTGGTGACCCCTCCCCTCAGCCCCATTGTTTACAGTCTAAGGAATCGGGCCGTGCAGACAGCCCTGAGAAGTGCCTTCCGAGGGAGACTGCTTTGTAGAAGATGAAGGCTCGCCCAGTGGGACAGTCTCTTCTGCGTAGGCTGGACTGAGACCAGGAACCCAGGCCGATGGGCCAGATACTCGGGGTTTCAGATCAAAGCTGTCCCTCCCCCAACCCCCTGGGAGAGCCCCATCCTGCTGCCTGCACTTCCCTGGGGCTGCTGGGAAATACGGAGAAGGGTTTCCCACTCTGCTCACTGTGCTTAACTCACGCTGGGCTCAGAATCTGAATTTCCATTTTCAGCCTCACTTCATGCCTTCATGCCACCACTACAGAAGCCCAATTCGTTAAGAATTTTCCAGCTCCGCTGAACGAGATGAGAGCAGTTTGGCCTGCTCAAGTTCAAAGCAGGCCTGGCTGGAGCCCTATCAAGGATACAGTAGAGATTTTTAAATTACTGCATAATTAGACTCTCCTACCTATAATGCTCTTCCAAGATCTGAAACTCAGTGGGAATCCATTTGATGGATTAGTGTGAATGCTCTGTTCAAGGAAAAGGTAGGTTGTTTTCTCTCCTCCATGGCATGTCTTTCATCTTTATTTTTTTTAATATCGTTGTCCTCTCTATCTCTGACTCATTGTCACTTTGTGCTCTTCCTTGTCGTTGGCTCTCCCAGTTGGTAGATTGTATCTCAGAGAAGACATAGGTTTCCTATTTTCTTTGATACTCGTCATTGCTCTATGATGGCCTCACAACCTTGGGAGTTGAGAGCCTCCTCGTTTGTTTGACTCCCTAGCATGGACACTGTTCTGTGGGATCTGCTGTGGACACGCTCTCCTATGTAGTACACTTTCCACCCGCAGTATGTCGTGCACGGCACAGGCATTCTTAGGGACAAGTAAAAGTGTAATGAATCCACGCAGCTGTCCACGCAGGAGTTTGAACAGAGGCCCTGTAACTTACTGTGTGATGCTAGGTCTCAACCCCCATGTTCTCATCTGTAAAATGGCTGTAACTTTGCAGTTTTGCATTGCTTACTAAACAGAACCATGTGTGCAAAGAATTTAGCACAATATCTGGATCATAATGATCTTCTAATACATGTCAGCTGATTTATTGTTAACGTGCTAAGCAGAGTGATACTGGCTTTTAGTTTAGGGAGAGGTTAATCTCAGTGGAGAATCAGAGGCTTCATGTCTAAGGTAGTACTTGAATTTGTTAAATGATGGGTAAGTCTTGAATGCAGTTAAGTGGGAAGAAAGTATATTCTGACAGAGAGAACAGAATAACGAAAGCCTCAGTGGCAAGGCAATCTAGGCCTGTTTCCAAGTGCAGTGAGTTGTCCAGAGGGACTGAAAATGTGTCCCAAATGATGCTAAGTCAGTTTGGGTGAAGACTTCTTGCAGACAGCAGTTTCAATACCTTGCTTCAGACTTGATCCCTTCAGTAGGGAGAGTAAACCTCTGAGCAGAGAGCAGAGTAGCATCTGGGAACCGATTCTGGAAGATTAATCCAGCAGCAGAGAGGATGACAGAGCTCAGCAGAGAGAAAACAGAGGCAAGGGATCAGTAAGGGATGCATTGCCATCATCCTAAACAAAGACACAGAGACCAGAACATGGATAGTGGGGCTGGAAGCCGAAGAAAATTATAAACAGAAGAGGTTCTGAAAAGGCAGGGTTCACATAATTCAGCAATGAGTGAGCAGTGGGGCACAATTTGAAAGAGAGAACTTATATTGGGGGATAATTTTTTCAAATAGGAATCCATATTTTTCCATGCTTTCAGGGAAGAAACACAGCCTCTAGTTACAACTTTGTGGAAACTAAATTTGGGAGGAAGGAAGCCAGAACCCAGAGAAGAGAACAGGTTGGGGAGAGATATGACAGTTAGTCAGATGGCAGAAATGGCCTGGGTCTCAGAGAAATGCTATGTACTCTCAGATCCTCATCACTATACAGACTGGGACGAATCTCCCCTTTGCACTGAGGCTATCTGAGCAAATTCATTTCTAAAATCGATTCAGACCATGTAGCATAACATTCCCTAAATGCACACTGAGCAGCAGTGGGTAAAGATGTTCCAAGAATTGCTAAGTAATACTCAAAGGTGCTTCTAACTTCCAAATGTAGTAGTCTTAAGTTTGAAAGGGCATAAAAATCACATGGGGGTGATTTTCAGAGCAAGTGTTCCTGGGAGCCATCCCTACAGACCTAGCCACAATTGATCTGGGGTGAGGACAGGAAGAAATAGTTCACAATATCTCACTAGGTGATTCAAATTCCCTCCCTTGGTTAAAAAGTGACCATGTGCTTACAAGGAACAACCTGTCCTTCCTAGGCGCACATTCATGCATGTGGGTGCGTGTGTGTGTGTATGCGCACACGTGCACATACACACACACACACACACACAGCAGAGGCTCCTCTGATGTGAGCAGGACCACATGTGCCCAACTCATGGCCCTTGGACAGCCCATGAAGATGGGAGGCTCTGGTGTCCAATTTCCTGAGGTTAAAGTCTTGCCACATTTTAGACGTGTGACCTAGAGTGAGTTTCTTCACCTTTCTGCGGCTCCATTTCTCAGATGCAGAATGGAACAAGAGTGGTATCTGTTTTACAGGGCTTTTTAGGTGAAGACTAATATAGTCTTCAGAACAGAGAGTGCCCCACACAGAGCACTCAATATAGCCATCGGGTGTTGTTTGGAGTTTCTAGACAGCGACACTTGGGGTTGCCCTATTTGTGGCCCCGTTGATGTTGGTGGAAGCTGGGGCCAGTAGTGTCCAGCATCTTGCATTTCATGATTTCACTGCACAGGCAGGGTAAAGGACTGGTGTCTGGCACAGCATCTGACTGGAGAAAGCAGGAAGGTGGGTCTAGGTCCTGGGCCTTGAGTGGATTCCATAACGGGAAACTGGCCCGATACAGGAAACAGAAATCCGACGACTTCCTGGCAAATGTCTGGGGTCAGAGAGGTCCATTAAGAGTAAAGGTGAGTGTTCTTTTAGGAGTGGAAGAGTTTTGGAGACACAATCGAGCAGCAGGGATCATGAGAAAACTCAGGGATGTGGCCGTAGGGCTGGGGCTCAGAAACAGGTTCCAATCTATAGATTGTAAAGAAAAAGAATTAGTAAGAATAAGTCAGGGGTTCCAGGTTAAAGTAAGTGAACAGAAGGTCAAGAAAAGATTAGTATCAGTTAGGAAGAACTTAGCTACAGATCACGAGGGACACTTGATAAGAGTTCTAATTGTTAAAAGTTGAATATTTATAGACCCAACAAAATTATGTATGCTGTTTCTGCATTTCCATTTTTGTTTGTGTGCCTAGGTGGTCAGGGTGTGACTTCAGAGGGGGCTAGCTGTATTTGATACCAACAGGGTCATCTTCGTATGGCATTTTGTTGATTCTTCAGATAAATATTATCTTCTCTTGTCTCTGAGTTATTCAGTCTCTTTCATAAGATGCTAACGGTTCTTTGCCTGAAAGAGCATTTCTTGGCTTATTACATGCCTAATAATCTGATTTAGGCCTTGTAGATACTTGGAAGGGGTTGGAAGGAGAATGCAACCATATTCACCTTTGCCTTTGCTTATTACAAGCAAACATGTGTTAGATTCTCTATACTTTTTGATAAGTGTGATATCAATTATACTGATTTTTGATCATCTACTGGGTTATGGTTTTTTTTTTTTCAACTGCAACCATTCTTGGTAACTCATAATCAAGTTTTTTTTTTAAATACTTTTGATTGTCAGGTTCAATAGGATCCAACTGTTGAAGCAAAAATCAGTAAAAAAAACACTTACACATTATTAGCAGTAAAGACAGCTTTTTAGTTTTAACCAAGATTCATTTAATTGGCTCCTGGGGCAGAACATGTCCCTGACTGTGGAAGGACTACCTTTTGTGCAAAGGACGAGACTGAGACACGGTGGTAAACAGGTGGTAATGTCCAGGGGCTGGCAGCGGAAATGGTGCAGGATACCAGCAGTCCCACACAAGGCAGAGATGTGACCAAAGGATTCTCGCCGGCAAACGACACTGTTGACTTACACGTCCAGGCAGAACGCCAGCATTAGGAGACAGCAGCCCTCTTCTTGTTCTTTTCTTAATTCTTCATTTTGTAAATAATTAACTCTTAGTCTAGTAGGAGGCAGAAGGAAATCACACCTTCTTTTCATCACATTAAAACGTAAGCGTGAATGTGGGGCCATGGAGAACAAAGGAAGCTTTGCCCTGCCACCGTCTTGCGGTCCTGAGACTAATGGCGTCCAGCCTAATGGAGAAGTATAGAGAAGGGGCAGATTGAGAAGAACACAGGGCTGGTCTTCTTCTTCTTCTATAGATAAAATACTGGGGTTCTCCAGAATGTCAAGTATCTTCATTTTCAAACGTAAGAATTTACATCCGTTTCAAAACTCAAGAGAAACCATTTGTAACTCATCTTGGACTTTATCCATCCTGCCATGACCCTTGTTTGTGGTGTGATTAGCTGCCCGTGTTTAGAGAACAGAATGATTCTCAGAAATACAGAAGCTCATGTAAGTCAGTACCATTTGACTTCACATTGCCCTATTAAAAAGAAATACTTAAAAAAATGAACTTTTTTTTAAAAAGGAAATATTTTATTCTAAAATCAAAGCAAAACAAAGTAATATAGATGCATAGAACCCAACAAATAAAAAATAGAGAGCTTGGCCCCTGAGTAGTGACAGGTTGTATACAAAATAAGCCTGTGATGCTTCCTTTCCCCCAGTTCTGTGAATGCCTTATATCCCCCAAGCCTGAGGCTTTTCCAGGTGCTCTAATAAGTGTAATAAACACACACGCGCACACACACACACACACACACACACACATATCTCCCCCCTCTGCCATATTTGCTGTCTCCTTCCTCCCCCAGTACTTCCCACCACACCAAGATTTTCTATGATCCAGGAAGAGCTGCTTATCAGTTGCCAAAGAAGGAATTGGTGAAACCCACATAGTCATAGCCAGCGAGGTGACTTCGGCCTCGTGGGTCCACGTACTGCTGCATATGTGAGGCACAGAATTGCACTTGTTCTGGGGTTAGGGCCTGAAACAAAACAGAAAGAGATACAGTCTTAGGGGTTAAAAATAGCTGGCTCCTTGGGGCTGGCAATATGCTCCAAACACAGGACCCAGAGGGCAGAGGAATGGGGAAGCCGCAGCCAACCCTATTCCCATCACAGACCTTCTCAGAAGTCTGTAATTTCTAATGAGTAAGACCAGCTCATCTTTTCAACTCAGCCCTTACCTGAGGAGTCTCATCTCACTTGGACTACACACTTTATTCTATTCCCTAAATTTGGGTTATTCAAGAAATGGGAAAAGAAATAGCCTTAAAAATTGATTTTCAGATTTGGAATTGACCCGTATGGTCATCAGAGAATGACTATAATTTTCAAGCTGGGACAACACAAAATGAAGTGGCAAGCAAAGCAAGTGGGTAACTCGTGCAGGACAATGTCTGAGCCAAAAAAAAAACAAAACAAAGGTGGGTGGGAAGGGTAGTTGCCAATGCTGGGCAGCCAGGCCCGAGACAAGCGCAATGTGGATTGCCATGAGAGCACAGTGACACTAGACGCAACCGGAATCTGACCTGCTTCATGTCCTCTTTGGTAATATAGGCCTTGCCCTCTGCCAGGGCTTGGAAAGCATTGTCGATTTCATCACTGGACTTGATGTTCTCTGACTCCTTGTCGATCAGGAATGAAGTGTAGTCCTCCAGGGAGACATAGCCCTTCCTGTGGGAGAAATGGGCTCCCTTCTCTGAGACTGTGGGCTGCAACCTCTACATTGACCCCACTCCTCATGCCCTTGCAGCGAAGTAAACGCTGCTTCTCAAGCCCCAGCCTCCGTGCCCACATGAGCCTTCTGGCCGGACTCTCCCCACAGCCTGGGAGTCTCCATCAGCACCTGTCCCCAGGCACGTCAAGCTTTTCAAGTTGAGTTGAAGACCTCCGATTCTGGTCTTCTGTCATCCTTGGCATTAGAAAGATTTCACCCCTAACAGTGACGGGATCCCTCCAGGACTGTACTCCATCCCCAGAAGCATACAACCCCACTCCCATCAGTTGGCCTCCAAATCATCTAGGTCTCCTTAGGACCTTATACACATGGAAGGATTTTTCTCTCCAGGTCCATTCTCAGAATGAGCTGAGATTCATAGATCAGACAGAAACCAGGAATTGAGCAAATTACAGAGCCTGTGCCTGAGTTGGAGTTGGTGCCGTGAACTTCTGAGATAATCCTGCAAGGGCACCAAAACCTGCCCACTTATGGTAGTCTGTATCTTCCTATTCTCAGGAGGAACTGGTTTCATGTTTTATGGATCATTTTACTCTCTGTGCCTGTTTCTCTAAATCCCATTCCCTACTACGGTCTGGCTCTTGGTCTTCTTCCTACCTCCCCGGATCGACGACATCCAGGAACTTCTCAAACTTGGGCTCAGGTTCATCCTCCTCCACCATGGGCAAGTAATAATTGAGCCCTCTCAAGCAGGACCGGAAATCTTTGTGGCTCAAGCGCCCTGTCAGATTCTCATCAAAATGTCTGAAGAACAAAAACATTTTATCAAGTTCAATACAGAACCAGAGTAGAACAGAAAAGAACAGTTCTTGTTGGGTCAGCTGAGGCTTTAACATGTCACAGGTCATCAGAGAACCAAGTGGGGAGCTTGCCTCTGTTTCTGAACTATTTTTAACCCAGCGAATGGAGCAAAGACAGTAAAATGTTGAGCATGAGAGAAATGTATTTTCAGGAATCTCATAGGCATATTAAAAGCCATGCCTTGCAGCTAATTAACAGATCTAGCTCTTCATTTAAGATCCTACCATGCCAACACTGAGGGGGGAAAAATTAGCTGTCTGGAGATTCATTCTGAACGGGTTGGAAAACAAAGAACCGATCAACTGTGAAGTCACACTCACTTATAGGTTGTGCTAAACTCCTTTAGTGTCTCTTCACTCACACCTATGGTGTCTCTGAAAAGGAAAACATGATTAGCCCACGAAATAAAACAGGAAAATAGCAGAAGACACGCCATGTGGAATAGAGAGGGATGTTAGTGGATGTTATGCTGCTCAGGTCATCTGATTCAGGGGTTGGCAAACTATAGCCCATGGGCCAAACCTAGTCTGCCGCTTGCTTTTGTACAGTTTAATGAGCTATGAACAGTTTTTACCTCTTTATATGGTTGAAAATAATCAAAAGAGGAAGTGTTTCCTTAAACATAAAAATTGCATGAAATTCAAATTCCGGTGTTCATAAATAGAATTTTATTAAAACATGGACACACTCATGAATTTGTGGGCCGTCAATCACCCATTCTCTCTACGACAGCAAGTGAGTAGTTAACAACAGAGACCACATGACTCACCACGGCTGACACATTTATGATCAGTCTCTTTATAGGAAAAGTTTGCCAATCCCCAGTTAAGACAATAATGCTGCCATTATTGGGCGCCTGGGTGGCTCAGTTGTTAAGCGTCTGCCTTTGGCTCAGGTCATGGTCCCAGGGTCCTGGGATCGAGCCCCGCATCAGGCTCCCTGCTCAGCGGGAAGCCTGCTTCTCCCTCTCCCACTCCCCCTGCTTGTGTTCCTGCTCTCACTGTCTCTCTCTGTCAAATAAATAAAATCTTTAAAAAAAAAATAATGCTGCCATTATTACCAAGACCTAAAGCTGCTTTGATATAATTTATTTAGAAAGAAAAACAAGTGAATTCTGCTCTTCTGGCTCTACACCTTGAATATTTCTTGCATTCTAGACATTTGAGAGGAACTTTTACAAAAGGGATGACTTCGTGAAGAGATCGCATAAGATGGTGAAGGGACCCTGAGAACTGAGTGGTGAATAGCTTTAGGGGGATGGGAGCATGGTCTCCTGTTTCATAATAGACTCCCAAATGAAAAGGAATATTCATCATGTGGGACAGAAAAGAGAAAGGGAATTTTGATTCCAGAGATAATGTGTGTACCATCTCTGAAGCAGCTCTTTTATCCAGTACTCCCAACTCTAGCCCCTGGGGCTAAGTTCTGACACCTAATCCCATGCACACCCTGCCCAGCCCTGGTCACGCGTCTGCAGTACTTGGCTTGGATCTGTTGTTCCAGGTTGTGCTGCATCCGCATCCCCAGCTGGTGAAGTTGGTCCCACTGCTGGGCCAGCCCGATGGTGCTATACTTGATGTCCAGGACCAGAGCCTCTTCCAAGCTGTCTCCCAGATCCTCGATCTTGGTCAGCTGGCGCTTCATGGCCTGGATCTCCTTCTGCTTCCGCTAGAAAAGACAAGAAGGAGAGAAGCAGTTATGCAGGGTACCAGCTCCAAACCGAGGGATGGTAGAGAAGGTAAGAAGCTGATGAGTTTGGATTTCCCCTAAATGCTCCTTTTTAATTATTCTCAGGACTCTTCTTGTCCTCTATGAAAAATGAACTGTTCAGGAAATCCACTTCCGTATTCCTCATTTATGTGATGGTGGGAAGGTTAGGTGATATGACCTTGGTCATTCTGGTCAGGTGTAATGTATAAATCTAAGAGTTAGTAGTAGTTACATGCTGCAGAAGAGAGGAGGAGCAGTCCCAGGATGCCTGCATGGCTGGCTCCCAGCAATTGGCACCTCGAGTTATCCACTCTGGGGATTGTGGCTGAGCTCCAGCAGGCTCCCCTGCAGCCACACCAGCAGACTTCCACAGGATGCACCTGTCCTCCAGGCACATTCGATGCCAACCGCCTGCATCCAGGCCATGCTTTCTCCTGCGTAAGGGAGGAGTGAATGGGTTCTGAGGATGGGGGTGGGTGGAGACACTAAATGTATTACAAGGTACAAATGCTTGCGACCTTCCAGAGATCGGTCCTACCTGACAACATCTTACTCTTTATTATTGAAGTTCTTTCACAAGGGAGTAATTGGATTTAATTAATTAAATTGTTCTCCTCGAGGTGGGGAAATAATGAAAATAAGGTTAAGAAACACTGTTCTAGCCCATTGCTTCACTCAACTGTTGAGAGACCATCTGGATTTAATTATATTAGCAAATGATTGTCAAATGATGACAGCTTCTGCACCTGTTTTCTTTCTTAATGATCACAGTGACTCTGTGATGCAGGTATTATGAGCTCTATTGTATAGACACAGAAATTGAGGTTACTGAAGTAAACTGATGGCCGTGCCCTTGGAGCAGCGGTCAACGGCTAGAATGCAAGTTGGGGCGGGGTTGGGACTAGACCCTGAAGCTCTTGACCTTCAGGCTGGGGAGTTTACTTAAAAGTACTACTAGGGTTGTGGAGAAAGGGGAACCCTCCTACACTGTTGGTGGGAATGCAAGCTGGTGCAACCCCTCTGGAAAACAGTATGGAGGTTCCTCAAACAGTTGAAATTAGAGCTACCATACGATCCAGCAATTGCACTACTGGGTATTTACCCCAAAGATACAAATGTAGGGACCCGAAGGGGTACGTGCACCCCAATGTTTATAGCAGCAATGTCCACAATAGCCAAACTGTGGAAAGAGCCAAGATGTCCATCGACAGATGAATGGATCAAGAAGAGGTGGTATATATACACAATGGAATATTATGCAGCCATCAAAAGGAAGGAGATCTTGCCATTTGCAACGACGTGGATGGAACTGGAGGGTGTTATGCTGAGTGAAATAAGTCAATCAGAGAAAGACATGTATCATATGACCTCACTGATATGAGGAATTCTTAATCTCAGGAAACAAACTGAGGGTTGCTGGAGTGGTGGGGGGTGGGAGGGATGGGGTGGCTGGGTGATAGACACTGGGGAGGGTATGTGCTACGGTGAGCGCTGTGAATTGTGTAAGACTGTTGAATCACAGATCTGTACTTCTGAAACAAATAACACAACATATTTTAAGAAAAAAGAAAAAGAAGATAGCAGGAGAGGAAGAATGAAGGGGAGTAAGTCAGAGGGGGAGACGAACCAGGAGAGACGATGGACTCTGAAAAACAAACTGAGGGTTCTAGAGGGGAGGAGGGTAGGGGGATGGGTTAGCCTGGTGATGGGTATTAAAAAGGGCACATTCTGCATGGAGCACTGGGTGTTATGAACAAACAATGAATCATGGAACACTACATCAAAAACTAATGATGTAATATATGGTGATTAACATAACAATAAAAAAATTAAAAAAAAAGTACTACTAGGGTTGCCTTTAAGGCATTTTCCTTGCACTCCTCGTAATTCTGACGATATCCTCAGCTAATAAGCAAACGTTACTTACTTTATTTGCTTCCAACTGGGATTCCAGAGTTCCTGTTTCTTTGAGCAAAGACCTAGTCAAGAACCAGAGGGAAATGTTATTCATAATATCAGAGGTCAATATTTCATCCAGACTGATTTCGATGCCCTACATTTCTCTACTTCTATGTCTATTATATGGCTTCTCTGAAATGAATTTTCACACCAGTTTTTCATGAAACCAAAGCCTTCTGTCAACTGGCAAGTTGCTAGACAGATAAGAAGAGAAGGAAGGTCTGCCCTCGTTCTTCTATGTCTACGAGAAGGTTCCTGTACCTTCTTCCTGGTTCTTACTCTCAAATATACCCTTAACCTAATGAGGTTAAGACTCCCCCTAGTGGGGTGTAGACAGAATGATACACCCCAGGCTCCTCTTTCCACCCCACACTGTTATTTAGGCACCATCTCAATCTGATGGTGACAGTGGTGATGATGGAGATGCCTCGGTGCTAGGTCCTCCTTGTTAGTCTTAGAGAATAATACAACAAAACAAACATAATAACATAGAATACTGACCCGTCCAGAAAATAAGCCCTGGGCATGCAGTTCCGGAACAGGAATCAGATGAGAGAAAAGAGAAATCACACGTTAACACAAATCACTTCGATGATCGTCTTTCCCTAGACTTAGGGAATTTTCCGAATCTAATAGGAACTGTTTCACACTGCTCCCAGAGTCTCTCCCTCTTGGAGGAGCTCAGAGCCTCTGTGCAGCTTCTGTCTTAGGATGAAGAGCTCGGGTGTCGGGTGATGACCCCAGCGTTGGGCACACCCTGCCAGGCGATGAGGGACAAAACCAGAGGCAGAGGAAGATGAACTGTACTTCCTCTGCCTTCTGCCAGATAACTTTTAGCTGTGACACAGGATTTCCTTTTGCTCGTCGTCTGGTTTTCCTTGTTGGGTTTGTAGAAACAGTATATATCACGGATTTTCTAAACCACCCCTTTAACTCTCAAAAGCCCACATTTCTGACCCACCTACTGGATACCGTCTACCCATTTTGACATTTATTCTAATGTATTACAACCCTCTAGGTCTCTTCTTTTCTAGGTCATTTGTCCCGGAAGATGTGACAAATGCTGTTTTTGTGTATAAGACATTCGGCCTTTAATAAAAGCAATTAGCGTGGAGTATCTCACCGATTCTTACCACAGCTTCATGGTCAGGCAGCACGACAGCTTCCTAGTTTCACAGTAGGCTCTGCCTTTGGTCATGCCAATAAATACCCATGTGACCTTGAGCAAGTCCATTTGTCTACTGAGCTTCTTTGCACACTTGGAGACAGAGTAATCACATCTGCTCTGTACTGTTTTCAAGGTCGCAGGGAGAGTGAAGGGAGGTAGTGGGTATAGAAGCACTTTGTAAAGTGCAAACATAAGGGACTGTGTTATTTTAGACTTTAATTACAGGCAACAGGGGCAAAAATGAGAGTTACCTAGGAGAGAATATAGACATGTAGACAGTGGGCAGTGGTGTGACATTCTCGTTTCTTGATTTTGCAAGGATTGATTTAGAAAACCATCAATTCCAGATGAAAAGCACAGACAGGATATGGTGATTTTAGAACAACATAAATGCTGTAGGACACCCTCCTGGTCCCTTCAGATATGTATTTCATCCCTGTGGGGACGCAGGGATCATGGGTTTGGAGGCAGTGCTACGCACCTGGTCTCCAAGATCCACTGAAGGAAGGCACTGGCATTCTGCTCAAACTCCTGGCACATCTCAAAGTTCTTGACCTGTCTCGCCTCTTCCCTTTGTTGCTCCTGCTCCCGTTCCTAAAACCCCAAATCACAGATAGTGGAGTGAACACTGAAGACCTTTCTTTGCAGGAAAATAGCTAGTTCCGGGGCTCAGCTGCGCAGCTCCCCTCCTCCCAGGATAACCTATTTTCCGGAAGCACGTGCCACGCTACTCTATTCTATCTAGTATTCTATTACCTCCTGCCCACTTCTCCTGCCTCCAAAGGGGAAGGAAGCTCCCGTCACGCCTGAAAGTACTTGGCAGGTGTCTCTGAGACCAAGCCCAGCGACAAATAAGCTAGTAATAAAGGCAAATCGTCCTCTTTTCATTTTTTACTGGGTGAAATCTTCCTTTAAATGAACATAAAAGCAGCCTTAAAAGGAAAAGCAGTAACGAGCTGCCGCTCCCTCTGCTTGCGCTCGCTCTCTCTCTCTTTCTCTGACAAATAAATAAATAAAATATTTTTAAAAAAATAAAATAAAATTGGTGATATTTTGGTGAAATTTTTCTTTGTGAAACTTTTTAATATTTTCCATAGTTTCTATGATGAATATCATTATAGATAGATAAAAATTATACACAAACACATTAAAAAGGCACTTTGGAGGTAGGTATAAAATGGGGGGAAATCTATAGACTGTGAACTTATCTACGAACCTCATGACGTTTCAAATCTCATGTTTAGAGCCACCTCCTGGAGCCCATGTTTGCTTCCTTGAATCATTGCTCAACACCCAGAGGCATGAGAGGGTCTGAACTCCTGGGCGTAGGGCGCTATACCCACTGGGAATATATTTCTAACATTTCCTGAGACAGTTCCGGTTCATGACTGCTGTCCCAACATAGTTATTAACTGTGTCCTTTCTTTCTCAAAAGCCCCCCCAACTTGTATAATAAGTTAGGTGGCCATGCTCACCACCGTGAAAAGAAGCCTTTGTTGTGTGCCGTTACCTTGATGACATCGGACAGGTGCTTCCAGAACTTCTCTAGCACCTCCATCGTTAACCAGGTGTAAGGGCTGGAGGGCACGTTTAAGGCCTTAATCTGCTGGTCTAGCTCCAGCAATTCGTTGAAGTCAGATTGGGCCCCGGCCAAAGAGGCCAAGAAGGCCCTGTGGTCCTTTTGCTGCTGCCGGATCTCGTTCAGGGAGACACAGTGCACAGGCTCCGAGAGGTCCTCCTCGGCGTTCTCACACCAGTGGTTGAAAGCCGAAGCCTTGTGTGCAAATTCCATGAACAGCTCTTCAGCCTGCAGAGAAAAAAGTCACCTCCATCTTTCCCGTTAAAGCCCCTCAGCAAAAGAGAAGACTGAGGATTAAAAAAAAAAAGACCATATTCAAATATTTTCAGGGTCAGCACTCCAAGAGGACAGAACCGAAACCACCGAGGACATGAAATCAGTGGGCAGGCAGGTGCATTTGAGGCACCGGCCTGGGTCCTGGCCCCCTGGTGTGAAACTAGTCAAATCTGTCATCTATAAATAAGGAGGCTGAAGGACTCCGAGGGTTGTTTTAGTGCTAAGAGTCCAAATGAAGCAAGGGCCATTTTCAGTGATAAGATTTCATGATTTCTTATTCTGAAGTTTGAGCCCTAGTTCTTCCTGGCACCTGGTAAACATACAAAAGTAAGTAGGTGTTAAGTGAACAAATGCGTGAATCACTGAATCCACAGATCATTGATGGGACAGGCCCGTCTCTCCCATTCTCTGTTTGCTCCTTCTTTCTCTCCTCTGCTCTTTTGCAGACCGCGCCTCTCTGGTGTCTTTGTCTGTACCGAGTCCTTTTTCTGCCTTCCTTCTAAAATGTGTTCAGGGCTCAACCCAGTTCCTACCCGCTAATCTGTAGCCTTCTCCCTACGTTAATCTCTGGAGTTATCCAGATGCTCTGAATGACTGAACTGTCAGAATTTCTGAACAAGAAAAATAGTATGGATGGTCCCAAACAGTAGGTGAGCAAAAACAGTTTTATTTTTTATTTTTTTTAAGATTTTATTTACTTATCTGACAGAGAGAGACACAGCAAGAGCGGGAACACAAGCAGGGGGAGTGGGAGAGGGAGAAGCAGGCCTCCCGCCGAGCAGGGAGCCCGAGGCGGGGCTCGATCCCAGGACCCTGGGACCATGACCTGAGCCGAAGGCAGACGCCTAATGACTGAGCCACCCAGGCGCCCCCAAAATAGTTTTAGATTTAAAACGCATCATAGATTTAGGGTCAGCAGTTTGTATTTCCCAAGAGATTTATCTGAGGCAAATATAAAAATGAGTTTTCGTTCCCAAAGGTGGAGATTGAAGAGGAGAAAACTGGCTCAAATGGAAGAGGGATGACAAAGGTATTACACCATAACATCTTACCCTGTACCCACTTCAGCAATCTTTTTGCTAAAATAGACCAATATAGAGAAAGTTGATATGGATGGCCCCTACACAGGAAAGACACAAAAACCTGCAAAAGTACTTCATATTACTTTTGTAACATTATGGATCATCTGAGTATTTTACAAAGATTTTATAATCAGGAAATCAAATAAACCTCTTTGCAGCTTGAAAGTTAAGCAAAATAGAATCAGAAGGTGAAGTGTCTTTCTATGTAGAATGCATATATGTGTGTAAAGTTGCCCATAAATTGATCTAATTTTTCACTTAAGACTATTTCTGCAGGTACCGAGCCCTCCAGTAATTAGCTAAGGGTACAGACTGACTGATTTTTATCTGTGTGTTTGTCTCCTAATTCCCCTAATCGCCCGCCTTCACTTGCTGCCTGGTGTAATACTTCCTATAGTCTTCACTCAGCATCCTGATCTCCTTTTATTATTGATATTTTTTATGATCAACATCCAATAGAAAGCCACCACTAGAAAGAACATCGTCATCACTTGAGCCTATATAGAACTCAGTGGCGTGCACTGCATCTTCAGATCCATTATCTCTCTCAACCGTCATAATGCAGACCAGCGGGAGACAGTGGTAACATGATCGATTTTCATCAATGAAAGAATCAAGAGATGTGAAATGACGTCTCCCAGCTAGGTAAGGTCAACACAGGCTGAGAACTCGAGTGTTTCTTATCGAGTGCTCCTTTTATTTGGTTAGAGAAACGTGTAAGGAAAGCTTTACCTCCTGCCAGCTTAGTTTTTCCATCCGCCCGGACCATCTGCCTTTTCGTCCTTCTATTATGTGTGCCTGGCGTCCATCTCAAGTCCGCTGCATAACTGACAAATCAGTCTTAGAAAACCCCGATTACTTCCTGTCCAGTAAGAATGCCCTCCTGCTCCTTTCCGTGCACTTACTCTAATGTCTATAGTTTATCCAAACAGGAGTCCCAGTGGAATCCATTTCTGGATTCCATGACTAATATACAGATAATTGGGGCCTGATCGTGGCTTTTTTCTTTTACCTGCTGTAGAGGCAGCTGCTTCTCTAGCAACTTCTCTCTGTGGGCTGCAGAGGCCTCCAGCAGCTGTTCCCAGAGCCTCAGCAGAGCATCATGGCGCTCCTCAATGGCTTTGGTCCGGCTGTGCTGAGCAGCCACCAGTTGGTCTTTTAGGTCAGTTATTTCTGACAGTCTGTCTTGCTGGAAGCTCTGCAGACTGGCATCCAGAGTGTCCTGGGAAAAACCCAAAGAGAAGCTGTGAACAGAAAAACAATGTAGGTTCCCAGGGACCATTCACACCTGGGTTCCACCAGATTTTTATCATGGACAAGATAAGGTCTAGGAAAGAAAAAGAGTGAGGACCAAGCAAAAGGAAACATAACTTAGAGATTTAAGTGAACATTTGTGGTTGGAATTATGGCTAAGTTCTGGTGGATGCATGTTTCATAATCAGAGCTTAAGTTAGGTATATAATTAATATTAAGGGAATACTGGAGCATGATATGATCTTCAGTTTTTGAGTCAAGACTAAGTGCTTCCTAGAGCTCACATCCTTTCTAAGACTCTTTTACATCCCCTGTTATATTTTGTGTACTGATTAGTAGCAGTGCACTGCTAGAGATTTGGAAGTACACACACTAAAAACAGGGACAGTTACACAGTGTGTGTAACTGTGTGTGTGTGTGGTGTTGATACCAAAATCACAAAATTCTGGATACTACACTTCCAGCTTTAACAGGGTGGCTTGTATTTGACCAATTCTTCCTTTGAGAGCAACTTTGACTGCTGGATAAAAGTACAAACTATCAGCTGATTGAAAGAGATCAGAACGCAACTCAGGTCACTACACCTCAAGGAATCAAAACTCTAGAGAGGTGAAATAGTAGTAAAATCAGAGTAATATTCTCTGTCACCTTTCCCTATGACATGTGGGCTGCACAGGCTAAGAGACTGAGGGGAAAGCAGCTGCTCAGAACTCTTGACAATCTTATGAAATCAAAGAGACAGGTTCTGGGAAACCAGGCAGCCAGGATTTGAGCAGCTGTGGAAAAAGAACTGCAGAAAAGTTCGTCCAATAGTCTACCCGCTTTCCCCTCAAGGCATCTATGGGTTCCTAAACGCTATAGAACAGGACTCCCAGAAGCCAAGCAGAAAAACAGTAGCAAATAGTCAAAGATGCTAAGCAGACTCCTCAATAGCCTCACAGTGCTGAGTTGAGGACACAAAGAGGAGTAGCTCCAGTGAAAGGGATTTAGTTGAACCCTTAAAAGGCCCTAGGAGTAAAAGCCAACTGAAAAGGGCAAGTCCTCAAAAAAAAAAAAAAAAGATTATGTCTTGAATTATTTCAGTCCCTGGCCAAAAGTAGGGGTTGGATGGGGGGATGGAAGTGTTAAATTATAACTTTAAATCAAAATTCACGAGTTACATTATTTTAAATGTAAGTGGACTCACTGTTCCAATAAAATGATCTAATTAGATAAATAAACAATACTCAACTCTGTGAAATTTTAGGAGACATCATCCAAAACATAAAGACACTCCACATTTCCATATTCATTGCAACATCATTCACATTAGCCAAGATATGGAAACAACTTGAGTGTCCATCAACAAATGAACAGATGAAGATGTGATGCGTGTGTGTGTGTGTGTGTGTGTGTGTATAAAATGGAATATTATTCAGCCACGAAATAGAAGGAAATCCTGCCACTTGTGACAATTTGTATGAAACTAGAGAGCATATGTTAAATGAAGTAAGTCAGACGGAGAAAGACAAATGCCGTTTGCTATCACTCACAAGTGGAATCTAGAAGAGTCAAGCAGAGAAGCACAGTAGACTGGAGGTTGCTAAGGGCTGGAGGGTGGGGGAAATGAGGAGAAATTGGTCGAAGGATGCAAACTTCCAACTAAAAGAATGACTGGTTCTGGGACACTACTGGACAGCAAGATGATTACAGCTAATAATACTGTATTATATACTTGAAACTTGTTAAGAGAGTAGATCTGAAATGTTCTCAACACAAAAAAGAAGTGGTAATTACATGATGGGATGGAGGTGTCAGATAGTTCTACAATGGTAATCATTTTGCAGTGTATAAATATATCAAATCAACAACAAAAATATAAAATATAAAGATGTAAATGTAAAGACAGAAAAAATTAAAGGATGGAAATAGCTATACACTTCAAACACAAAACAAAACAAACAAACAAAAAACCTGGTACTCTAGTATGTGAAAAAGAAGACTGTGAATCAAGAAATGTTATTAGAAAGAACATTTCATAATTAAAAGTATCAATTCATCAAGATGATTTGTAATTCTAAATGTCAACACAACTTTGAACCTAACGTCAAAATATATAAAAATTACAAAGTAGTTAAACAACATGATTAACAACCCAAATCTGACAGGTAATATAAACCACTGTAAAACACACATTCTTTTTGGGGCACCTGGGTGGCTCAGTTGGTTAAGCGTCTGCCTTCAGTTCAGGTCATGATCCCAGAGTCCTTGGATCGGGATCCCTGCTCAGTGGGAAGCCTGTTTCTCCCTCTTCCTCGGCCATTCCCCCTGCTTGTGCTCTCTTACTTTCTCTCTCAAATAAATAAATAAATAGAATCTTTAAAAAATGCACATTCTTTTCAACTGTAAATAGACTATTCACCAAAACATATCATTTGCTGGATGTAAATCAAGCTTCTAGAATAATATAGAATGTGTTTTTAAAACAAAGTGGAATTAAACTAGCTATAAATATCAAAGACGATAATGAGAAAATTCCCAAGTGTTTGGAAATTCAGCAAAATACACTATGGAATAACAAATAGGTTAAATAAGAAATTGGAAACCACAGAAACATTTTATCTGAGTGATACTAACAGAAGTAACATATGAAATTGTGAGATGCAGCTAAAGCTCTGCTTAGAGGGAAATTTATTTCCTTACATCAAAATGCTGAAAAAAGGAGAATGTCTAAATATTTGATGATCTAAATATTTACCCTATGGAATGTTTTAAAAAAAAGTTAATCCCAAATAAAATAAAATAAAATGATAAAGATATAAAAAGATATTAATGGAATATAATACAAAGATTATACGAAATACAAAGAAAAATAAAAAACCAAAGCTGGTTGTCTAATAGAAATGATGCTCACTTAGCAGCAGCAAGACGGGTGGGAGGGAGAGGGAGAAAAAACTAGCAAGTTACCAATATTGGGAAGGGAAAAAAGCAGATCCTACAGACAAGAAAACCACAGAATTGGGGAATGGGATAATCCTAGTGTTCAGCTTCTGTGTATGTGGGCCATGGACGTGCCTGGCACCTGCCCAGGGGCCGTCCCGTTCTCACCTGCTTTGCCAGGAGAGTGAGGGAGGCAGCGAGGTCTGTACCATTGCCATTGGTCTTCAGACTTTCTTCTTTCTCAGCTAGAGAGCAAAGATGATTGATTAGAGGGGGAAAGTAGTTGCTCTTGAATCGGCCTTGGTAAGGAAAAAAGAAATATTTCCTCTATGGCACGAGAGAGCCTCCTGACTCTGGGAGTGGATCATTTATTGGAATATGGGAGCAGTAGGGGCTGATGGACGGTTTCTCTGGACTTATGCAGCATAGAACTGACTGGAACAGAGCTAGGGCCAAGGGAACTTCTGAGTGTTTTGGAAAACGGAGTAAAATTGCAGATTAGACATAATTTAGAAGTAATTGGACACACTGTTTATTTTTTAGAATGTTTTGCCATGGCTCTGCCTTTTTAAATATCACCGATGAAACCACCAATTCCCCTAAAATGTGTTTTCTGGAATTCTGGTCCTCAGTCACCCATCAGCATGTTTTCTGGGGCATGTGTGTGTGCACACAGGCACACACACATGAGTGTAATTGTGTCCAGAAAGGGTAAGAGTGGGTGAGGAGGGAGTATCTCTCTTCCCATGGAAAGTGAGAAAATCCCAGAACCTTTCTATCAATGGAATTTACCAGTATTTCCCCTGGCCTTCACATGTCATACCTATCCAGGCCTCCACCATGTCAGCCTTCCAGTTAAACTGCTGAAAGGCATAATCCTCTTCCAGTTGTGACTTCCAAGCATTTATTGTGCTGGACAGAGAAGGGATCTCTTCTTTCAGAGACTCTATCTTGGCAGAAATCTTCTCCTTGTGCTGAATTTTCTCCTGCAACACCAAGGTAGAGGGGAGAAGAAGAGACAGATGCATGGGTGGATGTCTAGAACTGGACGTTGAAACTCTTTAGTATGACAAAAAGGAGTCATCTCTCTCATTCCAAATACGTAACTACTCTCCTCTGGGTCTAGTGAATTTATCTTATTTTTCATCCATGCCTGGGATGGTTCTTTCCACTCTAGCATTTGGAAGATCTTCTCGTGTTGTCCACGTAAGTAAGGCCTTCATAGTTGGAGTCCCCTCTGTTCAAGACTCTGTATAGCACTTAATCAGTGAGGATTTGTAAAAACAAGCATTTAAATAAAAGAATGATTTTCAAGTCACAAAGAGGTTTCAGTTCTGATCCTCCTCCCCAGAGGCATACAAAGAAATTTATTTACATTTTTACAATACTCTATAACCAAAGCATGCCATACGATCTTTATAAATGCCATGTTCTGCACACAGTGAGTAGGAGGGTCAGCAAAGGATTTAAGGAAATCTGCAGGGTATATCTATAAGAACTTGAAAAAAATTTATAAAAAGCAGCAACTGAACAGATAATTATTTGCTCAGAAGGAAAACAACGTAGCTAGTCAGAGAGTATGAAAATTCGATGGGTGAATTTTAGCGCTGCTCATGATTGTATATTTGAACCAATCCCTTTTGGAAAATGAGCTCGGCCTGGAATCCCTGAGTTGCTCACCTTATTCAAGATGTCTTCTCCTTGAGCGCATATGTCTTGCACTCGGGTCTCATGGACAGCAAAGTCATTTTCCAATGTTTCATGCTTCTTTAGCAGGCTCTACATAAATGAGTCAGTGAGAATCAACACATCCAATCAACACATCCACCCCCATTCTGACTCCCACTGAGCTACCCCCAAGGATGATTCAGCTACACTGGCTACAGAGTAGGGGACCGTCTACTTCTTCCTGCACAGAGCCACTGAATGCCTCTCCTGAAGCTCTTCACTTGCCAAAAAGGGAAATCTTACCAGAAAAGAAAGAGACAAAGAAATACAGTGATATTCTTCCTAACTTACTATGTGAACTTGAAGCTTTTCTGGACTTTAGAATGAGAGTGTTGGTCAAGGTAAAATGTAAGAATTCCTCCATTTTGAAATTTATATAATTCCATGAAACGTTGTATCTGACAGAAAGATAATAACTATCATCCTATGTTAAGAACTGGCCTAGGGACCCTTGGGTGGATCAGTCGGTTAAGCGTCTGCCTTTGGCTCAGGTCACGATCCCAGGGTCCTCCGCTTGCTTCTCCCTCTGCCCCTCCCCCTACTCATGCTCTCTCTCTCTCAGAGAGATAAATAAAATCTTTTTTTTTTTTTTTAAAGAAGTGACCTAAAGGCAGCTAAAGAGAACATTGAGATGTTTTGAATCTCAGTCTCAACCTTCTCTGGGCCTACTGTCGCTGGAAGGACGGAGAATGGAGGGAGGATGAAGCCCGGGCGCGGTGTGTCTCCTCCTTCTCTATATTCTCCTGAGTGTTCGGGAGACCAGGCAGCTCCGCCCGCCGCCACCCCCATCCTCAAGGCGCTGGGCTGCCTCTGCTGTCCTTGCCTCCTCTTGTCACAAAGGCGCCCCATCCACTTTTCCTTTTACGTTGCTCACTAACCCGGGCCAAGGAAGACACAGATTTTGTGTGACTATCATACTTTTAACCACCACATTTTGAAAATATAAGAATCTCTGATACATCGTGTTCTTAGGCATTAAAATAAGATGATTATTTCTTTAAATACAAGATGGGCTACATGATCTTGCCCTGGCATATGTGCCACCACTAGAGGAACCTGGGTAGGTGGTACATGGGACCTCCCTATGCTCTTACAACTGCATGTGTATCCACAATTCTCAAAACCGAAGGTTTCATTTAAAAAGGGGAAGGCTTTGGGAGTGTTTGAGATGAAGCCCTAAACCACTTAAATGTGTCCCATGTGTGCACACATCCCAAAAGGCTTTTCAAAGGAAAAGGGTTTGGTAGCATGAATTGTAAGCTATGCAGGTTTTAAGCTTTCTCTTGCCCATGTGAGCCTTTCCTTATTTCATCACATAAGAGTGAACTAATCTCCACAGAGAATTCTTGGTAAATCCCTAAGTTTTAAGGCTAGTAGGCACACATCTCAAGGTCCCAAGAACCTTATTTTCTTATGATCACTCTCTCAAAAGCTCTTAAAGTCCATATTAACTCGAGATTACACGGACCACTTGTTCATTTCTTTACTGGTAAACTCTACACTGTATTTACAAGTATGTCTGTAAATGGTGGAACTGGTCCACCTTCCAGGTAGCCCTGCTAAAATGATATTTTCTAGAAACCATAACCAATGCCCGAGCATAACAATCTTCCCAATTCAGTGTAACTGATTTGAGGGAAACTTTAGGAAACCTACCCCTATGAGGGAAGGTCTGTAACCATGATGACTTGAAGTCACAGACAGACTACAAATCGTGGGATTGGGCTTTGAGTTCCACCTTCACACCTGATTGATCCCATGATCTTGGGCAAGTTACATCACTGGACCTTGACTTTTCATATTTAAAACTGGCTGGAGTATCCATATTTCCATCATCTCTTTCTCCCAGCCGGAGAAAGATTATTTTCATAGATGAAAGTGTTGACTACATCAGAAAAGATTCAAATCAAAGGGGAGCTCTCAGTCATTCAGCCTGTGGCTCACCTGAGTCATGGCCAGTGTATCTCCAGAGCCCCCTCCGGCAACCATAGCTTCCTTTTCACTGATCCAAGCTTCCTCCTCCTCTGCATTCTGCATGAATTCCAAGTACTCCAGGGATTCCTCCAGCTGACGCCCTCTGCAACAGGGTGGTAAGCCCCAGTGAGGATGAGAAGACAGCAGGACCCAGGGGAGCACCGCACATAGCCCGGCCACACGAGGCAGCCACAGTGGGACTGGGCCACAGAACAATCCGACGTGAGCTCCTGTGAACTGGGGAGGCCCTGGCCCCAGAAGTTCCGGTTTGTGGCATCATCTGCTCTCCGGGAATCTTTGCTGGGGGAAGGGAGCCTTACCCAAACATGAGGGCCCAGACATCAGAGTTGCAGGACAGCATCAGTGAAGTAGTGTCTCTTTCTACTCAGAGCACCGTGGTTCCTCTTATACAGTGAAGGCACCCTCAATGCTAGAAGTTTCCTTGTATTCCCCAGAAAGACATGTCTTCCTACCGCCAACAGGTATGGAATCATAGGCAGAAATTATTCTGTTTGTCTATCTGGCTGCAGGGTTCTCATTGATTGTATGGCTATCAGGGAGAAAATAATATCCCCTCGTTCATTCATTCCTAGGGGCTGCTCACAGCACTAAGCTTGGCGGCGGGCGGGGGGGGGGCGTTGTACAAAGTAAAACAGACCCAGGGGCATGACCTGGTGTGAAGCATTGGCGCATGAGGCCAACGATGATAAAGGACGGTTGCAAGAAAGCATGGGAGCGGAGGTGTGTTCAGACCACAGAGGTGGCAGCCTCCTCACCTCTCCCTGGGGTCAGTGGGGGCAAGCTGCATGGCAGACTGGCATCTGAGCAGGGAGTTCGATGATAAATAGAGATGGGGAGTTGGGGAGAGCAGCCAATGCTAAGCCCAATACCAACAACCCAGGAAGATAGCTGGGACTCCTATCACTGACTCACCGAGCAGCCGCCAACTCTTTGAGCTCCTCCCAGTGTTGGAAAAAATGAGTCAGCCGTTCCTGGATCTCCTCCTGCCCCACAGCAGCCTTATCTCCCAGCCTGTCTGCCGCATCCAGCACACTCTGGAGAACACACACCCATGTAACATTACCCCACAGACTCTCCCCATTTAGTCAGCGTTCCCTGGTAAGGTATCCAGCCCTTCCCACCCTCCACATCATTTATAAACCCCATGGTACTTGGGGTGGTCTTGGGAAAATCTTGGGAGAATGAAGACACCTGCAGTCAGGTCCACCATGCTAAATGTCCCCTTGTGCAACTTCAGTGCTTATACCAGGCTATACTCCATGATCTGCTTTCTGGATTATTCATGGTCATAGGGTGATGCAGAACTGTCTTCTGCCCCTATGACTCAGCTCAAGTACAGCTTTTCCAGATGTCCTAGACTGCACCCTAATCACCAACAATTGTGTCTATGGTATTGAAAGTGTCCCTTCCAGGGAAAAGCACAGTCCCTGAGCAGAATTCTTCTATTCACAGAAGACAATGTGCAGAGGAGGGAAGAATGCCTGTAGGCTCTTTACCTAGCTCCCTGTGGCTCTGCATGCCACCGCCCCATTGTGCAGCATCACCCTACTGATCCACAGACCTCAACGCTTCATACCTGGATGGTGGGTTCATGGGCCACCAGCTCCCCCTCGAGGCGCTTGTGCTTCTTCAGCAAATTCTGCACCCCCTGAAGGTCCCTCCCATAGTCCTGGGAGCTCACGCGTAACAACTTCTCCCTGGGACCAAGGAAGGAAATGGAAAACGTAGTTTAGACATTCGAGGTCATCCTAGAGCAAGGGTTTTCCAAGAATGGGTGTGTGGCTGGGGGTGGGGAGGTGGTAAATTCCGGAACACTCGGGAGTCAGTAACCACAAAGACAATTAGTGCCAGAGGCTTTCTGCAAAACTCCTGACAATACAAATGAAAATAACATACTGGTCCCCACTATGCCCACAGCTGTGACAGCCTTTCCATTCCTTCCCTTGTCTGCCTACCTGTGCATCTCTTCTTCTTTGCTCAGGGACATGCACTAATGTTTCTCTTTCAAAAAATGTGAAAATTATATGCACACACATATAAATGACCCTATGTACATATATGGCGTTCATGGCCTTTATCATTTTTGCCTATTAATATCAATAATGAATCAAGATAGAATGGGTTAAAAAAAAAAGCTGATACCGCAACCACAAAGCATAGTAAAAGACTACACAGGCAAGATTATGTTATCTCATTGTTTCTGAAGTTCCTACGATGTCCTCCTCGTTGCCTGGTGCACAAGGCTTCCCTTTAATTCATTGATTACCAGCGAGAATCAGCAGGCTTATAGAAGAAGAGCACGATGAGGCAGGTTACATGGGAAGTAGGGAAAATAATTTGATTTTCCCAATCATACTTTTTACCACAAAAACAGAATTAGTGATGAAAGCCTGGCAGGTACTGGGTAGTGTTGGCCTGTGTCCAGTTCGGTGGCACCTTAGATTCCCAGGATGGAGCTAGAGTGTATTGTGCTGAGCAAAATAAGTCAGACAAAGAAGGGCAAACACCATATGATTTCACTCAGATGTGGAATTTAAGAAACAAAACAGACCAACATAGCAGAAGGGGAAAAAAAGAAAATGAAGGAGGCAAACCATAAGAGACTCTTAAAGACAGAGAACACACTGAGGGTTGATGGAGGGAGGTGGGTGGGGGACGGGCTAGGTGGGGGATGGGCATTAAGGAGGGCACCTGTTGCCATGAGCACTGGGTATTATATGTATCACTGAATTCAACTTCTGAAACTAATGTTGCACTGTATGTTTCTTTTTTGTATGTTCACCAACTAGAATTTCAATATTTTTTTAAACAAATGACAAGGATTTCGGCAGTTGAGTAAGTTGTAAAGGCCCAGCTATCTCATCCAGACATTACACATTCTATGAACTATCTAGAACAAGCAAGCATACATGGTTTCTTAATTTTGTTCCCAGAATGTATGTGAATTGCTCCCCACTTCTCCAAGCCTGTCTCCTTCCGCCTGCATACAGTGAGATAATTTGAGAAAAATAAAACCAATGTTAACTTTAGGCTAAGGCAAACATGGTTAAGAAGTAATACCAACTGTAAGAAACAATTACATATTTCATTTCAGCACCAAATGGGAACACGTTTGGTGGATCAGCTATTCTCTTTGGTTATTGGTGCAGTGTGAGCTGGCCATACATACTCTATCCATGATTCCTCATCATCTAGGTCCTGGAAGAACTGGAACAAGGCATAAGCCTCTTTGAGTTTCTCATGGTGTGTGGCTGCCAAGTCCTGGACATTCAGGAAGCGCTCATTGACATTATCCCTTTCCTCCACAATCTGGTCAACATTGAAAGTCCCGCTGGAGAGCAGATCAGCAGCTAACTCATTCAGGTCCTTGAGTGCATCCTAGAAAGCCGAGGTGTTTTCAGTGAACAGAACGATGCAGGCATTAAGTAGACCCTGGACTTTAACCACCACTGGTGCAGGTTCAAAGTCTGGGTCAAATAGACTGTTTTTGAAGATAGTCAAATTGATGATAAGCTCTTTTAACTCAGCTCAGATGGGGGCAAGATCAGAGAGCACAGTGAGTAACGCGACTATAATACTCAAAGTGTCCGTTTGCTTTCTGGTATTCTCCCTTGTTTTTTCCTCCTCTTCCCAACTGGAAAATGAGTGTGAGGAAGTGTGTGTCTCCAAACATGACTGTCTTCCTCACAGTCCTGAGTCTGACACAGATTGATAGATAGAAGTATTCAAGAAGAGCTACTCTACCATAACATTCCTAGGCTGACCACGTCAGAACACACCCAGACTCTTCTGTCTGTTTTCACTCTAACTCTGTCCTTCTAGTATTGTCGTGGGGAATGTCATCAGGTGCTAAAGCTCTGGAACTTAGAAAGCCTTTGACTTCTTGTTCTTTCTGTGCCTATCTCTGCCACCAAATAAAACTGATAATATAAAATTCTCCAGGATGAAATCAATACCTGCCAACATGTTTATCACTGCTCCCAAAACACATTTCTGCTTGATATTGGAATGCAACTGGAATTCTCCATAGAATTTCCAGAGTGTATATATGGTTCACCTTCGTTGCACATGATATCCCCCTCTGATATTTTTTGCTCTCTATAATGATGTAAAATAAACTCTCTTTCATAGGCCAGATCAAATATGAGCTTTGAAAGATAGTGAGTTTAGATGTATGCCTCATTAAAAGGTAGACAAGATAGCTTTAGGAACCTCTTCCTGGACCCTCTTCCTCAGCATCTATAGTTTCATGACAACTGGTTAGCAGTGACCATTGCCACAGCTCTGCAGCTCATGGATTCGACCTGGTATAATGACTGCTGGCTGAGACCGCTAAGGTCAGTTTTGCAAGAAAGTGTTCTCAAATGGCCTCCTAAGATGAGAGACGAAAGTCAGAGGCATTTCCATTCTGCCCAGAGGAGTGAGACCCCAACACTGCTTACCTCTCGGGCCAACATCTCAGTTTCCAACAGCTGATGTTTTTTGAGCAAGTTTCCTGCTGAAGCCAAGTCCCTGGCCTGATCTTTCATGGCCAGCAGTGTCTCTGCCTGCGAATAAAGAAATATGCAGTGAAGCTGCCAGATGAAAATGGTCTTTAAGGAGAACATTAGCAACCATATCCCCCAACTTTTCCCAAGAAAGTCAAGGAAACTGTTCATGCATAAACCCATTTATCTGGCAAGTAGTTATTAAGATCCCATGCCCCCATCATTCCGGGTGCAATCACCTCTGAGAGCCAGAACTTGAAGTCCTGGATGCCTGTGTTGAACCTCTGTTGGCGACTCGCCTCATTGAGCTTCTGTCCTTTGTCAATTGTTTTCTCAAGCAGGTAGTTCCAGTGTTTGTCCAGCTCTTCCAGTTGACCCTAACTCAAAGAAATTTGGGGATCACTATGGTATTTAGGATCCTGAGGCCTGTGAAAACTTGAAGAGATACTGTAGGGGCCTAGGAGTTAGGGACTAGCCAAAATCTGCCAACCTTTGAATGCCATACATTTTTAACTATTTATGCTTAATCTGGGAAATAGCAGGAGGTGTTGGAACAAAGTTTGAGGAAAGGGTCCTGGGCTGCTTACAGAGACTGGTGCCTAAGAGCCAAAGCTCTTGGCAATAGGGATAGAAAATGTCAAACAAGCATGACAACGCTGAAGAATTAGGTCTAAAGCTTTCTCAGAGTCCTAGGTACTGAGTTTGACAGAAGTGATAAGGTCTGAGCAACACGGTTTCCCACCTTCTTTGTGCGGCCGTCAGAGGGAAGATCGCTAACCACAGAACACACTCCATATCCCCACCCATGGAAACTCTGAAGGAAGAAGGGGCTTCTCCTCACGTGCCTTTAGCCCAAACCATCCTGAGCAGAACCCCTACCTTCATGGTCTCTTCATTCCCGTCACATGCCTCCCGCTCAATCAGAGAGTTCCCCAAGTTGAGGACTCCCTCCACCTCCTCAGCTCGGCCCTGGACCTCATTTTCAAAAGCCTGGTGCTTCAGGTATTTTCTCTGAAGGGAAAGCAGAAACTAAATTACCCTGTAATCTAAGGAAGCAAGATAGATAAGTTCTGTTTCAAAGAAAAAGTTAATGTTCTGTCATAACCAGTGGTGACTTCCTGAAGGACCCACGCCTTAACATTAGACTCAGAAGCCCCTGAGGGCAGACAATGGCCTCAACAGCGAGGAAGCATTCTGTTTAGGGAGACAACCCTTCATCCAACAATCTGGGTATGCCAGAGTTTTCCAAGATTCCTGTTTTGAACTTGCCTGGATGTTGGTGGGATCTTTGTAGGATTCATCGCAGGCTATGGGCAGCATCTCACTGATCCATTCCTCCAGGTCCTCAAGGTCATGGTGGAATTTTTTGAGGTCGGCATAGTCACCAAGTTTTGCGCGCTCAGCCATCAGCAGTTCTTTTAGAGCGTTCCATCTGGAGGAGGAAGCTAGATCACTCTCTGCCCTCAACCCTTCCACCAAGGTTTGATGCCATGTCTGCAATCTTCTCATTTCCCAGCTTGTCCCTTCTCCTCTCGTTATTTATGGATTTATATGTTATACGTAACAAAGCTATATATTATTTAGCTATACATTATATGTTATAATATTACAAATAATGTTCATATACATATTATATTACATGTATATTATATCTAATATTACATATTATACTAATAGATTTAGTTGTTGCATCGTCTTGTTATTTTCAAATATATAATACAGTGGTTAAGTCAGTAATAATTAAGTTGTATTCCATGCCTTTCATTCTGTGAGTCTAGATCAGAAATGTTTCCAAGTGTCAACATAGTCTTAGGGATTTAGAAATGAAAAGAACTCAGAGTGTGACCCCCATCCTCCATGCTAGCGAAGAGGTCACTCTGCTGCATCTTCCTTAGCTCACAAAACACCTGCTCAGGCCTGACCTGTCTAGCACCCGTTGGAACCGAGCAGCGATCTCCTCCTTGGCATAGTGGTCATCAGCTATGAGCCGCTCCGCAACATGGTCTAACTCAGTGATCTTATTTTCCTAGATAGAGGAAAAGAAAAAAGCCCAGATGCCTGGAGATTAGGCCCTCAGTGCAATCCCAGACTCTCTCCTAGAAAAGAACAGAGACACCCTTTGTGGCTTCACAAAAGGGAACAAAACCAGGGCCAGAGGGTAAATGCCACGAAAGTGGCTTTTAATTCAACAGGAGGAGACACATTAATAATGACACTAAGATGGGCTCCTGTGGTATGGACTCCCGTGGTACTGAGCTCCTGTGGTATGGACTCCTGTGGTACTGAGTTCCTGTGGTACTGAGCTCCTGTGGATGGACTCCTGTGGTACTGAGCTCCTGTGGTACTGAGCTCCTGTGGTATGGACTCCTGTGGTACTGAGTTCCTGTGGTACTGAGCTCCTGTGGATGGACTCCTGTGGTACTAAGCTCCTGTGGTACTGAGCTCCCTAAAAAACAGACTCCTCCCTTGGCCATGGCAGAGGGTGACTCCTGCATTGGGTGGGATGTTGGCATAGGCAGTATATAAAGTCACTTCCAATTCTAAAAGGTAGGTTGTTAAAGGCTGGGCTTGCAGTAAGTCAGTCCAATGCCATGAGTGACTTGAGGAAGGCTAAGCCACCGTATCAACTGCCCTGTCTAACTCAGAGTTTTCTGTAAGAAGCAAATGGGAATTAAAACACTTGTAAATCACAAAACTATATACACGTATAGAATCTCTGTTATTATTACTAATATTTATTATTGGAACTCTTATATTAGTTGTTATTACCTGGGCAGTGATTGCTTTGTCCAAATCGTCCCGTTTCTTCATCAAGGCCACTAGAGTATCTAAGGAACTGTGGCCCTCTGACCTCAGGAAATTCTCACGCGCCAGCATCCAGCTCTCAGCCTGATCACAATTCCCATGGAACAACTATGGGGAATGAAGGCAGAGGTTATATCCAATCCAGGGGACAGAGGAAATGATCCATCCCTTTCCTACAACACTGATGTAAGGGATCCCATAAGGGTTGCTTATGTTCTTCCAAGAAACATTCATACCATGAATCTTAGCTATTCTGGAGCTTTTACTCTTCCCTGAAAATTTTATGTTTTTGTTTAAACTATACTCCATTCCCAGGGTGTGTTTCCCATATGCTGCACCTGGCAGATGCTGGTTGGTTATTTTCTTAGGACCCTCATAACCACCACCCTCAGGGTCACCAGTGATCCACTCATCCCTTCCCTCACTGGCACTAATCACTCCCTCTTCTTTAGCCTCAAAACTTTCATACGTTTTATTAACAATCACCTGTGCTAGAATGGTCTGTCTACATGTTTAATTTCACTACTTCAGAAAAGAGACGTTATCTTACTAATCTTTGTGTTTCCAGGGCTCCACACCCAGCATGTTCTCAACAAGAATCAATCAACCAAACTCTCAATCAATAAATACATTATAATCACCTGCATCTCGTGCCAAGAGCTGATCCCCACTTTGTTTGGCTCTTCTAATAGGAATACGAGCGGAGAACACCACAATGAGAGCACAATGGCAGAGAGCCAAGAAATGCCCTTGTGCCTACGGGATGGCAAGCCCAGTGAAATGAGCACCTGCAGGAACTGTGCAAACTTGCACAGAAGGAACAGACTGAGCCTAACTAATCCTTTTCAACAGGGTCAAGTGTGCTTTACCTGCAACTCCAGACACTGATCCAGCATCCTCTTGCGTTGTTTCCATGCTTTCTCCAAGTCATCTTTCTTTAGCCTGACTGCTTCAAGCTTTTCTTCAATTTCAGGACTGGAACGGTGCCCACTGCTTATAAGTTCTGCACCAAAGTCTTCTAAGGCCTGGAAGGTGGGAGCTTCAGCCTCCATGTCAGCCCGATGCTCCTGTGTTGGAAATAGGAAGAGGCTGGGGGCACCAATGGCATCTCAACAATGTCATAAAACGAGGGAAGTTTGGGAAGTCATGTGATCAGTGGCTGTGGATTTTGTAACCATACCTGGTGTCGCTCCAGCAGGATCTCCGTGCCAGTTAAATCCTCAGCCAGCTCCTCTGATGATACCATGCCACCAATGCTACTGATCCAGTTCTCTAGGTCCCTAGAGAAATAGACATATTGGGATTGATAAGAAAACATTGCAGCTTGCAACAGGGCTATCTGTCCTTGGCTATTTCTAGATTAACACCTTCCATTTGACTTTATATGCTTCACAGATCTTGGGTTTGTTGTTTGTTTGTTTTAAAAAGGAAATTCATTATTGTAAATTCATTACACATGAATCTGCTTGTGTATAAAGAATGAAAATAATCTTTAAAAAGGAAATAGATCAAAATATAAAATTATAGAGATGAAGACAGACAGACACTTTCTAGAATTTGGTCACAGTGCTTAAGAAAAATTCCAAGTAAAAGGAAAATACAGGAAAAAGACAAGTGTGATAAAGATGATTTACTAGGGAGCAAGATGGCGGAGGAGTAGGAGACCTGGATTTCATCTGGTCTCAGGAATTCAGCTGCATAGGGATCAAACCATTCTGAACACCTACGAACTCAACAGGAGATCGAAGAAAAGAATAGCAACAACTCTCTGAACAGAAAAGCGACCACTTTCTAGAAGGTAGGACGTGCGGAGAAGTGAATCCGAGGCGATATTCGGGAGGATAGACGGCGGGGGAGGGGGCCTCCATCAGCCGTTCCCGGCAAATGATAGAGCCGTGGAGCACAAAATCGGATATTTTAGAAGTTGGCTCCGCTGAGGGACGTCGCTCCAGTGGCTAAGCGGGGGGTGGAACCCTCGCGGGACAGTGTGGTCTCAGGACCCTCGGGGTCACAGAAAGACCGGGGGTGCCTGAGTGCGGCAGAGCTCCCAGGTATCGGAGCGGGGAAGCCGGCTGCAGAGACGGAGCCGCGGCGCGGGCTCTCAGCTCGGGGTGGCCATAAACTGTGATCAGTGACAGTTGGGCCACTGCTCCTCCAGCAGAGACCCAGTGGGCGGCAGAGCCGCGGAGACTCCCCTTCCTCCCCTGGGAGGAGCGGCGCGGGAGCGCACCGCAGGGATCTGCTGGGTTTGGAGACTCCACACGGGGTCGGGTGCCAGAGATAGAAACGCTCGGTCACAGGCCGGGTGAGCACGGAGTGCGGCCGGAGACCGGGGAGACGGGAGTGACTGCTTTTCTCTGGGGGCGCACTGAGGAGCAGGGCCTGAGTTCTCAGCTCCTCCGGGCGGAGATTGGGAGGCCACCATTTTCACCCTGGTCCTCCAAAGCTGTACCAGAGCTTGCAGGGAACAAAAGCTCCTGAGAGCAAACTTTCAGCAGCTTGCTTAGCCCAGACCGACAAGGGCGGGGCAATTCCACCTCCGGCAAAGACATTTGGGAACCACGGCAACAGGCCCCTCCCCCAGAAGATCAGCACGGACAGCCAGCCAAGACCAAGTTTACCGATCAAGGAGAACGGGAGAACTCCAGCGCTAGGGGAATACTGCACATAGAATTCATGGCTTTTTTTTTTACCATGATTCATTAGTTCATCAAAGTTAATTTTTTTAACTGTTTTTTTTTTAATTTTTCTTTTTCCCTTTTTCAACCAACATCTTATCAATCCCTTTTTTAAAACAAACATTTTTTATTTTTCATTTTTAGAGTCATGTTTTATCCCTTCATAGTAGTTACCCTTATTTTTGGCATATATATATAAGTTGTTCTCTCTTTAAATTTTGAGATACAGTTTCTTCTAACAGATCAAAATATACCCTAAATCGCTAGTGTATGGCTTTGTTCTAGTCTCCTGCCTGATCACATTCTCTCCCTTTTTTTTTTTTAAATCTTCTTCTTTCTTTTTCAAACAACTTCTTATCTTAAATTCCTTTTATAAAATCTTTTATAATTTTCATCTTTACAGTCATCTTCCTTCCCTTCATTGTATCAACCCTTATTTTGTACATATATGTCTTTCTTCCTTTAAAATTTTAGGAGGCACTTTTTTCTAATAGACCAAAATATGCCCAAAATCTAGTGTGTGGCACTGATCTATGCACTGGCCTGATCTTATTTGATCACATTCTGCTTTTTTTGTATTGTTCTGTTTTTGTTTTTAGCTTTTTTTTCTTTTTTTTCCTCTTTCTTTTTTCTTTCTTTCCCTTTCTTTTCCCCTGGTTTCAGGTCTTTTATGATTTGTTTAGAGTATATTTGCTGGGGACGTTGTTAACCTGTTAGTATGTTGTTCTCTCATTCATCTTTTCTCCTCTGGACAAAATGACAAGATGAAAAAAATCACCTCAGCACAAAGAACAAGAGGTAGTACCATCAGCCAGGGACCTACTCAATACGGACATAAGTACGATGTCAGACCTAGAGTTCAGAATCATGACTTTAAAGATACTAGCTGGGCTTGAAAAAAGCGTGGAAGTTATTAGAGAAACCCTTTCTGGAGAAATAAAAGAACTAAAATGTAACCAACTCGAAATCAAAAAGGCTCTTAATGAGGTGCAATCAAAAATGGGGGCACTAACTGCTAGGATAAATGAGGCAGGAGAGAGAATCAGCGAATAGAAGACCAAATGATGGAAAATAAAGAGGCTGAGAAAAAGAGAGAGAAACAACTACAGGATCACGAGGGCAGAATTTGAGAGATAAGCGATACCATAAGATGAAACATTAGAATAATTGGGATCCCAAAAGAAGAAGAAAGAGAGAGAGGGGCAGAAGGTATATTGGAGCAAATAATGGCAGAAAACTTCCCTAATGTGAGGAAGGAAACAGGCATCAAAATCCAGGAGGCACATGGAACCCCTCTCAAAATCAATAATAATAGGTCAACACCCCAACATCGAATAGTAAAACTTACGAGTCTCAGAGACAAAGAAAAAATCCTGAAAGCAGCTCGGGAGAAGAGATATGTAACCTACAATGATAGAAATACTAGATTGGCAACAGACCTATCCACAGAGACCTGCCAGGCCAGAAAGGACTGGCATGATATCTTCAGAGCACTAAATGAGAAAAATATGCAGTCAAGAATACTATATCCAGGTAGGCTGTCATTGAAAATGATAAAAAGCTTCCAGAACAAACAAAAACTAAAGGAATTTGCAAACACAAAACCAGCCCTCCAAGAAATACTGAAAGGGGTCCTCTAAGCAAAGAGAGAGCCTAAAAGCAGCATAGACCAGAAAGGAACACAGACAATATACAGTCACAGTCACCTTACAGGCAATACAATGGCACTAAATTCATACCTTTCAATAGTTACCCTGAATGTAAATGGGCTCAATGCCCCAATCAAAAGACACAGGCTATCAGATTGGATTAAAAAACAAGACCCACTGATATGCTGTCTGCAAGAGACTCATTTTAGACCCAAAGACACCCCCACATTGAAAGTGAGGGGGTGGAAAACCATTTACCATGCTAATGGACACCAAAAGAAAGCTGGGGCGGCAATCCTTATAACAGACAAATTAGATTTTAAACCAAAGACTGTAATAAGAGATGAGGAAGGACACTATATCCTACTTAAAGGGTCTATCCAACAAGAAGATCTAACAATTGTAAATATCTATGCCCCGAACATGGGAGCAGCCAATTATATAAGGCAATTAATAACAAAAGCGAAGAAACACATTGACAACAATACAATAATAGTGGGGGACTTTAACACCCCCCTGACTGAAATGGACAGATCATCTAAGCAAAAGATCAACAAGGAAATAAAGACTTTAAATGACACACTGGACCAAATGGACTTCACAGACATATTCAGAACATTCCATCCCAAAGCAACGGAATACACATTCTTCTCTAGTGCCCATGGAACATTCTCCAGAA